>NC_092787.1:61358208-61698833 GCF_047496795.1 Chiloscyllium punctatum | reverse complement strand
ATTTCCTCATTAAAAGCCAATAATGCCTGTAGATCATATTTTTCCTTTGAGTTTCTCGGATTATCACCTTTTAAATTCAAAAATAATCACTTTCATGCCATCGAGAAACTTAACTGAGTTATGTTATCGAAGTTAAATTTAATTAATTTTTAGAGACTTATAAATTACATTTAATATTTGTATTTGTGTTATCTTTGCAAGTTAGTACTTTGAAAAAGTTACTTTGAAAATTTGGTTTGCATCATTGTTTGAGCTTGGAGTATAATTGTGCATTGTTTCTGGTTTACAGATTGCTTAGCTGATGTCCAAATTAGCAATGTTAAATCTGTGAAAAGCCTGTGCATTGTTGAAAATGGGCTGTTAAAATCACCAGGTATGTTACCAATCTGCTTTGTTTAAAGTTACAAGGCATGCAGAATACCTTTTTTATATGTAATATTTTTACAATGCCTTTCTGATTCTTTTTTTGTGTGGGTTTCCTGTCCTACAGCAGCATCCCTCAAAAGAGCAACCTGTGTGAATGAGACGGCTAGAGACATGAGTGTCTCGTCTCATGGTAAATTGTTATTTATATTGTTGATCTTTGAATGCTAATGTTAACCATTAGGTGTCAATCTTGGCTCACTGGTAGCACTCTTGTCTGAGTCAGAAGGTCTCATGTTCAAGTCGCATTTCAGCCCATAACCAGAGTGAAACTCTAAGGAATGATGGGAGGTTGCATTATTAAAAGTGTTGTTGTCTTTAAATGCTTCTGCCCCATCAAACTGAGGTAAAGATTCCTTGATGCAATTAGTTATAGAACTTGTATTCTCCTAGTACTCTGGCCGGTATTTATTCCATAATGAACACAATTTAAAAAGTGTTTAGTTGATAGTTTTGTTGATTTTTGGTATCTTTCTATGTGCCAAATGGGTGTTGCAGTTTCCTACATTCAACATTCTGATGCTGTCATTCTTCTTAACATTCTGAGGTTCTGAAGATGGGTCATTGGACCCAAAACATTAACTCTGCTTTTTCTCCACAAATGCTGCCAGACTTGCTGAGGTTTTTCCAACAATTTCTGTTTCTGTTTCATTTATAAATGGAGACAATTTGCTCAAGTCAGAGGTATTGCTGAAATGTTTTCTCAGACTCCTTATTGCATCCTTTGAAGCCTAATCTTTGGAGTTATAACAAAATAACCTGTTGTATTTGGACTTCCAGAAGGTGTTTGACAGGTACCACATAAACAGATAAGTCATAAGATAAGAGCCAAGGTGTTGGAGATAGTACCTTGGCATGGATAGAGAATTGGCTAATGAGCAGGAGACAGTGAGTAGGGATAAAAAATTCTTTTTCCAGGTTGGCGAGCTATACCTCGTGGGTTTCCACAGGGATCAGTGCTGAGACAGTTACTATTTACAATATATATTAATGACTTGGAGGAAGAAAGTGAATGTAATGTTGCCAGATTTGCAGACAACCCAAAAATAGGTGGAAAAAGAGGCTACAAAGGGATACAAAACTGAGAAGTATTGTTAGGCAAGTGGGCAAAAATTTGGCAAATGGAGCATAATGAAGTAAAATGTGACGTTCAATTAGGAAAGGAGAACAAAAGAATACTTATTTAAATGGAGAAAAGTTGCAGAAAGCTGCTATACAAAAGGGACTTGGGGGTTACTTGTCCATGAAACAACAAAGTGAGCACACAGGGGCAGCAGGTAAACAGGAAGGCCTGAGGGCTTATGCCCGAAACGTCGATTCTCCTGTTCCTTGGATGCTGCCTGACCTGCTGCGCTTTTCCAGCAACACATTTTCAGCTCTGATCTCCAGCATCTGCAGTCCTCACTTTCTCCTCCAATGGAATCATGGCCCTTATTTCAAAGGGTTTGAAGTATAAGAGTAGGGAAGTCTTACTACAACTGTGCAAGGTGCTAGTGAGACCACATCTGGAGTACTTGAGCAGTTTTGGTCCACTTATTTAAGGAAAGATATTTCATTGGAGGAGATTCAGAGAAGGTTGACTAAGATGAGCCCTGGTAAAAAGATCATCTTTTTGAGCAAAGACTAAATCAGTTGGACTTCACTCACTGGAATTTAGAAGAATAAGAGGAAATCTTATCAAAACATATAGACTTCCACAGGGACTCGACTGTGTAAATGCTGAGAGGATGTTTCCCTTCATGGGGCAGTCTAGAACCAGAGGACAAGGTCTCAGGATAAAGGGATGTCAATTTAAGACTGATATGAGGAAGAATTTCTTCTGAGGGTTGAAAATCTTTGGAACTCCTTGCCAAGGAGAGTTGTGGGGGTAGTATACTTATGTATGTTTAAGGCTGAGATAGATTAGATACCCTACAGTGTGGAGACCAGGTCATTTGGCCCAACAAGTCTGCACCGACCCTCAGAAGAAACTCGCCCAGATACATTTCCCAGTGATTAATGCACCAAACACTACAATTTAGCATGGCCAATCCACCTGACCTGCACATCTTTGGAATGTGAGAGGAAACCGGAGCACCCAGAGAAAACCCACGCAGACATGGGGAGAATGTGCAAACTCCACACAGACACCCGAAGCTGGAATCGAATCCGGGTCACTGATGCTGTGAGGCAGCAGTGTTAACCACTGAGCCATCATGCTGCCGACAGCTACACACTTTATTTCCTGCTTCTGGAATGCTGTCACCATGATAAATGAGCAGAGGAAAACTCCCACTCCCTGAGCAGGAATCGAACCCGTTCCGCAGTGGTGAGCGTGCTGATTCCTAACCACTACACCACCAGGGAAGGCAAGATGGATTTTTGGTCAGAGGTGGAAATAGAGGTGGGCAGGAAAGTGGAAATGAGGAACGTCAAAGCAAGCTTGAGGGGCTGAATGGCCTTCTCCTGTTCCTATTTCTTATGGTTTAACCTATTACACACAGACAAATCTCTCAAAACTCAGCTTGTAAGTTTGCTCACTGAGCTGGCAGGTTTGTTCGCAGACATTTTATCACCATGGTAGTTAACACCATCAGTAAGCCGCTGGTGTTCAGTCCCACTTTCTGTTTGCATGTCTTGGTCTGTTACAGTGGGTGATATCATTTCCTGTTCTTTTTCTCAGAGGTTGGTAAATGGGGTCCAAATCAATATCTTTATTGATGCAGTTCCACTTTGAATGCCAGGTCTCGGAATTCCCGTGCGTTTCTCAGTTTACCCTGTCATAGGATGGATATGTTGCCCCAGTCAAAGTGATATCCTTCTTCGTCTATGTGTAAGGATACTAGTGATAGCGGGTCATGTCTGTTGGTGGCCCATTGGTGTTAGAGTATCCTGGTGCTAGTTTTCTGCCTGTCTGTCCGATGAAATGTTTGTTACGGTCCTTGAAGGGTATTTTGTAAATGACATTCGATTTCCTTTAGGTTCATCAGTAGCTGTTTCAGTGTGTTGGTAGGTTTGTAGGTTACTATGATGCCAAGGGGTTGGAGTAGTTTGGTAGTCATCTCAGATGTCGTTGATGTATGGTAGTGTCTCTGGGCGTGTTATCTCTTCTTCTTGTTTGGGTTTGTTGTTTTAAGAATTGGCGGACTGGGTTTATCGGTGTATTGGTATATACGCTATGTAGGTATTTTTCTTCTGCTGCTCATAGTTCCTGGGTGCTGCAGTGTGTTGTGGCTCATTTAAATGTTTTGATGTAGCTCCGTTTGTGGGTGTTGGATGATTGCTCCTGTAGTTGAGTATCTGGTCAGTGCGTTGCTTGCCTGTAGTCAGTGGTTTGCAGTTCTCCATTAACTGTCCGTTCCACTGTGAAATCTAGGAAAGGGAGTCTGTTGTTGTCGTCGTCGTCATCGTCTTTTTGAAACTTATACCAGGAAGGACGTTGTTGATGATTATTATAGGTTTCCTCTAATTTGTTCTGTTTTATGATGACAAAGGAGTCTTACATGTAGCGGATCACAAGTTTGGGTTGGATTGTGGGGAGAGCTGTTTTTTTGAGTCTCTGCATTACTGCCTTTGCTAAGAAGCCTGATATTGGTAATCCCTTGGGTGTTCTGTTGATTTGTTTGTAGGTCTTGTCATTGAAGGTGAAGTGGGTAGTGAGACACAGGTCTACTAGCTTGAAGATGTTGTTCTTGCTGAAGAAGTTGGTGCTGTCTGGCATTTGTATTGTTGGTTCGTCTAGTAGTGCAGTCAGTGTTTCTATGGCCAGGCTGATGGTAATTGATGTGAATAGGGCTATTGCGGTAAAGGAGACTATTATTTCATCCTCTTCTAGCTTGGTGTCTTTGACGTTCAGGAATTCTTGGGTGGAGTGGACAGTGTGGCATGACTCTCCTACTAGGTATTTCAGTTTGCGGTGGAGTTCCTTTGATAGTCTGTATGTTGGTGTGCCAGGGAGTAGGATTATTGAGTCTGAGGAGGGCCGCGGTTTGTGTACCGGAGGTAATCTGTAGAAGCGGCGTGGGTTGGATCCATCAGGTTTCATTTTTTTGGGGATCTGTATTGTTAATTTGGCCTGATTTATGAAGCTTCTTCAATACAACTGTGATCCAGTTTTCTAGCTGTGGAGTCAGGTGTATCTGTTGGTAAGTGTCGTATCTGCGAGCAGTGAGTTAGCCTTTCTATGTACTGCGTTCTGTTCAGAGTGATGGTCACGCGCTCTTTGTCTGCCAGTCGGCTTACAATGTTTGTCTTTTCTGAGTCCTTCTAGGGCTTTCTTTTCCTGTGTGTTGAGAGTGTTCCCTTCTTTCTCCCTGCTTAGTGTTGGTGCTGCTGTCTGTCTGATGGTCTGCTGGGTTTCTTCTGCGAGTCCGTTGTCTTTCAGGGTTGATTCTAACACTGCTAACAAGTCCTTTATGTCTGCATCTCTGTCGTACATTATCTCTCTTACGAGGACGGCTTTGTCAGTGTCTGTTAGTGGTTGGTCCGATAGGTTTTTAATCAAAGCTTCTGAAGTGTTTGTGATGCTTTTTTTTGTGAGAGCTTGTCCAATTTTTCTCGTAAAGATAGTTGTTTCTTTTTCTTGGTCTCCTATTGTTTGATGCTGATGACTTGTTGTAGTGTGCTTGTCCATACATGGCCTGTCGCGTTGATGTATAAAGTACTTTGGCGCAATATTTTCCCATTGTATTATGACATCATGGTAGCCCAAAAACCTACCAACACACTGGAACAGCTACTGATGAACTAAAGGACCCTATACCAGCAAAACGAATGTCATTTACAAAATACCCCGCAAGGACTGCAACAAACTCTACATTGGACAGACAGGCAGAAAACTAGCCACCAGGATACTCGAACACCAACTAGTCATAAAAAGACATGACCCACTACCACTAATATCCTTACTTACAGATGAAGGAGGACACCACTCGACTGGAACAACATATCCATCCTGGGACAGGCTAAACAGAGACACACTAGGAATTCCTAGAGGCCTGGCATTCAACCTGGAATTCCATCAATAAACACAAAGATTTGGGCCCCATTTACCAACCTCTGAGAAAAAGAACAGGAAATGATATCGCCCACCTGAACAGACCAAGACACAAATAAAAAGCAGGACAGAACACCAATGCTTCACTGGAGGCTCACTGATGATGAAATGTAGCTTGGTGATGAAACATCAGAGAACAAACCTGGCAGCTCAGTGAGTAAACTTACAACTTGAATCTCAACCCGAGCAGCAAATCTTCTCTAAAATCTCACAAAACTATCTTAAAATTAGGTGAAAGGGGTCTTGATAATAGTGTAATATTAGGACACAGCATTTATTTAAAATCAACATATACTATGAAATACTTCCGACTTGTTTCTGAAAATAAGTGTCTTACATGTATTCAGAAAAAATGTTTGACCAATTAGTAATTGATTTTATTGTCTGCCAATGTCCTGTCAAAGCACCTCAACTATCATATTTTCGGTAAACATAATCAGAAATGTTTTGTCAACCTGTACCCAATATTTTAGCTCTAATTTGGATGATTTCATCTTAAAAAAACTTCTCTCTTTTTGGAATTCATTATCCCACACTTCTGCTTTGTTTAAACACACAGGCTATTTTTCAAAAGGAAGGACACAAAATAATTTTATTTAGCTTAATTACAGTATTTTATTTTTACTTTGCATATTTTCTTACCCTGCAGATGAAGTGAAATTTGTCAAAGATGCTATCAATCAGGTTAAAACTGGCAGAAGTAGGACTGAGAGAAACAAAAAGACAATCAAAAGACCTAAAAGTAAGTTAAATTTTCTCAACTCTCTTTACAATCTTCAAAGTTTGGCTTTATCTGAAACCCTCTGGCAGTTGCCCTGGTATTTGTTTAAGTAGCAACTTTTCCTTAAAAGGCCAGACAGACCATTTGAGTTTTCAAGGAAATCACATAAAAGCTGAAATTGTACCCTTATCAATGTCCACAGTAACACACGTACCACTCAGAATTCTGACGAAAGGTCACTGGACTTGAAACATTGGCTTTATTTTTCTTTCCAGGGAAGTAGCCAGACCTGATGAATTTCTCCAGAACTTTGTTTTTGTATCATTGAGAGTTACTGGATAAGGACCTAGTGGCCAAAAATATTTTTCTAACTAATGTTTCATGTTAATTTTCCAAAGACCAAACAAAATCTTCATGTTAATCCAGTAATAAACGATTTACAAAATTGCTTCTAAGCATAACTGTGTGATATCACTTCTATATATTTAAATTAGTCTTCAATTTTGTTTAGTGCTTTTATTTAACACACTGAAGTATTTATATGATAATTAGTTATCTACTATTTTAACTGGAATTAAATGATTTAAATTGGCAAATGCTTTCTCTACTGTCACAATCATCTGGTCAAACTCCTGGAACTCTCTTCAAACAGTACTGTGCACGTACCTTCACCGAATGAACCGTGGGCTTTAGAAGTTGATTCGCCAATTGTTCAAGGGTTTTTAGGAAATGGGCGACAAATACTGGCATAGCCATCAAGACACATCTCATGAATAAAAATAATAAAACAAAAATTCCTGCTCCAAAATATTTCCAAATGGAGAGATGTCTAATTTTAGATTTTGTTCAGGTGAATTCTACATTCTTAATGCTTCAGCAAAGAAACTAACAAAACTGGCCAGTTATTCTTTTTCTTATGTCTGTCGTTTCAGCATAGTAGATTTTTTAAAAAATTAGACTTTCAAGGTGCCTGGAATCATGAATTACATTTGTCAGTATCTGCCTTTGATCTGTTGCCTGATCCTGCAATCAACTTGAATATTAATTTGCCAAGTCAACATTCTGACTTTGATTAATGAACTTTTTTTTTGATCAGGTGATATGAGTAACACACTTTTCTGACGCTATGTTGAATTTTGCTGCTTTGAAAACTGCTTGTTTGATATTCCAAACTTTTTTTTTCTGTTTTGTGTCAGACTGTGTTCTGCAAAAATCGAGCTATCTTTGTCCTTGTAGCTTGGCAAACTGGATGACTCCTATGCTGTGTCATATAACCACAATTATTTACAGAAAAAAGGATGCTGTGAATGTTACAAATTATTACAAAATTTCAGAAAATAAACAAAGAACTGCAGATGCTGAGATCAGAAACAAAAGCAGATGCTGCCAGACCTGCTGAGTTTCACCAGCGATTTCTGTTTTTGATGATGATGATCTGAGGTCCCAGTCAGGTGGGATAGGCCCCTAACATCCTTACCATGATTTTCTGTTCTACATTTAGCAGCAAGGCTAAAATATTTGTTTTCTTCTCAGTTTTCTTTCCCTAACCTAGGGTTATGGACTTTAAAATTGATTTTGTTGAGTTGCGGACAATGGAACATTTCCCATTATAATATGCAGATAGGAAATGCCTTGTTCCTGAACTGCTTGTTGAAAATACCAAAGAGCAGTTTCCCAAGATTCATTGACTTGTTACTCTTCCTTAATGATTACAAGTGCTTCACCTCCGTTTAAACTTAATGCTGCCTCCTCAGTCAGGGTTGAAAATTATATAGCCTGCACAAATCATGTCCTGCTTTGGTCTTTCATTCGCCAAATGAATATCCATCTGAACTATAAATGTTCCATCACTAAGAAAGGAATAACTGATGCGAACATTGTTCAGTTACTGACTCCAGTTCAAAACAATATTGCTCCTTGTGACATTAGAGGAATGCTACAGCAGACTCCGCTTAACTTAGAATTTTTCTTCCTCCACTGATGACTACTGACTTCCTGTTTTGTTTCTACACACTGAACTTAGAATTAGCTTTATTATGACTTGTAAGTACAAGTCACCATTTACGGCGCCATCTTAGGTACAAAGCTACCTAGGTACAGAAGCTTAAGTACAAAGCAAAAGAATAAGTAAGGTTGCAGGAATCTCTGCCCCTTTGTTCCATCCAGCCACTGTTTGATCTCGTGCCACGCCAACAGTGCAATCTTTTGAACAGTTTTCTTTGGTCATCCCTGTACAGAATCTAAAGTCTCATTTACCAAGAATTCTTTTGAACAAATCCCTTATGTTGAGAACGTCTAAACACTATTTCCTCTCCAGGAGTTTCCCCCAAATCACTGAGAGAACATATATGTACTGTTTCATAGCATCTCACAGTACAGAAAAGGCCCATTGAATCTGCATTGAAAAAAAACTAAACAATACCCATTTTTCAAAACTTGGCCTATAGACCTGAATCTTTTGATATTAAGTGCTCATCCAATTAAGTTTTAAATGTTTTGATGTTTCCGGCCTCCAGTACCCTCTCCGACAATGCTTTCCAGATTCCCATTACCCTCTGTGTTAAATAAATATTCCTTGTATCCTCTCTAAGAGGAAGGTTCCTTTGCTAAAATAGTCCCAGGAGGCGACAGGGACAGCAATGTAAGCCTGAACGAGGCACTAGTATCATCTTTGTGGTGAGCGCAACTTCAAGTTTGGGACCCAGCTGATTCAGCAGTGGCTGTATTGCCAAGATCAGCCCAATGTGGTCTCATGGCTCAATGACGTTGATGAGGCAAGATGACACCAAAGACTGGCAACACTGGTCCAGTCATGCAGCTCCAGGCCATGGCTAGGGCCCAACTACCTGATGGCGGAGGTGATGGTGTAGCAGTTGTGTGTCGTGTGGGGACTAGGGGCACCTGAATGCTCACAAACTGAGGAATAGACTTTGTGGCTTTCTTTTTCTGGTGGTGAGGACTCATGTGGAGGCAGGAAGTGATCTTTTGGCTATTTTTAAAAATCCTGTCTATTGTATCTTAAGATGGCACTGGAGAATCGCAACTTTGTACATTTTTCACTGTACTCCTGTACCCGACTACACATGACAATAACATCTAAATCTCCTACCTTTCACCTTAAAAATCAATCGCTTATTGATTTTTCAGCTAAGGGGAATAGCTGTTTTCTTTCCACCCTTCATAATCTTACACATCTAATCAGGTCCCCTCTTGCCTTTCTCTGCTGTAAAGGAAAAAACCCAAGCTTATCAGAATTTTCTCCAATACTTTCCCTACCATGGATATGAGACTCTCAATTCTGTAATTCCCTGGTCTATCTCTATCACCCTTCTTGAAATGCAGAATCACATTCATTAACTACAGTCCTCTGGTACCTCCGCTGTGGCCAGAGTATTAAAAATTTGGGTCAGAGCCTCTGTGATTTCTTCCCTGGTCTCCCACAGCACCCTGGGATACGACTCATTTTAGACCCAGAAATTTGTCTACTTTTAAGATTGCTCAAGCCTCCATGACCTTTTCACTACTACATCAAACTCTCAAGAACCTCACAGTTCCTCTTCCAGAATTCTGTACCTACATCCTCCTCCCCCAAAATGAAGACAGGCTTGAAGTATTGATTTAACATCCTACCACTGACCTGTGGTACCACACAGATTGTCCCCTTGATCTCTAATGGGCCCTACTCTTAGCCTGATTATCTGCTTTCCTTTCATTATACCTGCAGAATATCTTGGGATAAGTCAGTTAGGCACCTCCATGGACACCCTCAATAATGATCTAGGTTGGCCTTCAATATTTGCAAATTTCAAGGGAGTAAGCAATTCACTCCAAATGTCTGTTCTGCTTCATAGTTTGAGTGGCAAACCTTTCTGTAGGAGACTGCATGTCATTTAAAACTGGGATTTTAAAATCTGAATTTTCTAAGAAGGCATTGTTTTAATGTTATTATTACAAACATGAGTGATGCAGCGAGAATATATTTTCATGTTTGTTTTAGAATCTATAGCCTAATGGTCTCTTGCTGTCATGTTTATGTTTTCAGGAGTGCACAGATGCAGCCTTTGTGGGAACAAGTATTTGTATTATTCTATTCTTTGGAAACACAGGCTTATGCATGGAGGTACATTTTACTTCCGATCTTACAACTTTTAAGATAATAAATTTAATTTTGGCTGATGTGATGAATGGCAAATTCACTACTTAGAAACACTTACAGCATTTAGTTTCTTTAATAAAATTAACCCTGTACAGAAAGCTTAGCAAGTGTGAATTCTTGTGATTACTTCACAAAATATGTTCAACAGATTCTGGGTTTCTCAGGATGAACAAAGAGATCTGATGTCTCCAATATTGATGGTTGAAACTTTCTCCTGTGTTTTGTCACTATTGACTCCCAACACTGGATTGGGTTTTTGTCAGAGGCCTCACAATGCTGAATTAAAATTTCTTAGAAAATGAGTAGGAAAAGTCAATGAGATCAACGCTGCCATTGTTTACTTACCAGCTGAAAGAAAGTCAGCACTGGAAGGTGTGCAAGTGGGCCACCTGGCCACACCTCAACCTTAGGAAGGCATGTTGAACATGAACCAAACAGAGCAAAGACAGGAAAGTAAAAAATGGGACCTCTGGGCTGGAGCGTTTCAGTTATGGAGAGGGATTGGATCGACTATGATTGTTTTCTTTAGAGCAAAGAAGTTTGAGAGGAACCATGATTGAGATGTGTACAATTATGATGGGTATAGATAGGGTACACAGGTGGAGGAATCAGTGACAGGGAGTGGGGAAGGGGAGGGGGGAAACATAGATTTAAGGTAAGGGGCAGAAGGTTTAGAGGAGATGTGAGGAAAAACTTTTTCATCCAGTGGGATGGTGGGATTCTAGAATGTTATGCCTGTAAGGGGGAATAGAGGCAGAAACACTCATAACACTTGTGAAGCCAAGGCATACAAGGCTATGGACCAAACAGTAGAAAGTGGGATTAGAATATTAGCTAGTTGTTTTTGACTGGTGCAGATGTGATGAACCTTTTTTCTGTACTGTAGAGCTCTGTGATGTGTTTTTTATTCTAGTAGTAAATCATAATTTACATGAACCATACATCCAGTGACTTATCAGCTTGACTAAATGTAATATCAACCTTTTAATGTCTCATGAAATTATATTAGACTAAACTTCAGTTTTCTTGTTTCCAAGACACACACAGCGTTAGTCAAGGAACCTAATGTGGTTATATAGTAATGATAAAATGTTTTAACCTTCAAGTTTACAGCTTATGAATGTGTATGAATTTAAGAAATACGTTTTAACTTTCAGGGAAAAAGAAACATTTCTGTCTACTGTGTGGATCAGGCTTTTTCAGGTCAAAGGATTTGGACATCCACTTCAAGTCAATACATCTTCAGGCCTTTAAGTTCAAGTGTCCACACTGTGAAAAAGGTTTCAATCGACCTATTGATGCTCTAAAGCACATCATTATTAGGCATACAGGTAGGTCTTCATCAATGATACGCTAGGACTTGCTGCTTCAGAGTTTAAAAAAATCTTTTTAGATTAGAATCCGTTAACAGGTTAGAAATTGTTTATGGATCATTTAGATAATTACAAATAAGGAAGACCATTAAGTCTATCTGGTCTATTCATCCAGAATATTCACTAATATTGTGATTGATAACAGCATTCATCTGCCCTGGATGGAACGAACGTGAAACATGGAGAGCATAATCTGCTGTTGTACACATTTATTTCAATAATCTTGGTAGAGTTTCAGAAGAGTACTTGTTCCTTGCTATTTGGTTTAAAAAGTTAGGAAACAATGTCTATGATGTTTGAAAGGTGTGCTGGAATCCTAGGAATGTATGGTTTCACAGGGAATGGGGATAGACATCAAAATGCTGGTTACTGTTTGAGGCTAATGCAGATGAAGTGTAAGAACTCGAGCAGGGCTGTTTGCACACCCACATCCAAAATTAAATGAACCACGTGTTACAACAGAGGTTGGAGGAGTGTATTGTATTTCTCCTGTCCCACTATTCCACTGATCATAATGTTTTAATGTTTCTGTTCTGAATAAGAACTATAATGAATACAAAATATTAATTTTGTTTCTGTCTTTACATATGAAGCAAGATCTGTTGAATTTTTTCCATTATCTGTAGTACTTAACTTTTTTCAATAAAAATATTTTTTAAAACATTCTTCACAACGTTATAAAATTACAAAAATATGAAAATATAACATTATAACAACACTAAACCAACGACTATACTACTCTACAAAATAACTCCCAATGACACTCTTAATTCATCAATAAATAAATAAGTAAATAAATAACACCGCTCAGCATAGCAAGACCTCAGCTCTCAACCTTCAAGAGCATCAATTATTAAACCCATGTTTGCTCGAAATTCATCCTCTCAGGACATTAAGCTTATTAAACCAAACCACCATGGCTAGACAAAAGTCCTAATTAAAATGGCAGATAGATCTGCTTCCAAATAATTTTAAAAGGGCTGCCATGCCTTAAAAGATGTCCATTTTCTGGTGCACCATGTTTGTAAGAACGTCCAAAGGAATGTGTTCCATAATTAATTTCTGCTGTCCCGAGACACCCGGGAGTTCTCAGACACCCACATATCAGAATGTTCTTCCTCGCACAAAAAGTGAAGATGTTAAAAACGCTTTTTCCCATGTACTTCTAAGGGAGATAAATTCAGCAAACCCAGGAGAAGAGAAACCGGATCCACCTTGACTTAGGTCCCCAAGGCCCTCTCTATGACTCCTGCCACAGCGCTCCAGTATGTACAGAGCCTGTGGCAGGACCACAAACAATGAGTGAGGGTACTCTTATTTATTTTACATTTGGGACACATTGAAGATGTACCCTGCTTAAATTTTGCAAGACCATCTGGGGCCAGGTGAGCCCTATGAAGAATCTTTAACTGCATAGTAGGGTCATATTACATATCAAAATCTTCCTCGCACTCTCACAAATGTCCTCCAGAGTTTCCAGAGTGAGCTCCACCCCTAAATCTCTCTCCTAGACCTCCCGTAGTTGCTCAGTGTCACCCGAGGAACCTCCCCCTAACAAATGATCGAGGGTACTCACTGAAATAGTGCTCTTAGCCTGAAGCACCCTCTCTTTTTCTGCATCAGATTAATAACACTCAGTCAGAAGCATAGTCACTTTTCAGAAAAAAATCTTTGATCCGAAAAGAACAGAAGAGGTCCCTGCTCAAAACTCCATACTTGAGTTATTTGAGCAAAGTACATTAACGTTTCATCTTCAAACAGGTCAGCCAAACAAGACACTCTCCTATCCACCTAGGACTTAAACTCAGGATCCATTGTCCCTGGCCGGAAACCTGACATACCAACAATAGGAGAATGGAAAGATGTGTTAGACATATTACCCTCCATCTGTCACATTGTCCTCCATGCTTTGACAGTGTTAATAACTATTGGATTGTGGTAATGTTCTGCAACTATCCTCATTTTGTCCAGAAACAACAGGTTAATAAGAGGACACTTAGCCTGGGAGGCTTCAATGTCCAACCATATCGATGGGCCTATGAGGGTTCAGCAATCACACTCACAACATAAAAGGGAGCTCAACTGATATCTTCTGACATTCGGGAGATCCATTCCTCTCAATCCCTGGGGCATTTGCAATTTTCTTAGCTTGATAAGAGGCTGCTTATGGCACCAAATAAAAGAACTAAACCAACCATTTAATTTCTGAAACATTTGTCTAGAAAAAAGCAACGGAAGCATCTGCAAAGGTTATAATAAGTGAGGAAGAACATTCATTTTAATAAGAGCAACTTGACCTAGCCATGATATTCGAAGGCCCACCCCCCCCTCCATCTTTGAAGATCTTGTTTAATCTTGTCAAGCAAATGAACAACTGATCAAAACTAGGGGTAACAGAGGCTAAATAAAGAAAGCTTCCCTGTACGCACTTAAAGTGGAACCCACCTTCAACGTCTGGTATTCCCCTTAGACCCTCCATAGGCATAGCCTCTGATTTTGAAAAATTGATCTTGTAACGTGAGAAAAAGCCAAATGGAATTCATACATTGTATCAACTGGGGCACCGAAACTGCCGGGTTCGAAAGAAAAATGATCATCCGGGTATAATGATCTTGCGCAACTTTGACCCGACCTTTGGGGCAACTATATTAGGGTCCCCACGAGTGGCCTTGCCAGAGGCTCAATCATCAAAATGAAGAGCAAAGGTGAGAGGGGACAGCCTTGCTCACTGCCCCTACCAATGTTAAAATTATCAGACCTTATACCATTAGTGAGAACTGCCACCAGAGGAACACTGTAAAGGACCCTTATCCATCTAGTAAACACTCACCCAGGCGAAACTGCTCTAGGGTGTAAGAAAGATATGGCCATTCCACCCAGTCAAATGCCTTTTCTCCATCCAAAGAAACTACCAACCCTTGAACTGACCATTGCTGGCACATGCAATCATGTTATCAGTCTCCTTCCATTATTAGAAGTACTGTGACTCTTTACAAAACCTGTCTGATCCTCCCGACCAGTAGAGGGCAACACCCTTTCCAACCTCAATGCTGAAGTCAGACAAAATTTTAAAATCAGAGTTTAAAAATAAGATGGGTCTGTAAGAAGCAGAATCTTCCAGGGTCTTCGCTTTCTTGAGGATGAGAGAGATATTAGCCTCTCTCAAGGATGATGGGAGGCATTCCCAACTATATGAATAGTTATACATGTCTAGCATCGATCCTGACAGTATGTTTACAAATTCTTTATAAAAGTCACTGGGCAAGCCATCAGGGCTGGGTGCCTTTCCACTTTTGAAGTTGCCTCACTGCCTCCTGTATCTCTTGGACTGTTAAGGAGAGACACCTGTTCAGCAGACACACAGGAAGATCCAAATTCCGAAAAACAGACTCCATCTTATCCCATCTGTCCTCACAGCATTCAGACTGGTAAAGTTCAGAGTAAAACCTCCGAAACGCCTCATTGATGTTTTTAGCATCATAAATGAGAGTCCCATTCCCTTCCCTAATAGAAGCAATAGTCTGGGAGGCATTCTTCTTCCTTACCAAATATGCCAATTATTTACTTGGCAGATCTCTCCCCAGTCAGCTTGAAGTTTCCATGATTCTCTGCTTGCCCCTGTAGCATTGTATCAGAACTGGGCGGGGGTGCTGACCCTGACCAGATCTGCGCACCGCAACCCGGTGTGCTCTATAAATCTTCACCCGGTCTGCCTCAGCATCCCAGCCAACAAATTGTGTCAACTGGTCTTCAAAAATAAACTTTCTGGCTGCCCACCTTCTATTCCATCCAGCAGGCCAATGACCCGGATATCTTTACTCCTGCCTCTATTTTCCAGGTCATCAACTTACTTAGGCAGGGCTTGAACCTGTTTCTCAAGAGCATGGATCTGCCCTGCCGAAGACTCAACCTCTGTCTCTGATGCCACAGTCTGCCACTCAACCTCTTCAACTCACTTCCTGAGCCCTTCCAACTCCTTCTCATTCTTTTGCAGTATGGTTGAGATGGGCTCCAGTTGATTACGAATCTCTTCCCTCATCTTCTGGATCAGCTGTTGTATGACTCAGAGTTCCTCCATGATGTTCTGCTGCACAGCTGCCGAGGGAGCCGCAACTGCTTCCCCAGTTGCAGTCTCAGGCCTCTCCGCTGTTTGAGTGTCCCCAGTATCGAGAATTGGCCGTTTGCTTCCCCTTAGTCATTCCTGCATGCTCAAAAAAGGGTTTAAATGATAGGTTTTTGTTTTAGAAAGAATTATTGTTAAATGATAAAACAAAGGTAGGGGGTGAAAACCTATTACTACCTTGGGTTGGGGTGCAGAGTTCAGCAAGGCTGATCTATTCAGATCACCGCCATCTTGAATCCAGTACTTTGCTTTTGATTAAGTGTTCTACTGTGTCACAAATATGGTCAATGATTTATATTATCCATATTCCATTTTAAATGCTGTGTGAAAAGTTAAAAAGTTACCCCTCTAAATAACCCAACACAAACACATCCATTAAAGTAAAAATAAAGAAATTTCCTCTGCAGAATTTAATTTTGGAAAAAACTTTGACTTGTTAGTTGCAAAAGAATAAAATGATAAGATATGAAATGATCCAGATGACTTTCAGTCTGGTGTCCTTGCCTACATGGATGTGTGTCACTCGACACATTCACTTGTCACTGAATTCTGTTCAGAAGCCGTCCATTTAGGAGTTGTCAAGAGGAAATCTTCAGAAGGCTTGGAGAGGTGGTATTTCAAATTTTCAGTTCTATCTTGGGATCCTCCAGAGAAATTTGTCAGAGATGCAAAATGCTGAATTGGAGATCTCTTCACTTGCTTCAGTGAATGGAATTCCAGAACAAATCAGTCACCACTCCTGACAGCCTTAAACTCTCTTAAGTCTCATATCCAAGTTCGATTGTGACTTTGTTTTTCAAAAGTCTCTATTCAGTGACCCTTCTCTATTTTTTAAAAAAAGGTATCTCCTCAGTATTGGAGTGATTTTTCACAATCTTTTCGACATGATTACTAAAAAATATTAACAGTCAGCACTGTCATAACTCAAGTTAAAGATAAAACAGATTTGCATTATAGAATACCTTCAAGTTCTCAGGATAGCTCAGAGGGGGTTCACAGGCAGTACATTTTGAAATACAGACAGTTTTGTTAGCAATTCTGCTTTTTTTTTAAATGCTAGGTGTGAGTCACAAATTGGAATGCCCCAGATTGCATTATGATAAGTCCAAAAGGCAATTTTGCACAGTTCCACTTTCAGCTAATGAATAACTTGTAAGATGTTTTCTAAAATCTGTTTGACGGCTATTTGCAAACCTCAGAAATAGCATGGATAATTAATTTAAAAACACCTAAAGAAATCATTGCATTTGTATGAAGTTAAACAAGTTGTTACATTCAGTATAGAAATATCTAAGCAAACAATCCAGGTTTCAAAAATTCACAACAGCTGGTTGTTCTGGAGAACTGGCATCATAGATCTCAGTAACACTGCCTGCAGATCTAGTCCAGTCCATGCCAGGCTTCCATCAGTTGATAGTACAGTACTACCCAGGTACTGAACCTGCCCCATTGCATACAGCACCTGATTGTGATGAGAACAAGGCAGAAAAAGCAAGACATACAAATAATTCTGGAACTTATGGGGGCTAAAGCTGAGGCACAGTTGTGCTAGAATATATTTCTAGTCTTTGACAGAAGACATGCAAAGTGCAAGATTCATATAGGAGCCAAAAAAGAAAGTCAACATGAGGTAATATTTACCACTTTCAGATTATTCAGGTGATTGACTCTACAATATATTCAGGATCTCTTAACTGCTTTCACAGTATACTGCAATCAAAGTATACAGTTGGTCAAAACAAAAATGGCCTTCAGACTAGAGTGCAATCAGAAAGCTGGTTTTAACATAGGCTAGTCTCTCAACTAATTGTTTAATTTTGCATGTACTTCAAAGGCATGAACTATGATAACAACAGTAAAAAAAAATGAAAACTGCAGAAGCTGGAAATCTGAAATAAATCTGAAATTGTTGGAAAAGCTAGCAGCAACTGTGGAGAGAAATTAGAGTTGATGTTTCGGGCCCAGTGACCCTTCCTCAGAACAGACCCTTGAGCTCTGAAGAAGGGTCACTGTTCCCGAAATAGTAATTCTGATTTCTCTCCACAGATGCTGTAACTTCTGCTGAGATTTTTCAGCAATTTCTGTTTTTGTTATGATAACAATAGTATTTTAATGTCAGATTTCTTTAATTTTCAGATTTGAAGAACTTTATTTGTCGAATTTGTAACAGAAACACAGAGACAGCTTCTGCACTGCAGAATCACATCAAAAAGTACCACTCCCCAAGTAAGAAAACTTAAATTTGCCATCAGTAATAAGGTTATGCTTTGTAAAAACAAAAGCATTGTTCATTTGGATAACTACCAACAGTGTGCTATTATTATGAGTATTTTAAATGCATTTAATTTTATTTCCCTATGCTGGGATATGTCTTTCTTCACTGCCAGGACAAACCTTTCAAAGATGGCAGCATAGTAGTATAGTCAGAAGGAAATCGCTTTGGCTGTCTTCAGCATTGACTTTGACTTTGGACCCCACAAACATTTTTGACATTAACTCGAACACGGGCAAGGAAATCTACCGATTACCATTTACTGTTCTCCTTATATCAGTGTTCCTCCTGTTGTATACCACCTAGAGGAAGCAGAAGGTGGAAACAACATAGAATGTACTCTAGAGTGGGAGACTGCGATGTTCATGACATACAATGGCACAGTAGCAATACAACTAACTGAACTGTCCAAGGGTAAATCTGCCAGAATGGACCTTGTGACAGGTGGTAAAGCGAGCTAACAAGAGGGAAAAGAAACTTACTGGACCTTGTCCTCACCAGTTAACCTTTTGCAGATTCATCTATCCAAGACAGTATATTGGTTGAAATAACTACCACAGTCTTTTATGGAGACTAAGTCTGTCTTCACACCAAAAATACCCTTTATTGTGTTGTGCAGCATTACCAATGTGCTAAATGGGATGAATTCAGAAGATATGGGAGCTAAAACTGGACATCTAATTGGGGTGCTGTGGGCCATCAGTAGCATAATTATATTCAATCACTATCTATAACCTTGTGGCCCATCAAGTAAGGTGATCAACCCTGGTTCAATGAAGAATGCAGGAAGGCATGCCAGGAGCATCACCAAGCAAACTTAAAAATGAGTTGTCATTCCTGATGAAGTGACAAGATAGGACTACTTGTTGTCTTTGCTAATTGGCAGTATGCGACAGCGTTGAGTGATCCAGCAAACAATGGAGCAGTTCAAGGCTCTGTAGTCCTTCCAAATCCAGTTGTGACTGGCAGGGAACAACTAACAGGAGGTAAGGTTTCCACCAATATCACCATCCTGCTCATTGTGAGAAAAACTGAAGTATTTCCAATTATTTTTAACCAGAATGCTGAAAGGAGAGTGCATTTACCACCTCCTCCCCACCCCACCTTAGGCAATTCAATTCACGCCACATGGTGAAAGAGGAATGGACTAAATTATCTTACTGAACAAAGCATGAGGAATTAAACTGGATTCAAATATTGATTAGAGCTTGGCTATGGATACCAGTGCACCATTAAACTTAAGATTGAGATCAATTTATCTTCTCATCGTTAATCTTGATGCCTTTTCACTTCATATTTTAGTTATTTAAACATTTATTATGAAAGGTATTAAATATTTTCTCAGACAAAAATTAAGACTTAAGCCAAAATTGTGGTAAATACATTAGCCATTATTTGGGCAAGTCCTCAGATGAAAATGACATGCAGCTGTTCCAGCCAGACTTCATCCAAGACAAATCTATTTGCCTCTGAGCAAGCATTGATCATGATCCCTCTGAAGCCTTACACTTACTGGCAATGAGATTTATTTGTTCATTATGATTGGTAATATCTAACAATTTTTTTCTGAATTCCAAACTTAAGTTTCTGGTTATGTTGCTGATCTCTTATCACTTTGATCTCTTCTATATCAACAAAGGTTTCTATGTTAAGCAGTTGGTTGCTTTTTCACTTTGCTATGCTACGCTTGTAGCCCTACAGTGTCTAATCCAGCAGTAGTTGCTTTCATTGAGGAATCTCTCTTTCACAAATCTTGTGGATCAGAACTGCTGCCTAGTTCCATGCAGATACTTGACAACTGAAAGTGATCAAAATTAAATCAATCATGCGCTATTTCAACCTTTTTTATGGGTTCAAAGTTCTTTAATAATGCTCATTCACGATTTGTTGAGAGATCAGAGGCAGCTTTTACCCATCTTTCCCATTTAACCAGTTTTCTTTTTTGTTTCCTTATGTTGACAATCCCTTACTGGATAACTATTCCTATTTACATAGGACTTTTGCTCAACTTTGGACCAATCAATCTTGTGAACATTTGAGGTGAACCCAACTTTGTTCTGGACTTGAATTCATTTTTAAAAGTGAGTGCAGTACTCCAAGAAAATCATGTTATTTTCTCTAATCAGTCATTAATCACAAGCCATTCCAACAATAAATCCCACCCCCTTTTCCCAAAGAATTCAATAAAAATTGGAAGAAAGTGCAATCTAATACTTTTTCCATTTAAAATCATGAAAAGTAATGGTTTCAGTTAGTATTTTGTAACATTTATAAATTTGTACATAAATATTAGCAGTTTCCAGTTGGTCCCAACTAGACTGATAATCATTCATTAGCAAAACTGGCAACTGCTGTAATTTAAAATTGATATTTTTGCATAATAATTGTCACCTGCTTATATTTATAGCATTGTTCTCTTAGGTTTTCAGCTTAGTTCTTGACTGGTATTAGAACCCTCACTGACTTTTCATTCTCAATTTGGTTTGGTGCTGTGTACTAGGAACTGTTGTCTGGGGATGACTTGTAGACTTTGAAACAGCTTGTGTTAAAGGAAAAGATCAGACCAAACAGAGGACAGGTGTGGAGGCTAATTGCAGGCTGAGTCTTGATTAAAAGGATTTGAACAGACATAGTCACAATGAAACGAACACTTAGTGGAGAACTGCAGACCAGTATCTACAGGAAAGCAACAAACCAGATATTTAACTACAGGAGCAATCATTCCAACACCCACAAATGGAGCTGCAAGAGGGCGTTATTTAAACTGGCCACAACACACTACAGCAACCAGGAACTACGAGTAGCAGAAGAAAAATACCTATACAGTGTATTCAAGAAGAATGGTAAATATAGTCCACCGATTCTTAAACAACAAACCCAAACAAGTAGACACAACACACCCAGCGACTCTAGCCACACGACCATACATCAAAGTCATCTCAGAGATGACTACGAGTCTACTCCGACCCTTTGGCATCATGGTAGCCCACAGACCTACCAACGCACTGAAACAACTATTGATGAACCTAAATGACCCTATATGAGTAAACAGCAAAACAAATGTCATTTACAAAATACCCTGCAAGGACTGTAACAAACACTACATCGGACAGACAGAAAACTAGCTGCCAGGATACTTGAACACCAACTAGCCACCAAAAGACATGACTCACTATCACCAGTATCCTTACGTACAGATGAAGGAGGACATGACTTCGACTGGGACAACACATCCATCATAGGACAGGTTAAGCAGAGACACACACAGGACCTGGAATTCAAATTGGAACCCCTTCAATAAACACATCGATTTGGACTCTATTTACCAACCTCTGAGAAAAAGAATTGGAAATGATATCACCCCCCTTAACAGACCAAGACATAAATAAAAAGTGGGATAGTACACCAGTGCTTCACCAGAGACTCACTGATCATTTTACCTACCATGATGATAAAATGTCTGAAAACAAACCTGCCAGCTCAGTGAACAAACTTACAATCAGACATAGTGACCCCAGATAGACCATTGCATTTAAACAGATAGAAGTTGGCTATTAACTAGCTCAGTACCTGGGAATTGGTTCCAGCAAGTCTGGAAGAGACTATATCCAAGGAGATGACAGACATTGAAAGGTAATTGAGACCTCAGGAAGATGTTTCGACGAACAGGGTGGAACAAGGGTTTTTTTTTAATAACTGTGTTTTGGTGGAAACCAACTTGATTGCTGACAAGACAGCATAAAGATTTAAAGATTCCCTACACCACCTTTTTTGGAAACCCAAAGACTACAAAGCCAAGTTATCAATATTGCTGCTTTTGCCTGGGTGTACGGAGATGATCCTAATTGGCAGTTCCAATAAAGCAACCAAGGAGTACACGTGTATATTTGTCAAATAACATATTATGAGAGATATTTAAGTAAATCTGGTCACTTTAATTATTTCATTTTATTTATCCTTTATCAGTTTCTCTTTTATGTGAATGGGGCTGAAAACAAATATCAAGTTTAAAGCACAGACATTAATTAGAATACTGTGTTGTACCAATTTTCTCTCTGCTAAAGTTAGCGTATTGTTTTGTATTTTAAACAAAAGACATAACCAGTGTCTGGAAAATAATTATTCACAAAGACTGGCATTGGTTAGTCAAGTCTGGTTAGGAGCCATTGGAGTGACTATTGGGGTTGTCTATGATGGTTTAATCTTACTGTGTTGCGAATACGGAGGTAGAAGGGCTGTCTGCCTCAGTGTTGTAACAGTGAGAAGTCTTTTTTTTTTAAGTCTCAAGGTGTCTGGTTTTGTAGTGTTTATGTGGAGTTTTAGATGAGACTTTATGCTTTTTGTTGCTTATGCAATGCTTTTTCTTGAAAGGTTATGTAATGACTACTACTCAAAGCTAAAAACTTATTTTATACTTTTTTTTACATAGAAGCCCCTTGCACTCACTGTGATTTTCTATCAGGTAACAAATTGCAATTTTAAAGACACATGGAAAAACACTGAAATAATGTGACACAGAGTAAGTATTCTAAGAAATGTGAATCTTGTGTAAATCACTGGCTTACTCGAAGCATACTGCTAGGAAAATAAAAATTGTTTCATTGTTACATTTATGCAAAGTGCCCTCAGTTTTTTTCCTTAATAGATATTTCTAATAAGCCTGTTTAGTCATGTTATAATGCACGTCTGAAGCATGTGGGACCTGAACCTGGAACTTTCTTGGATAAATGCTGATGAAGAAATGTGTTGAGAGACAAAAAGAAGACTGTAGATGCTGGAATCCAAAATAGATAGGCAGGACGCTGGAAGAACATGGCAAGCCATGCAGCATCAGAAGGTGGAGGTCAACATTTCGCATGTAACCCTTCTCGATGAAAGTAGCTGTTTGTTTTTAGTTCTGTAGCTAATCTGTATCAAAGCTCTAAAATTAAGAATGGTTCAATTGAATACGCTGAAGAGAAACAAAAAGGACCTGATGCCAGTTTAAACAATTCATGGGGTGAAATAGCTGGATGAACACAACATGAAGAACAGAATGTGAGATGCACTAACAAGTGAAAATTTGCATAGAGGACAGAGTTTTTACCTCCGAGTAATAAAGTTGCTGGGATGAAGTGGTTAAGAAAGAGTGGGTGGGAACTAATAAATAATATTAGAGTCAAAGAGATGTACAGCACAGAAACAGACCTTTCGGCTCAGCTCGTCCATGCTAACCAGATATCCTAAACTAATCTCATTCCATTTGCCAGCACTTGGTCCATATCCCTCTAAACACTTCCTATTCATATACCTATCCAGCTGCCTTTTAAATGTTGTAATTGTACTAGCCTCCACCACTTCCTCTGACAGCTCATTCCATACTCTAACCACTCTCTGCATGAAAAACTTGCCCTTAGGTCAGTTTAAATTTTTCACCTCTCATCCTGAACCTACGCCCTCTAGGTCTGGACTCCCCCACCCCAGGGAAAAGACCTTGTACGTCCATCTTTATCCGTGCCCTCATTATTTTATATATCTCTATAAGGTCAGCGCTCAGCCCCTGATGCTCCAGGGAAAATAGCTCCATCCTCTTCAGCCTTTCCTTATAGTTCAAACATGCTTGTAAATCTTTTCTGAACCCTTTCAAGTTTCATAACATGCTTCCAATAGAAGGGAGACCAGAGTTGCACGCAATATTCCAAAAGTAGCCTAACCAATGTCCTGTACAGCTGCAACATTACCTAACTCCTATACTCAATACTTTTAACCAATAAAGGAAAGGTTACCAAGTGCCCTCTTCACTATCCTATCTATTTGTGACTTCACTTTTAAGGAACTATGAACCTGCACTCCAAGATCTCTTTGTTTAGCAACACTCCCCAGCACCTCAGCATTAAGTTTATAACTCCAGCCCTGACTTGCCTTTCCAAAGTGCAGCACCTCACATTTATCCAAATTAAACTCCATGTGACACTCCTTGGCCCATTGGCCGATCTGATCAAGATCCTGTGGTATTCTGAGGTAACCTTCTTTGCTTTCCACTATACCTCCAATTTTGGTGTCATCTTCAAACTTACGAACTATACCTCTTTTATGTTTCCACCAAATCATTTATATAAATTATGAAAAACAGTGGACCCAGCACCGATCCTTCAGGTATACAACTGGGCACAGGCCTCCAGTCTGAAAGGCAACCCTCCACCACTACCCTCTGTCTTCCACCTTCAAGCCAGTTCTGTATCCAAATGGCTAATTCTTCCTTTATTCCATGTGATTTACCTTGCTAAGCTGGCTACCATGAGGAACTTTGTTGAATGCCTGACTGAAGTCCATATAGATCATGTCCACTGCTCTGCTGTCATCAATCCTCTTTGTTACTTCTTCAAAAAAACTCAATCAAGTTAGTGAGAGACCATTCCCCACACACACAGCTATGTTGACTATCCCAAATCAATCTGTGCCTTTCCAAATGCTGCAAATACTGTCCCTCAGGATTCCCTCCAACAACTTGCCCACCAGGCTCACCAGTCTTTAGTTCCCTGCTTTTCCTTACCACCTTTTTAAAATAATGGCACCATGTTAGCCAACCTTCAGTCTTCCGGCACCTCACCTGTAACTATTGATGATACAAATTCTTCAGCAATGATTTGGAGATGCCGGTGTTGGACTGGGATGTACAAAGTTAAAAATCACACAACAGGTTATAGTCCAACGGGTTTAATTGGAAGCATGCTAGCTTTCGGAGCATCGCTCCTTCATCAGGTGATAATGGAGGATTCAATCCGAGCACATGGAATTTATAGCAAAAATTTACAGTGTGATGTAACTGAAATTATACATTGAAAAATTGATTGTCTATTGAGTCTTTCATCTGTTTGAATACCATGATAGTTTCACTTCTTATATGTGTAAATCACAAAACCTTTTGTTTTAATAGCTAACCTGAGAATGTAACTTTAACAATGGGTGATAGCTAGACAATATGTTGAAGGTGTTCGCCCGCTGTGTTCTCGGTCTATACCATGATGTTTAGATTGTTATCTCCCTTTTTAGATTAGAATCAGAGTTTTACATGAATTTATGCAGTTTTTGAGCAAAGTACAGTATAACTGCAAGTACAGATTCTCCCCACAAAATATATGTGTGTATGTGGGTCTTTGTCTGGGTTGGGGGTTGAGAGTGAGAGAAAGTGTATGTGTAGTGAGTGTAGAGTGTCTTAAGTCTGTGAGGGGGTGCATGTGGAAGTGTGTGTGTTTGTAAGGGTGCGAGTGGGTGTCTGTGTGCGCGTCTGAGTATATGTGTTCTCTGTGTGTGGGAGTGTCTGTGTGTATACTGCAATGGTGGTCACCTGTAATGTGACATGAACCCAAGGTCCCGGTTGAGGCCCTCCCTATGGGTACTGAACTTAGTGATCAGCCTCTGCTCGGCCACTTTTCGCTGCTGCCTGTCCTGAAGTTCGCCTTGGAGGATGGTCACCCGAAGGTCCGAGGTCAAATGTCCTGTACCACTGAAGTGTTCCCCAACTGGGAGGGAACCCTCCTGTCTGTTGATTATTATGCGGTGCCCATTCATCCATTGGGGAAACCGAGCAAAGGCTACGACAATGTACCATGCCTCAGGGCATCCTTGCCTGCAACATATACTTGTACCTGCCATGTACAAGGAGGGAGGTGTCCCCACGCGTAATGATGGTATGTATGTCTGCATTAAGACATCCAGTGCTGCCACCTCTGTAATATGGACATTTTTCAAGATGTCACTATCTATTTCCCCACTTTCTACATCTTCCATGTCCTTCTCCACAGTAAACAATGATGCAAAATACTTGTTTAGTATCTCACCCATCTCCTGTGGTTCCACATATAGGCTGCCTTCCTGATCTTTGAGAGGTCCTATTCTCTTCCAAATCACTCTATTGTTCTTTATGTATTTATAAAATCCCTTTTAATTCTCCTTAACCCTATTTGCTAAAGCTATCTCATGTTCCCTTTTTTGCCCTCCTGATTTCCCTCTTAGAGTATAAAGACATAGAAGTATACTTAAGGATTCTCTTGTTTATACCTGACATATGCTTCCTATTTCTTGACTAACATTTCAATTTATCTCATCATCCCAGATTCTCTACACCTATCAGCCTTCCTTTCACCCTAACAGGAATATGCTGTCTCTGGATTCTTGCGATCTCATTTTTGAAGGCTTCCCAGTTTTTAGCCATCTCTTTATCTGCGAACGTCTGCCCCTAAATCAACTTTTGAAAGCTCTTGACTAATACCGTCAAAATTGGCCTTCCTCCGATGTAGAACTTAACTTTTCATCTTTCCTTTTCCATCACTACTTTAAAACTAATAGAATTATGGTTGTTGGCTCCCCCACTGACCCCTCAGTCACCTGCCCTGCCTTATTTCCCAAGCAGACGTCAAGTTTTGCACCTTCTCTCATAGGTACATCCACATATTGAATCAAAAAATTTTCTTGTATACACTTAAATTCCTGCCCATCCAAGCCCTTAACATTATGGCAGTCCAAGTCTTTGGAAAGTTAAAATCTCTTACCATAACCACCCTATTATTTTTACAGATAACAGATCTCCTTACATATTTGTTGCTCAATTGCCCATTCACTAATTGGGGGGAGTGGGTCTATAGTACAATCTGAATAAGATTATCATCCTTTTTATTTTTTAGTTCCATCCAAATAACTTCACTGGACATATTCCCAAGAATATCCTCCTTAACTACAGCCATATTGTTATCCCTTATCAAAATCACTAGTCCCCCTCCACTCTCTCGCACCCCACTTTCTATCCTTTGTATAGTACCTAAACTGTGGAACATTAAGCTCTAATTGCTATGAATATCCCAGTTCCATGTTCCTAACCATGTCCTGAGTTCATCTGCCTTCCCTTTTAGACCTCTTGCATTGAAATAAATGCAGTTTATAAATCTTACCTTTCTCTGCCTGCCATGACTGTTTGATTTGCTCCTTTTCCTGAATGTTCTTGGCTCAGACTGATCTCTTTTGTTATGACTCTCCTGCTTAATTTTAAACCAGCAACAGAAAAGATTTATCTGTAATCTGTACATAATTCTTGGCCACTCAAATTTTTAAAGTAAAAATTAACAAATTTATTTCTTAAAATATAACCGAGAATAATTAATTAGCCACTATTTACAATTTCTTTCTCTAACCTATCTATTACCTTCCCTTCTATAATACTAGACCAATAAAACACCCAATTAAGATTTACAAAACAATACTTATCTTAAAACCAGGCAGCTGTAGGTTCTTGTCTTTGGATCTTCCTGGATCTTTTCTCCTTGTTAGGAATTTCTGCATCACAGGTTACTGATTGAAAAGGTACTTTTGAGAGAGTTTTTTTTAAGCAGTCTGGTACATGGTGGGTTTGGCAGTTCTCCTCTCAACTGTTCAATTTCCCCCCGGACTTATACCTCAGACCATCAGATTGTGTTATTGGCTTTTAAGATTGTCAATATATTCAATTCAATTCAAATTGGATTAGAGTTTGATTTTTTTTGGGGGGGGCGCTAATAAATTAAACTGATTGGCCAAATTCAAATTTGTGTTGTTGTCACAGCTATTCAGTGAGTGGTTTATTCTTAATCAAATGTTACCTTGTAAATTCTCCAGCACTCTGTGTACTTGCCAAGTCCTATACTCTCAAATGTACAACCACATAACACCTCCTCCCTTAGGAAAAAAAAAAGAACCTTCATAATGAAAAAATGGCTTTTTAAAAACTTTTTAAAACCCATTACTCTAACATATAGATAACTTATACCTGTGTGTGTATGTATATCCCTTATCAAAATCACTTTTTAGATTGTCAATATACTCAATTCAATTTTGATTTTTTTTTGGGGGGGTGGTATAATTTAAACTAATTAGCTGAATTAAATTTGTGTTGTCTCATAGCAACTCAGCGAGCGCTGTTTGTTCTTAATCAAAATGTTACCTTGTAAATTCTCCATCACTCTGTGTACTTGCCAAGTCCTAACTATCTTAAAGGTACACCCATATCTTCATAACACTTTCTTCATTATCTCCCTAGGTCCCAACTCCCCTGCCCCCCATTACTACCCTTGAGGACCTCCTTTTTAAATCCCTGCCTAACCTTCTATATTCTCTCTTCAAAATCACATCCTTTTTCCTTCCTATGTTGTTAGTTCTAATGTCCACAATGACCACCTGCTGCTTCCTCTCTCCTTTGAAAATGTTCTGCACTGTCTCAGAGATATTCCTGATCTTGGCACTAAGCAGCAGTATACCATTCAGATTTCTAGCTGCAGGCTGCAGAAATGTCTGTCTGTGCCTTTGAATAGAGAGTCCTTGATCACAATCAATTGCTTGGAACCTGACATACCCCTTGTTACATTAGAGCCTGTCTTGGTACCAGAAACTTGGCAGTTCATGCTACACTCCCGAGAGTCCATCACCCCCTACATTTTCCAAAACAACATCCTTGTTTGAGACTGGATACTCACAGGAGACTCCTGCACTACCTTCCTCCTTCTTCTAACTGACTGACTCTGTGGTTTTTCTCTCTTCCTATAACTGCCATCCATCGCACCCCCTAGCTCATGTAAATTCCTCACTGCCATTGCAACCAATCCATGCAATATAATTGCATTTGCAACCAAAGACACTTTCTGCAGACATAATCATCAGTAACATGGAAACTCTCCCTAATCCCCCACATCTGACAGGAAAAAGCACATCACTCTACTTAAGGCCATCTTTGCTCCTTAGTCTACAAACCCAGAAAATAGCACCGTCTTACTGCTCTGGGTTAGCTTATTCCTGTGTTTTATATTTTTAAAATGTAATCAAGAGACGGATTTCAATAAAACGTAATCAAATAAGAACCCGTGCCACGTGCTATTTTAGAGTTCTCCTGTGCTATGAGCTCTCCCACACTGCTTCCTCCAAGGGCAGATGTAACTATACATCTTATAGAAACAGAACACACAAGTAGACCTTTTGGCCCGTCAAGCTTGCTCTGCTATTCAGTTTCATGGCTGATCCATTGCCATATTCCTGCTTTGACATGCACTTAAAATCTAAAACAAAGTCTGTTTGCTGAACTTATTCAGTTACTGGTCTTCACTGCCTTGTGTGGCAGAGTTCCACAGGATCACCACCCTCTGAGTGAAGAAAATTTTCCTCCCTTCAGTTCTAAATAATCTCCTGTGTCTAGACTCAAGATATAGGAACAAAATTAGGCCATACGGCCCAGAGTCTGTTCTGACATTTGATCATTGTTGTGGTTCTGTTCGCCGAGCTGGGAATTTGTGTTGCAGATGTTTTGTCCCCTGTCTAGGTGACATCCTCAGTGCTTGGGAGCCTCCTGTGAAGTGCTTCTGTGATCTTTCCTCCGGCATTTGTAGTGGTTTGAATCTGTCGCTTCCGGTTGTCAGTTCCAGCTGTCCGCTGCAGTGGTCGGTATATTGGGTCCAGATTGATGTGCTTATTGATTGAATCTGTGGATGAGTGCCATGCCTCTAGGAATTCCCTGGCTGTTCTCAGTTTGACTTGTCCCATAATAGTAGTGTTGTCCCAGTCGAATTCATGTTGCTTGTCATCTGCGTGTGTGGCTACTAAGGATAGCTGGTCATGTCGTTTTGTGGCTAGTTGGTGTTCATGGAATAGGATCGTTAGCTGTCTTCCTGTTTGTCCTATGTAGTGTTTTGTGTAGTCCTTGCATGGGATTTTGTACACTACATTACCCAGCATGAGCAAAACCAGTGTAAAACCACTACAAATGCCGGAGGAAAGATCACAGAAGCACTTCACAGGAGGCTCCCAAGCACTGAGGATGTCACCTAGACAGGGGATGAAACGTCTGCAACACAAATTCCCGGCTCGGCAAACAGAACCACAACAACGAACACCTACAAATCTTCTCACAAACTTTGAACATTTGATCATGTTTCTCAACCTCCAATCTACTGTGTTTTTCTTGTAACACTTGATCCCCTTACTAATCAAGTACTGTCTTAAATACACTCAATATTTTGGCCTCTTCTGTGGCAATGAATTGTACAGTTTATCCACTCTTTGGCTGAATAGATTCCTCCATATCTCAGTTCTAAAGGGTCATTGTGTCACTCTGATGCTGTGCCCTCAGGTTCTAGTCTCTCCTACTAATGGTAATATCTTCTCCACGTCCACTCTACCCAAGCCCCTCAGTTTTCTAAGTTGCAATCAGATGCCCCCCATCCTTCTGAACTCTGAGTATAGAGCCAGAGTCCTCAGCTGCTCTTCATGTGACAAGTCCTTCATCTCCAGGGTCATTCTTGTAAACCTCCTCTGAACTCATTCCATCCTATCATTTCTTAGATACACAGTATTCCAAACATGGTCTGCAGTACACTTCTGCTCTGTATTCTAGCCCTCTTGAAACAAATGCATACATTACACTTGTCTTCCTAATTGCCAAAATGAACCTGCATGTTATCCTTAAGAATGAACTATGATTCCCAAGTCCATTTTGTGCTTCAGATTACCAAAGCCTTTCCATGTTTACAGATTACTCTACAACTCTATTCTTCCTACCAAATTGTATAACCTCAGTTTCTCACATTATGTTCCATTTGCTGCTATTTTGCCCACTCTCCTAGCCTAAGCCCTTCTGCAGCTTCCTCAACATTACCTGCCCCTCCCCTTCTGTGTCATGTGCAAATGCAGCAGCAACACCTTTAGTTCCTCTGTCCAGATCATTAACATAAAACATAAATAGTTATGGTTGCAGAAGATGGGAAACTGTATGAATTCTACTAGTCACCAGCTACTCCGGTAGCTTTTTTGCTACTGTTTGCCTTCTGTAATTCATCCAATACCCTATTGGTGTCAGTACCTTGCCTCTAATAACATGGACTCTTATTTAGCAGTCTCCTGTGCAGCACCTTGTCAAGGCCTTCCAGAAATCTAACTAGTCCACACCCACTAACTCTCCTTTGTCTAACTTGCTCAATACCTCAAAAGAACTTTAACAAACTAGTCAGGCACGATCTCCCCTTGATGAAGCCGTGCTAATTCAGATCAATTTTATCATGTACTTCCAAGTACTCTGCAATTTCATCCTTAACAATGGACTCTAAAAGCTTCCCAATGTTGATGTCAGGGTAACTGATCTACAGTTTCCCATCTTCTGCCTTCCTCCATTCTCAACCAGTTATATTAGCTATTTTCCAGTCCTCTGGGACCCTCCCTGACTACAGCAATTCCTGAAAGATCACCACCAATACCTCTACTATCTCCTTCGTAACTCTGGGGTCAGGTGCATCCGCTCTGATTTATCTGTTGTCAGATCTTTCAGCTTCCACAACACCACCACCTTCGGTGATGGACACTACACTTCATTCTGACCCGATTCCCTTGAAGTTCTGGTATGCTGCTGGTGTTTTCCACTGTAAAAATTGATGTAAAGTACCTATTGGAGTTCCTCCACCATTTCTTAGCTGTCCATTACTATTTCTGCAGCCTTGTTTTCCATCGGTCTAATGGCCAGTCTAGTCTCTCTCTTATCTGTTAATACCTTTAAAAAAAAATCAATGGGGTTAGGGGAGAAGATGAACTATGAGCATAAGCTAGCCAGTAATATAAAATAAGATGGCAAGAGTACTTTTTGTTATCCTGTACTTTTTTTTAAAAAAAAGGCAGCTTCCCACTAATCTTTACCACAGTTTATGCTTTTTCTATTGCTTTTATGCTGTACCTGACTTCTTGTTAGCCATGGCAGCCTAACTCTCCCCTTAGTTTATTTCTTCCTTCTTGGGATAGACTTCCAATTTTCACCCAGAAAATTCCTGCTTTTGCTGTTCCATTGTCTTCCTTCCTAATCAACTCTGGTCAGCTCCTCCTTGATGTCTTTGTAGTCATCTTTATTCAGTTCTAATGTTGCACCTAATTCCAGCTTCTCCCTCTCCAACAGCAGGGTGAATTCTATCATATTAAGGTCACAGCTCCATAGAAGATCCTTGAGCTCCTTTTATCAAGTTTTCGTAATTACACCACCAAATCCAGGATTGCCTGTTCCCTTTTGGGCTCTACCACAACCTTCTCCAAAACAAAATCTTGTACATGTTCCACAAATTCTTTTTCTTGAAATCCTCTAACAACCTGATTTTCCCATACACATTGCATGCTTATTGTAGTAAGACCCTTTTTACATGCCTTTTCACCAACCAGGGAAAACATTTTCCCTGCATTGAGTTTGTTTAGCTCTATTAGAATTTTCATTCACTTCATTAATCCTTGCTAATTCTTCTAATCTCCAGTGAGTATAGGCTAAGTTGAACCAATTTCTTCTTGTACAAGTCTTTCTATTCCCAGCATCATTTTGGCGAGCCTCTGCTGTTCCTATATGGCATTCTTTAGCTAGGGTGCCCATAACTGCACACAATACTCCAGGTGTGGTCTTACCAAGACCTTTTAAGATGACACTACTTCTGAACTTAAATAAAAGTCAACATACAATTTACCTTCCTGTTTGCTGCATCATGCTCGTCAGAAAAGGTGGCACCTGAAAAGCACAGCAGGTCAGGCAGCATTGGAGGAGCAGGAGTTGACATTTCAGGCATAAGCCCTTCATCAGGAATAAAGGGCTTATGCTTGAACCCCTTTTCGACTCAAATTCTCCAGCATCTGTAGTCCTAATTTTCTCCTAGTTGCTGCATCACCCGGTCTACTTTAATGGACTGGTGTACAACAACACTTCGATCGCTTTGTGCCACACTCGCCAATATATCAGCAGTCAAATAATACTTTGTTGTGGTGTGTGTAAACTTCACATTTATCCAGTTTATTGCATCTGCTATGTTTGTGCGCACACACAACTTATATAGACTATCTTGAAGCCTCCTCACAACCCCACCCATTTTTGTGTTGACAGCAAACTTGGAAAATGTTACATTTGGTATTTGTCCAGGTCATTTGTAGACAGGTGGGGCTAAATCATTGATCTTTGCAATACCACAAGTCACTGGTTACCAATTGGAAAAAGATCTATTTATTCTCACTGTGGCATGTATCTTAGACATGAAAATGTATTAACCCATATCTCTAACTTTTCTCACTAACCTCTTGAAGGACCTTATCAAAGCCTTCTGAAAATCCAAATAATTTTTTCCAGAATCTTCTGTTAGGAGTGAAGGAAGGTGCTTTCCATGTTCTCCAGCTGTGACCACACAGAGATTTGAAAACAGTGAAGGTTCCTCAGTGAGAGACTGAGGGGAATAGTTACTGAGGGCAGGGGCCTATTTAAAGAGGGAACACAGCTGTTAGAATCCCATTGGAGCTGCACTGGTTATAGTTTATATGTGGTCTGAAGGTTTTTATGCTGCAATTCTTTACATTGTGTAGTTTTTGTGCTAATTAAATGAAAATCCTTTGACTTGTTCCACAAGTGTTAATGTCTTGTATTTTCCATTTTTGTTGCTCCACCTTTGGTGATCATGCTTCTGGCTGTCTAGTCCTCAGCTCTGGAATCTCTTCCGTATGCATGTCTGCCTCACTCCTCCTTAAAACCTACCTCATTGACCAAGCTCTTTTGGTCACCTTTACATGCTTCACTAAAGAAACCACACATGGAAAGTACTTTTGGACATGTTACTATGATAAAGGCACTATATAAATACAAACTCTTGTTGAAGCTATTAGCTTGGCTTTGTTTCTGAATTAAAGTGCACAAATGCTTTGTAATGATAATTATACCCATTGCTACTTTTCATCATTCATTCATTAACTTGTGCAAAATAATATTTCAATATCTAAGTAACAGCTTTGCAGCAGAATATTTCAATTCATGTGATTAGAATACCAAGCTCTTAAAGCTGACAATGTTTATGTTAAAGTCTTTTAATATCCATTATGTAATTACTATTGGAAGAAGTGTGGTTCATTTTTTATATGCCCATAAATATGCAACAGCTCACCACACTGTTAACCTTGTTCATCGTTGTAGACAGGCATTAAAGCTTATGCTGACAATCCATATTGCATAGTATGGCAAATGTGGAGAAGTAACAAGTCAAATTTTTCAAAGAAACATCTCTGGATTAAGACTATAAAGTTACTACCTGTAAAGAGGGAAGGATGAACATCTGAAGATTATTTCAATATTTAGAAGGTTAAATTATTAGATAAAATGTATGATTTATTACATTTTTAAATTGAAAGGCATTTTGTGTTTAAATGCAAAGGAAACCCAAAAGGTACCATGTAGTATTAGGACCAAAGTCTGGTCTTTTTCTTATACCTGAATACTGCTTAGAAAACATATTTTAGTCCTTTTGCTCATTTATATCTGAGGTAAAATAAGATACAAGAACTTCAAAGTTGTTTGTTGACTCTTACGCATGACAATTGTCAGCAGTTTTACCTATTCTTTACCTCTCCAGTTATATTTTGTTCAGATCAGTAAAAATTTTCTCTCATTTGCATTTTGAGAAACAAACTTACCTGAAACGTACTTTTGTTCTTTTGCTTTACAGATGATAATGGATCGATTTCTGGCATTTTATTTTCCTTTCAAATTTTAAGTTGTAGTTTTATTAAAAAGATGAAAGGTGATTTTTTTTGGTTAAAGTTTTACTTAAATAAAAAATGAAAAATTATTGTCTTTATATCCTGTGTTCTCAGGGCATGCCCAAGTGTTTCGTAGTCAAATTAATTTATTTTGAAACATTTTTACTGTTATCAATTGCATAACACAGTCACTGTTTTAGTATAGTATTCTGTAGTGAGCGTCAGTTTTAAAAAGTCAGTACCTAGCATGCATCTCCCTCTCGTCCCTTTATTGGTGTAAGTTTGAATTTCTCACAACAGTATGCCAATTTACTTTATTATTACTAAGATAGATTTTTTAAACAAAATAAGTACTGTTTTGTGATTCTTAATCTGTCAATTTTTTTTTGCATTCTATATGAAATGGTAATTTAAAAAACTAGTTCTAAATCTAATATAACAGATAAAATAGAACAGTACTTAGATTGTCAAGCTCCATTTAATCAGATATCCTATTTTAGTCATCATTTCAAAATGTTTTCCATTTTAAATCAGTAGTTCATTTTAATAACCAAGAAAGCTCAATGCATCTTATAGATCATGTTATGTACATACAGTCCTAAAATCGCCTGTGAAAGAAAACACCCACAAATTGTGCACATAATTGAAGCATTTTACAAATTATGAGCAATTAGGAAAGAGACTGATTACATTTGTAGTGTTGCAAAAAGGAGTGGAACCTTGTGAAGAAATAAAATTGATGCATCTGAACTCTAGCTTCAGAGAATGACAATTAACGTCGGAGCAATCTATGATTAATAATACCACAAAAATAGCTTTATTGGGTTGTTGCAATACACCAGGATTCCAGTATAAAATCTGATCACTGCGTGGTGCAAACTGTGGAGGATAATGGTGCACAACACTTTCACAATAGAGAAATATATAGTATTTTGGAAATGAACATGACCCATCCTCTAACTCATCAGCAAAATGATGCAAGTAACAAAACAGGATATAAAATTACATCTACTCAAGTCAATTTTACATTACAAGTTGAAAGTAGTAACACAAGGAAAAGTATGATGGAAGAAAACTGTAATCCATTTCATTTTTATTGAAATAGAGCTGCCATTTTATCAATGATGCAGAGATAAAGTGCAGTGTTGAGTTAACAAATTTCTTGTATTTATGGTTTGGCATTAGGCTATATGTGTTCTAAGATACTAAATGTACTTACATTCAAAAACCTGGCCTGGTACCTGCATTTAGTGGGGTGATATAGGATTACTGGAGCTGAAATTCGCAGCGTTTTTTGGCTATGATTAATTTCAATATATTTGATTGTAAATTACAATATCAGGCGTCAGTTTTAAAGTCTTGCTGTATTTCAATTAAATGTATTTGAAATCAAGTGAACAGAATACTTACAAGATTTGGCAATTAAAGAAGAAACCTAGAGACTGTCTTGCATCCAGTGAACAAAAAACTAGGCATAAATCAGTTAGTTTTCTGTTGCCTTTACCTGCTTGGATGGCAGGAAGTCCAACATTGTATGACAGGAGTTAGGCAAGGCATCCCCTACCAGAGACTTGAATTAATTTCATATGAATGCCTTGTCTTTGATGTACCAATCTATTGGAGTCTTCATGTTTCATGAATACACCAAAGATCAGGAAATCAGTGAATGAGATAATGGACGTAGGTAATCTTTTTATTCCACAAATGATATTAGAAACTTCGGATTTTCTGTCTATTGTTTCGGACAACTAAGAGGTCCAGGAGCTGGTAGCCACAAAATTCCAGAGGCATCTTCGATTAGCAGGTGTAGCAGACTTTTCTCTTAATTGCAGCCACAAATAATTAAAATAACCTGAACATGGAGTCGTAAACTGGTAGCTCTTATTTCAAATCCCCTTGATCGAATATCTAAATAGATTAATGGACTGGTAACTGTTCAGTATATTTTTGTTGTATATGACAGAGGCGGTGGGAACTGTTATCATTGTTATACAGATCACATTACTGTGGCAAACCTGGTCACTTTAATCCCCTTAAATTTCAACTTCAAGGATGTTTGACCTATTAAGTAAAACAAAGTCAATGTGTAAAGAGTCAAGTTTCAAGAAGCTCTCAAAAAGGTAAAATACTTCTGATAATTGTTTTAAATTTTACCTTTTTAAAATTAGATACATGGTTTGCGGTGTCAAATGATAATGTAATATAAACTATGCCAATCACATCAGCTTTACTGGAAAAAGTCTTGCTCTATGTCAGGATTCCATTTTATTTGCATTGCTTTCAAAATCCTGAGTGAAATTGAGACCGAAGATGAAGTTCTCAATTCCAGTTCAATTGCCCACCTAAAAAGCAAAAGTATGTTTAAAATATTTAAGTAAAAGCAAAATACTGTGGATTCTGGAAATCTGAAATAAAAACAAACTGGAGAAACTCATACCATTTGTAGAGAGAGAAACTTAATACTTTGGAGTCCAATATGACTCTTTTCAGAACTTTTAAAAAAAAATCCAACAAGCAATTTGACCATCAACATTTGATTAGCTTGGTGGCAAAATCAAGACACAAAGCTTTACACTCCATAAGGTGATTTTGTATTATTTTGTATTATAAACTATACTGTTGCTCATTGTAATCAATAAATCATGGACAAATTTTAGTTTTTCAAAATGCTTTAAAGTAACCTTCGAATTAAAAATGGTGTATGCTTTTAATAATGAATGGTACATTTAAATTAATTTCAACAAACTAATTTGTATTTAAGTGCAGATCTAAGTAGCAAAGAGATCAGTAAAAGGTAAAGCTTAAACTTTATTATCGATTAATATTAATTTAATTTGAAAAACAAACAAATGAAGACAATCAAACTGATAACAATGGATGTGGTAATGTTTACAACTGCACAAAACCTGATTGTATGTCTCAGAAAAGAGGATATAAGATTCTGTAAAAACTGTCTTTACAAGTTTTTATTACACAAAACATACAGATAAAGTAGTAGAAATAAGGCAATAACCATCAGATATGAATGATGAGATCTGCCAACAAGATAACACCTGCTTTCATTTGAAAAATTGGAGTGCTGGTCTCCAATTTCACAATATATCAGTTACTGAACCTAGTTGTTTGACTAGTTTGTAAATACAGCCATATAATTAGAAATTTTCATATGGAGATGTTTAAGCAATCATGTATTTTTAAAAAATGAGGAATTGTTGATGGTCTTAATGCAAAGACTTAGAGATCTAGTGAAAGAACATTAACCAAACAAATTGCTTCAATTTCTACGAGATATGCACAAATCAAGTGCCATGTTGGACAAAGTAGCCTTATGATTTATATTGTTTCAGATCTTCATTTTTGATACGGAATGTCTGCTGCATTTTTAAAATTAAATTTATTACAGCAACAAATAACACACATGACCAGAATCTTTTTCAAATGCAGAAATGACTGATTTCATGCATGCTGTTCTCAAAACAGATTTTTATATTTGAAGATGAATTGTATGAAATGCATTGGTTAAAAATAAACACGATATAGTCTTGCAGTACATTCTGACCATTTTGCATTCTATATACAAATCTGGGTGCTATCTCTACAGTAGGTGTACTTCAATGATGCTTAAGTTTTAAATATGATGTCTATGTACCAATAGTTTAAATATTTAAATATGTTAAAATTGAATTGCATACTATTTTCTTTAAAGTACAGGAAACATGGTACCTTTAACTGAATGGCACAAAGGAGATAAGTCTTGAGTTCACTTTAGAAACTTGAAATTTAACAACATGGTTAACAGTAGGTTTCTGGAACATTAGTGCTTAAAAAATTAATATTCAGCAGGCTTTCATGTACTGAAATCACCAGGATGTTTCTATCTGTTGTTTACTACAGTAACTACCATTTCAGGTCTCTGCTAATATAATTCTTTCAGTATTATAATGGAACAATTTTCACACATATCTTTAAGAATTTATCTTGAAATAACCTCAAAATTATTTTTAGCTTCTCTTCTAATGGAGAAACTTGTATATACATCATTGTAATGGCAGAGCTATGTTCCTCGACTCTCACTGCTACATTTCCAGAATTTATTCTGCCACTTCAACTCAGTTAATTTTTAATACACAGCAAATGCACAGTAACTTCCCAAAGCAGATGCTAATCAATAGTTTACAGTTCAAGACTGCCAAAAAACAATTTTCAGTGTATGGGCAATATTTACAGAAATGTACTGGAAAATACTTTCTTGACCAAAACGCATCTTTCTGAACTGATTTACTGTGATAACATTGTAATGAGGAAAATTTTAAAGAAGGACAGCTCTTGTAATTCCTTTCAATTAACTGTTGCCTCCTGTGTGTAATAAGTATGTGTAATAACACACACATGCACGAACATGTTCTTTAACAGGGTCACAGCGCAGAAATCAACTCAGTTTTTGCATCATATTAAGTATTTGATTATTTTGAGATATTGCTACTGTACAAGATTGCAACTGACACCAAGACTTCAAATCAACAGCATATCTTTCTCCAAAGGGATCCCACAATATTTGACCATTAAAGACATGATCCTCCTTAGGATACCCCTTAACAGGGCTGATTAAATTTCCTTTGTTGAGTGGGGTGCTACTCTGGTTGCTGCCAAACTTTAAAAAAAGGCTGAATAAAATCAGCAGCCATCTAACCAGTTTTCCCAAAATGTAATATGAGCTGTTGCTCCAGGAACTCTCATCCTTATGATATCAGGAAGGCTTCCAGCTCATGAAGAATTTAAGGTTGTGGAGTCTTGAGTATTTTAAGAAATAGTGGCATTATATTGACCCTGTTTGAATAGACTGATTTTATGGCTACTTTAAAAGCATAACCACTGGTGAAATACCTTTAACTGAAGTGTTATGTGATTCATTTAAAATACAAGGTTTGAAGACTCACTGACATACATCTAGCATGATAAATGCCCCAAGGTATTTAATATACAAGCTTCTTACATATTTTCCTGCATGATATTGTAATGTGTATTATCACAAGCAATCAGTTTCAACTTTAAATACATAAAACTAAAAAGATCAGGGAAAACTGACTGTAAACAGTCAAAAGCAGAACCAGCATCACCCAATGAACCAATCACTTCCACTTCAAACTCCAAGGAACCCACAAAAAGGCCATAAATAACCTAGGTGAATAATGCAGTAATAGGAAGACTCATTTGGAGAAAGAAGAGTGGTTAGAATCCAGCAAATGCTGCTGGAAATTGTGGTAGAGGCAGATACAATTGAGCCTTTAAAGAGAAAGCATCTGCAGGGCTCATCTCCACTGGCGATCTTTAATTGCCCTTGAGAACATAGTGAAGACCTACATCTTGAACCGTGGCAGTCCATGCCAAACACATGAAAATCATGAAAAAGTACACATGAAAAAAACCTCATAAGAGGTTGGTTTATAACCCAATCATTTGCAAAAATATAATGCAATTTGCAGGACTGATGTCAATAAAAGATGGAAATAGAATACGTAAATAGAAATGTAAATACATCAATATCTTCCAACAATTCACAGATGCTCTCCAACAGAAGGATAAATTAAATCATCTAAATAGATATTGTACAGATCTATGAAATCTGAAATTGTGGAATACCTTGCTGATGTAGGACTGTGAAGGTTCACACTGTAACTGAAGAGAAGGATGAGGCATTTTGTTTCCTCTTTGTTGCTGAGAAGGGAAATTAGATTATCTGCGAAGGTATTGCTTCAACTGGCATGATCTTTGTCAGAGGAAAAAATGTTCTTCTAATGAGATTGGTTTTATAATAGGTAAAAGTAAAAAGCTTAGGGTTGCTCACTTTTGTTGTATGAAAACTTCTGATTTCCAAAAATCGGAAGGGAAGGGATAATGAATTACACAGGTAATTATTTATTGCATGGAATTTCTGGGGTTTTCCATTTCTTTCTGAATCCAAATTAAAGGCCAGGGCAAAGTGCATGAAAAGTTTAATTCAGCATTGTGTGTAATAACTGAAAGCTCATATCCTTCAACAGGAGTCTGACTTAAATATGGATCCTTAACTAAGTTTAATGCTGAAATGTAACAGGATGTGTAAGCGTTTAACTTAAATAGACTTCAGTCACCTTTAGTTCCAAATATTTTGAATTGTTTAGATATTCACTAAGCATTACATAGGCCAATTCTTCACTGGAAATCCATAATTTGGCTGAATGATTCTCCCTCAATAACAGCACTCAAATCAGTGAAGTCAATAACTTATTCTCTCCTGTTTCTTAACAAGCCTCAGCATTTTAAATAAAATGATTTTTTACAGGAGAACTGAAAGAGAGGAAAGGCAGATTACTCACTGAGGTGGATATCTCATTGAAACTTACAGAATACGGAGATGGTGCTTCCACTAATAGGAGAGATCAGGACCAGAGGACAGAGTGTCTCAGAATGAAGGGATGATCCTTTAGAATGGAGGAGGAATTTCTTCAAAGGGTGGTGTATTGAGATCATAGAACCCCTACAGTGTGGTAGCAGGCCATTCGGCCCATCAAGTCCATAACAACCTTCCAAAGAGCATCTTACCCAGGACCAAGCCCTGTAAGAACTCCCTAACCCCACATTTCCCCATGGCTAATCCACCCAGCCTGCACATCTCAGGATGCTTTGGACAATTTAGTATGACTAATCCACCTTACCTGCATATTTCTGGACTGTGGGAAGAAACCCACACAGCCTTGGGGAGAACATGCAAACTCCACACGCAGTTGCTTGAAGCTAGAATCTAACCTGTTTCTCTGGCACTGTGAGGCAGGACTGCTAACTACTGAGCCACCATGCCATGCAAAATTTGTGAAACTCATTACTGATGGCCAAAGAAGCCAAGTTATTGAATGTCTTTAAGACAGAACTAGAGAGATTCTTGATTAGTAAGGGGATCAAGACTTATTGGAGAAGGCAGAACTGGGCTGAGAAACACATCAGCCACGATCAAATGGACCCAATGGGCAGAGTGGCCTAAATCTGCTTCTGTATCTTATAGTCTTCAGGAGTAAATAACCCTAAATATTCTCCTTCACCTCAAAGTAATCATAATCTTTGCAGCTAGTGTTGAGGACAGGAACTAAAGGAATTAGTTGTGTAATCCATTATATAAAGCATTCTATTGATAGGTTTGAATGAATGGTCTCAACTCTCGTCAAAAAAGTGCAGAAAAGATACACAGGAATGGTTTCAGGGATGAGGGACTTGAGTTACATAGATAAATACAATCTATCTGTTGCCCTGGAGAAACTCATAACATATCAAGTCATGATAGTTTTATTCAGAACTGAGAGAAGAGATATGATAGTTTTAAGCAAATGAAACAAACGCAAAGTGAGGAGGAGGAACCAAAGAAAAGGCGACAGGAGAGAAGCAGGAGTGGTTAAATAATAAAGAGGCTCAGTAAGCAAGGTCAAAGATCAATACTGGGGAAAGCAGGATCTGTAATACTTCACTGGAGCCATGCTGGGGCTCATGTACTTCTAAGTCACTTAATTAAGAAAGTACAGAGTATTTTAAATTAAATTGGGCAAGGGACCAAATTTTTGCAAGTGACTTTGATCAAAGAGTAATGACAGAAGGGAAAGGTTTTAATATTGGAAATGATAGACTGTGACAGGAAGGGAGAAAGGGTACAGATCTGGAATTAAAAACCATAGGAAACAATAGATATTAAAAACAATAAAATTATTAAAATAAAGACATAGTACTTGAACACAAAGTATTTGAAACAAAACAGACAAACTGAGTGTAAATGGAAATTTTAAGAAATACAGTCTGGTCACCATTCGAAACATATGGCTGCAGGATGGAATGGATTGGTACTTGACTTAAAGGACACAGGATATTTAAGACGACAGAGAAAGGTAAAGGGTAGCCCCAGTAGTTAATGACAATATTAATATGAGAGAGGGATTTCCCAAATTCACAAAACCAGGCTGTGGAAACAGTTTGGGTGGAGATGAGCATTGATGAAGGCAAGTCGTCATTTGTGGGAGCAGTATACAGATTTCCCAACATTAACCACAGGTTAGGTGAACAATAAAAGGAAGAAATAATGGGAGCTTGCCAGAAAGGCACAGAGATAATCATGGAGATCTTAATTTATATTTAGACCAGAAAAGTCAGATGGGAAAAGATAGCCTACATGAGGAAGGCATAGAATGCTTTTAAGATTATTTCATAGAACAGAATATCCTGGAGTAGATAGCAGGCTATAATACTGGATTAGTGGTGCTGGAAGAGCACAGCAGTTCAGGCAGCATCCAAGGAGCAGCGAAATCGACGTTTCGGGCAAAAGCCCTTCATCAGGAATAAAGGCAGTGAGCCTGAAGAGACGCTTCAGGCTCACTGCCTTTATTCCCGATGAAGGGCTTTTGCCCGAAACGTCGATTTCGCTGCTCCTTGGATGCTGCCTGAACTGCTGTGCTCTTCCAGCACCACTAATCCAGTATTTGGTTTTCAGCATCTGCAGTTATTGTTTTTACCTAGCAGGCTATAATAGATATGGCATTGTGCAACGAGACAAGGTTAATGAATGACCTCATCGTAAAGTTGTCACTAAGTCATCAATGACCATAATATGATCAAATTTTATATTCAATTTGAGAGGGGGAGGAATGGGTTCAAGATCATTTTCTAAAACTTAAATAAGGGCAATAATGAGGACACGAAAACAGAGCTAGCTACAATGAACTGTCAAGTTAGCTTAAAAGTATGGGTGAATAAAGATGCATCAGTACATATTTGAAGGGATAATGTAGAATACATATTTGATAGAATTTTCTTATTTGTTGAAACGTAAGGGACAAACTCATCATCTGTGATTAACTAGAAAGGTTATCATATTCACCTAAAAGAAAAAATATATAATGACATAAAGACAGGTGGCATGCTAGAAGATTGGACAGAATACTAAAAATAGTGAGGAATACAAAAGAAAGCTAGTGAGAATTTCTAGAAAAACCTTAAAAATTTGAGTTAATAAAGAGAACACTGCCAAATAGATTTGAGTTTGGAGAAGTGATCATGAAAACCAAAAAAACAACAGATGAATTGCAGGTATTTTACACTATCTTCACTGGAGAAGATACCTGGACAGCTGGAACTGACAACCGGAAGCGGCAGATTCAAACCACTACAAATGCCGGATGAAGGATCACAGAAGCACTTCACAGGAGGCTCCCAAGCACTGAGGAGGTCACCTAGACAGGGGATGAAACGTCTGCACCAGAAATTCTCAGCTCGGTGAACAGAACCACAACAACGAGCACCCGAGCTACAAATCTTCGCACAAACTTTGAACACCTACAGGTGAGAGACGCTAAGCCAAGCCAGGAAATGGGAATCCTGTGCCAACCACCTGAGCGCCACATGCGAACAACTCCGGTTCCTGCATGACTGCAAAGGACAGCTGAAACTGACAACCGGAAGCAGCAGATTCAAACCACTACAAATGCCGGAGGAAAGACTACAGAAGCACTTCACAGGAGGCTCCCAAGCACTGAGGATGTCACCTAGACAGGGGACGAAATGTCTGCACCAAAAATTCCCAGCTCGGAGAACAGAACCACAACAACGAGCACCCGAACTACAAATCTTCTCCCAAACTTTGAAGAAGATACCTGTTGCATTCTCAGGGAAATGAGCACAGCAGTCTGATCCTCAGCTACCTGTCTCAATTGTCATTTAAACATCAACAAAAATAAATCATAGAAAATAAAAGCTCATGGTTTGGGGAGTAAAATATTGATATGGATAGAAGATTGTCTGGCCATCTGGAATAACATAGTAGGCAGAAATGAGTCTTTTTTGGGTGTGCCACAGTGATCAGTGATGGGACCTCAACTGTTTATAAATTGTATAAACTACTTAGATGAAAGGATGGTAAAAGCACATTATCTAAATGGTGAAAGACTGCAGAGCTAAGATGCAGTTGGTTCTCTACATTCTCAGACGTTAATTGTAAAGACTAGTGTGCAGCTAATTAGTATAAAAAGTTAAAATATTATTGTTTATCGTGAGGAGGAGGGAATACAATAGTAGGGAGACAAAAACAAGTTGCTGGAAAAACTCAGCAAGTCTGGCAGCATCTGTGAAGAGAACTCTCACAAGTTAATGTTTCAGTTCCGATGACCTGTTCTCAGAACTCTGGTTCTGAGGAAGGGTAACCACAGACTCAAATGTTTGTTTTTTTTCCTCTGTGAAGAGAAATCAAAACCAGCAGAGAAAAAGAAAACAAAAATCAGGGCAGATGGGATGATCTGGAACTGTTCAGCTTCATTCTTTGTTTGGGAGACAGTAACGATGCTAGTCCTCAAGCTTACTATATGTTTCAACAGTACACTCTGGAGGCCAAAGACAGAGAGCTCAGAATAGGGGCAAGGTCAATAATTAAAAGATAGTTAACTCAATGTTTTGTGGCCACACCTGTGGACTAAGCAAGTGCTCCACAAAGTAGTTACCAATCTACATTTTGACTCCCCCCCCCCCCCCCCCCCCCGCCCCATGTAGAGAAGGCTGCACTGACAGCAGTGAATACAGTAGACTAGATTGAAAATTCAACTAATTCACTTTTAATCTGGATGAAGTGCTCAGGGCCTTGAATACTGAGAAACATAAGTGGTAAAAGAACAGATGCTGTAACTCCAAAATTTACATGGAAAATACTGTGGGAAAGGGAGGGAATAAGGAGTGGATCAAGGTGATAAAAGGGGAATGGTGCTTGGCAGTTGCACCATCCTGGTCATGGCAAAAATGCCAAAGTGTGATCCACTGAATAGAGAGGCTGTTGTGGGTGGAAAGACAACAAGGCCAACCCTGTCATAGTACTGGGGGTCAGTGGAATGCAACAGACACAGTGGCTTAGTGGTTAGCAATGCTGCCTCACAGCTCCAGGGACCTGGGGTTTGATTCCAGCCTCGGCCGACTGCCCGTGTGGAGCTTGCACATTCTCCCAGTGTCTGCGTGGATTTCCTCCAGGTGTTCTTGTTTCCTCACACAATCAAAAGGTGTGCTAAATTGCCCATTGGTCAAGGGTAAATACAGGTCAAGGGTAAGGGAATGGGTCTGGGAGGGTTACTCTTTGGAGGGGTGGTGGCAAACTTGTTGGGCAGAAAGGCCTGTTTCCACACTGTAGGGTTTCTAATTAGAAATGGTGCATGAAATGAAACAGATACAGTTGAGCATCATAACAGTGGGTGGGATCCTCAGTTGAGGCAGAACAAAGGCATATTAATTATTATATAAGGTTGCATTGTCAGAATAGATGTAGTAAAGCTGGAGATCGTAGGAGAATGAAAGAAAGTGGAAAATGGAGGAAAGTCCAGACAAGGAGCATAATGTGGGAAAGTGCAGTCAAAGTAGCTGTGGTTGTCATTACGATGTACAGAATATTGAATATACCCAGAAATGAAAGCCGAGAGAGGGAGTATTTGTATAGATACCATGTGACGATGAACTTTAGAAACTGGAAACATTGTTGATGACTTTTTTTTCATTTTGGCAAGAGTCCTGAATGGAGAAGTGTTCAGTGAGAATAAATGGATTTATCCATCACAATACTGAATATCTGATGATTCCTGAAGGAAAAAGATGATGTTTTAGCTGTTAAAGTTTGCATAAGGACTAACTAAATACTTATTGGAATTGCTAGCTTTTGCAACATATTCTGGAGGGCTAAGGGCTGTAGAACTATAGTTGCTAAAATTGTATTAATAAGCAGAATAAAAATGGGTTTTAATTCAGCAACTGGTAAATTCTCCTACTATATTCACTAACAAAGGAAATAAAATATTCCGTGCTGTACACCTCTATGACTCTATAACAGGCATGAAGCTAGGGATTAAGAGCAGTTTAGGGCTGGAACTGAAAAAGACCCAGTTGTGAGAGCCACAATTCCGATAAACCAATACCGCAAGCACATGTAGGGCCTCTCTGCATTAGTGCTAGACCCACTAGATCAATCCAAGTCAGAATGAAAGTTGCTGACCAAACTTTTGAGCTTACACAATATTCAACCATTACAATAAAAGTGGCTCCACATATGTCAAGCTCTGGGGCAATTTACTTTTAATCAGAGGACTTTTATTGAAGTAAGATTATTTAAATGGTCATAATGTATGCTATTCATTTCATATAATACCTCCACAAGCTACTGTAGAAATAGATTGTTCCATTTTAAAGAAAAAAATATATTTGAACAGCAGAGGAAACACTAGCCAGGTTTCTGGACAGCACCACAGCTAGACAAATGTCCATGGTCAAGAAAATGAAGGCTATTTGGAATACCTACTCTGGATTCTAAACACAAATATTTTGTAATTTTAATATGATAGAGGTGGAGTAGAAAGCATTTAAACTGCTTAAGTTGATATATCTTTTCAATTTTCATCAACTATGTATTTTTTATTTTTAGAATGTATAGACATGTATACAGGTGAATTCTGCTTAAGTATGAAAATTATATTATCCAGAGACTTTGTACATGGTGGCAGAAGGTTGCAGGTTTGAATACATTATTTCCCCTGAAGTAGATGGTTTGTGTCTCCAACTAATTTCCTGAAAGATCTTAATTAAATAGAATTTGTTCGAAATTTTGAAACTGCACTCTATACTTAACCTGAAAGTAGAGGCAATTCAGAGATGAGGGATTAGGCTGCCTTCGAAAAGCTGTAGCTCTTTTTGGAACACAGGAGATTGAAGGGAGACTCAATAGAGATGGGCAAAATGACAACAGATTTGGATAAGGTAGGAAAAGTCGCTTCCACTAGCTTTTTGTACAATAATGAGGCATGACAGATTTAAGGATTTGGACAAGAGCAGGAGGGAGTAATGAAGAATTATTTTATGCAGTGAGTGCTATTGATCTGGAGCTGACTGCCTATGAAAGTGGTAGGTGAGATGATCAATAATCTTAAAAATAAACTAGATACACACTTGAGGAAAGCAAACATGCAGAGCACCATGAAGATAGCAAGAGAATGTAACTGACCAGATGGCTCTATACTCTACAGGGAATCTGTATGACCTCAACAGGCCAAATGGGCGTATACTTTGACATAACATCTAGTGGATTTAATTCTAAGGGAAAAGTGGAAAATCTCTCATTTTGTAAACACACTTAAACAACACAATTAATTTCAGTTCAACATATTGTCATTTTAGTTTAATTCGTATATACAGATGAACAAGCAGCTTGTTTGTTTTAAAGATTGGCTGCACAGGATTAATAACAATTTACTTTAGTAATTGGTACTCTTTTGAACAAATCAATTTTAAATATAACTTCCTATTCATAGAGTTCTAATACAACTACAGTGTCCTTGTATTAAAATCAAAATTTTACATATCTTCTAGCTTGAAACATTATCAAATAGTATAGTATTTGTGTCTTTCTTTGCTTTCAAAAAGTTTGACACAATCTGCACAACAGCAAAAGGTCATGGAACAACTTGGAAAAAAGAATTTTGTTGTACAACTTTCATCTGAGGAATACATTAAATGGCAGACTGTATATTTGTGAGTTGGAAAAAAATCCATATATTAAGAAAACCATTCAAAATTACTCTCAGAATCTATTGGACACCATTCAGACTTTGAACATCTGGTTCAATGACCTAATACTTTAATCATGAATGCAATTAGCCCATGGGTACTCTCCTGTATTTGGTAGGATATCTGAGGTTCAAAATATTTTAGAAAGTATGCTTGAATTATACAGACATTGTCAAATGGAGACTTCTATGTGCAATGACATACTCCTGCTGGGTAATATTCAAAGAACCTTTTTTATAGAAAAACATTAACTTGCACAAACCTTTGCAAGAGCATTAATGCAGCACTGTAAGGAGGACCAAGCCTCAGTGAGAAGATGAAAAGCCTTGGAATAACAAGTAGCTCCTGGGAGCAGATAACCACCTTGTAAACGCAACTGCACTTCGTTTCTTTCATAAAGAATTTTGCAGGGAAATACCAATAAATACTTGATATATAGTGGTCCTTCTATGAGTTTCCATCTGTTTTGATACTAGCTTCTACCCAGGATCAAGAGTTACATTGCACAAAAATAGGTCTGGGAAAGGAGCTGCTTATACAGTGTTTTGTTTTTGGTCATTTGTTGTGTTTCATGTTTAAGGTCTTAAGTCACTTTTGTTACAGTACTGTCACGCTATGTATTTTTGGATTGTTGTATGTTAATATTTGGTTTTTAGTATATGGCTTTGCGAGTTGAAGATAAGACCAGTTAAAATCAAACAAGTGTTCAGTATTTTCCAATGTCCCTCGTATATTTCAAAAGGAGCTACTTTGGTGAAATCCTTTTCTTCAATACATTCAGCAGATATCTGAAAGTCAGATTTTCAGCTAGATAAATATTTAATATTCAATTCTCAAGTTCCACTAACTTGGACATCAAATTTTATAGCCTGGGAACTTCCTATTCAGAGAACATAACATTTTAACTATATAAATGACTGTCAGATAACCACTTCTGAAACAATAGACATATGTCAATGTAGAAGATAACTGCTCCATTGATTTTGACAAGTAATATACAACAGCACCATCTGTTTACATTGTAATTTTAGACAATTGCCTATATTAAAGATGGCCATCAAAACAAACCAGGAGAGCACAGGCTGAGTGTAGTACCATGGAGGATTCTAGCTTTGGCTGAAAATCAATTTTTTCATTTCTCATTAACCATTCTATTTTTTAACAGTTAAGAACTATTTTCTTCTTTGTGCATTTGGTACACATAAATATGGTATAACCAGAGACAACAGTAACAAAGACAGAGATCACACAGATTTGACCCTGGTGGTTGCTGGAAGCACAAAATGGACAAGCCACAGCTTTCCTGTAGCTTAATGCATGCTCCAATCTTGGCAGGATGGCTTCAATTAAAATGTAAGATTAATCAATTTGTTGCAAACTGTGCAACCAATACAACTTAAATCCTTAGTTCAGGGACACATGTTCTATGATCAGTATGCTTCTAACTACTTATTTAGATTAATAGTAACATGGCCAAAAAAGCAGTTGCAGCTCTTCTCTCATTATCTCAGCACAGACAAGGGATCAAATCTGGGCCATTCCTGGTCTGCATGGTCCAGCCACTCACTGAATAAACTAAGCAAGTCATGAGGGCAGCTCATCCAGAACATTTTAACAAATACAGAGTGGCCCAACCACAGAAAGAAGACAAAAATTATCACAGTAAGAAAAGGTTATGTAATAAAACTGACTTCACCACCTGGGTTTAGTTCTGCTTGAGAGCACCAATAGGTCAGAGAGGCAGCTACTGCAAGTTTGATCTCAAAAACATTAGTTTATTCACAACCTCAGGTGTCAGCTGCCCTCTTTGCTTTCCTGAAAATGTCTCACCAAAATTCTGCATACAGTCACTTCTTGCACCAACAGCTGGCACAGCCAAAAGCCAAAAGGCAAGTTTGGCTAACTTAGGATGCTTTTGAGTGGCATTTGACCAGTAACTGAACAGATCCACAGTTTTATTGGGCACAGGTTCCTTTAAATATTGAAAGACTTCATCTTTTCGCTCATCTTGGCTCACCTCTTTCTTTGGTGGTGTTTTCAGGTTTTCATTAATTCCACACACTTTTTTTCTTGCAGGTTGAAATTCAATGGCATCTTCACATGACTGTCCAATATCTGAAATCATTTCACAAACTCGATTGATTACTTCCTCTTGTTGGTAGTGTGGCACGGACCGTAAATGCTTCAGATGTGGATCAAGGACCATTGCAACTTTATGAGCAGTTTCCACTTTAAAGTTCTCCTTTAAAGACTCCAGAAAAAGGTGACAGAGTTTACTTACAGTGCCAGCATCATTAGCTTTGGAAGTGAAAAGTTTCTCTAATTTTATATAGGTTGGGAGCACAAGCTGTAATGTTGGTCTATTTTCACAACTCAGCTCTATCACGGCCTGCTTTACTGGAGCCAAAATGGCTGTGAGGTTGCTCAACAAACCCTTATTACAATTTTGGAGGTGCTTGAGTTCTTTCCTTCCACTGATTAATTCTCGTAACTGTTCGTACTTCTCGTGTACAAGGAGGAGAGAATCTGCAACAGAATTCCAGCAACAGGGAACCTGTTGCCCTTCAAGAAGGCTGGATAACTCTGGACAGACGGTATCTTGTTCAAGTGAGCTCATTAACTGTATGCAGTTGCTCACAAGTTCAGTAACTTCTGGCATGTTTTGTGCTTGTAATGTCCTTTCATTAAGCACACTCCTTACTGTTGAGTTTAATGCACAAGCTGAACATCGCAGGCACATACCAGCTTTCAAGAGTGTAGCTGAACTGACTTTGCTATCCGTGACGTAAATTATCCGCATCTCTGACATGACAAATTCTGAAAGTACATTCAATACCCATTGGTGAACCTGCTCACCAGTTTCTTTGCCATCCACTTCTTTAATGCCAAGCACGTATCTTTTCATTTGCAATCCCTCTACTTGATGTGCTGTTAGAATGTAGTACGACTCCGGGCCAACATTCTGACAATGACAGGTGACACCTATTCCCCAGCACGCATTGCTTCCAAGTGCACATGTGACTTTTACTTTCACCTGGTTGTACATTCTGGGCAGATGTTTCAGAGCAAGTGTATTCATATCCCCAAGGATATCAGCCACAGGAAAGGATCCATAACGTGCACCAACATCAACAAGTGTCTGAGCAAGTTTGACAAAGTCTTTTCCGTTTACCACAGTCAGTGCGTTCAGATCAGAACACATTACTTTGAGCAACTTCTCAGCAATGAGTTGGCGCTCTTTTTCAAGGACTGAGCTATTCACTGCAAATGAAAATAAATCATTATACAAACAGAAATTCGAACTGATAGAAATTCTCCCATCAAACTTTACAAACTGGAAATTACTGCAGTAACAGTCTCATTTGTAAGTTTCACCATCTGAATGGGTGAATTTCCATTATCAACTGAAAAGACCCACTCTCCAAAGTTTAGCGTGCAGAAGCCAGATGCCGTGGCAAAATACTTTCCATGTGCATTGTACTGTATACTTAAACAGCCATCGCCAACAACAGCTACAAAACCTCAGACTCTTATCAATTTCATTCTGAGGGTGAAATAAAACGACATTGAATTATACAGTTGTAAAACAATATTAGTACTGATTCAGGAATCGTATTGAAGTGGATACCAATTAGGCCCACAAATTTTATAATTAAAAACAACATCTAGTACAATTTATGGTAAATACTCCAGAACTTCCTACAGATCAGATCGGTTTTGTTCTTATTTCACAGCTGCTCTAGACGCCTTTTCAACTCATTGAACTTTCTGATAGCTACACAAGGCCCCTAATAGTTACAATCATAGAGATTGTTTAATTGTTGACCGTAGTAATTTCATCAGGTTAACAAAATTGTTATTATGCTTGCTTGGATATAACATGCTCAGTGATTTTTAAAAAAAGAATGTATTCACTTTGTGGGATGTGGGTGTCACTGGCTGGGCCAGCATTTATTACCTGATCCTAGTTGTCCTTGAGAAGCTGGTGGGGAGCTGCTTTCTTGAACCACTGCAGTCTATCTGCTGTGGGTTGACCCACAATGCATTAGGGAGGGAATTCCAGGATTTTGACCCAGTGACAGTGAAGGAACAGCAATATATTTCTAAGTCAGGATGGTGAGAGGCTTGCAGGGGAACTTGAAGGTGGTGGTCTTTCTAGATGGAAATGGCAATGGCTTTGGAGGATGCTTTCTAAGGATTTTTGATGAATTCCTGCAGTGCATCTTGTGAATAATACACACTACTGCTATTGAGTAGTAGTAGTGGTGGAGGGAATGGATGCTTGCAGATATAGTGCCAAGCAAGCAGGCTGCGTTGTCCTGGATGATGCCAAGCTTAGAGTGTTTTTGGGGATGCACTCATCCAAGCAAGCAGAGTATTTTATCACACACCTCACTTGCACCTTGTAGACAGTGGACAGGCTATGGGGAGACAGGAGGTGAGTTACTTGCTGTAGTATTCCTAGCATCTGACTGCTCTTGTAGCCACTGTATTTATGTGGTGAGTCCAGTTGAGTTTCTGATCAATGATAACTCCCAAGATGTTGTTAGTGGGGGAATTAGTAATGATATTAAATTTCAAGGGGTGGTGGTTACATTGTCTTATTGGTGATGGCATTTGTGTGGCATGAATGTTACTGGCCACTTGTCAGCCTAAGCCTGGATATTGTTCAGATCTTGTTGCATTTGGACACATTTTGCTTCAGTGTCTGAGTTGTCGTGAATGGTGCTGAACATTTATTTTTGCACAATGAACAACCCCCCTTTTGACCTGATGATGGAGGGAACATCTTTGATGAAGCAGTTGAAGATGGTTGGGCCTTGGACACTACACTGAGGAACACCTGCAGAGATGTCCTGGAGATGAGATGGTTGACCAACAACTACAACTATCTTTCTATGTGCCTGGTATGACTCTAACCATTGCAAAGTTTGCCCTGATGATACGCAAGGATTCCAGTTTTGTAGGGCTCCCTGATGCCACACTCAGTTGAACATGGCCTTGATGTCAAGGGCTGTCACACTCACCTCTGAAATTCAGCTCTTTTTGTCCATGTTTGAACAAAGGCTGTAATGAGGTCAGGAGCTGAGTGGCACTGGTGAAACACAAACTGGATATCACTGAGCATGTTATTACTGAGCAGGTTCTGCTTGATAGTTGACGACACCTTCTATCACTTTACTGATGATCGACAATAGGTTGGTAGGGTGGTAATTGGCCAGGTTGGATGTGTCTTGCTTTTTATGTACAGGACATACTTGGGCAATTTTCCACATTGTCGGGTAGATGCCTGTGTTGTGACTGTACTGGAACAACTTGGCTAGGGGAGCGGCAAGTTCTAGAGCACACATCATCAGGACTCTTGCTGGAATGTTGTCAGGACCTATAGCCTTTGCAGTATCCAGTGCCTCCAAACTTTTCTTGATAATATGTGGAATGAATCGAATTGGCTAAAGACTGGTATCTGTAATGCTGGGGACCACAAGAGGCGGCCAAAATAGCCGCACTTCTAGCTGAAAATTGCTGCAAAAGTTTCAGCCTTATCTTTTGCACTGGTGTGTTGGGCTCTTCCACGTTGTGGATGAGGATATTTGTGGAACCTTCTCCTCTAATGAGTTAATTGTCCACAACTGGATGCAGCAGGACTGCACAGCTTAGATCTGATCCGCTGGTTGTGGGATCACTCAGCTCTATCACTTGCTGCTCATGCACGTAGTCCCGTTTGGTGGCTTCACCAGGTTGACATGTCATTTTTAGATATGCCTTGTGCTGCTCCCGACATGCCCTCCTGCATTCTCCAGTGAGCCAGGGTTGATGGTAATGGTTAAATGGGGGAATATGCTGGGTCATGAGGTTACAGATTGTGCTGAGGTACAATGTTGCTGCTGTAACATTGCTGCAACTACCTCAGGGATGCCCAGGCTCGAATTGCTAGATCTGTTCGAATTCTGTGCCTCTTAGCACAATGATAGTGGCACACAACACAATGGAGATTATTCTTAATGTGAAGGTAGGAATTCATCGCTGCAAGGACTGTGCGGTGGCCGCTCTTATTGATACGGTCACAGACAAATGCGTCTGCATCTGGCAGATTGGTAAGGATGGAGGTTAAGAATATTTTTCTCTTTTGTTGCTTACCTCACCACCTGTAGCAGACGCCAGTCTAGCAGCTATGCCTTTTAGGACCCGACCAGGTTGATCAGTAGTACTGGTGCCAAGTCACTCTTGGTGGTGGACTTTGAAATCCCGCACCCAGAATACATTTTTTGCCCTTGCCACCCTTAGTGTTTCCTCCAAGTGCTGTTCAACATGGAGGAGTACTGATTCATCAGCTGAGGGAGGATGGTACATGGTAATCAGCAATGTTATTCTTGTCCATGTTTAACCTGAAGCCATGAAACTTCATAGTGTCTGGAGTCAAAGTTGGGGACTCGCACAGCAACTCTGTATATCACTGTATTGCCACCTCTGCTGGATCTATACTGCTGAAGGGAACAGAACATATCCAGGAATAGTGGTTGTGGTGCCTGGAACATAGTCATATTCACAATCATATCTGACAGACAACATCAGGCTGTTGCTTAACTAGTCTATGAGACTACTCTCCCAATTTTGGCACTAGCACCCCAGATGCTAGTAGTGTCAACAGGGCTGTTTCTGCCATTGCCTTTTCCAGTACCTAGGTTGGTGCTGAGTGATCCATTCAGTTTCATTTCTTTGAGACTTTCAGAGGGCAACTGAAAGTCAACCACATTGCTCTGGGTCTGGAGACACATGTAGGTCAGACCAGGTGAGATTTCCTTACCTGAAGGACATTAGTGAACCAGATGTGTTTTTCCCAACAATTGACAATGGTTTCATGATCATCAGTAGATTCTCAATTCTAGAATTTTTAAATTAAATTCAAATTCTACCATCTGCCATGCAGGAATTTGAATCTGGGTCCCCAGAACATTATCTGGGTCTCTAGATTAATAATCTAGTGGCAGTAGGTTTGGGGTGCATGTGCAAGAGAGAGATATGTAGCAAGAGAGATGGGGAGAGGTAGAATGACTTTTCTTTCAAATAATGTTTGAAGAAGAGAATTCCATTAACCATAAATACCAGCAGCAAAATATAAATGCACAAATTAAAACTGAAAGGATTGAACGGGATCCAAAAGCAACCGTGATCAGTAGGTGGCCCCTTATATCACACAAAATTTGGAATCAGTCTGAAGCATCCAATTTAATGTTTAAAGACATTGAGATTTCATCAAACATACCTTACAAAAAGCTGTGAAGTAACACAGTCAGGCTCTGCAGGCTGACTATCTCAAAACTTTCAAGAATTAATAATTCTTGATGAAATTCCTCAAGTCTTCAAGAACTAAAAGCTGAGTACAGATAGCTATCCTTCCAAAGTCACTTAACATTAATTTGTCTGGATTAGGTACAAGAAGTTGTGCAAAGCTGAATCATAGTAGTATTCTGTGTGTTTATTTATTTTTGCTTTGGTACCAGTCATCGTTCTTAACTAGTACTAAAAAGATTAGCTTCATTATTGTATATTCTTGTCTAGTTAGGAAGTTATTTAAGTCATAAAGTCTGATAGTTAATGGAGGTCTTGCATTTTTAAAAGGTAAATGTTCAAATTATACAAATGTTTTCCCATATCACTTGTAATTATGCATCCAGTTATTCTCTTAACCCAGTCACATTGCCTTGATCACTAAATCTATTAAATTACCTGGCGCATTACATGATTCACGAAAATCAATGTTGTCACTAAAATTTGACAAAGTGAAAGTTTGATATGTTTCAGTAAAGCATTACCCTTTTTTTTCCACTTTGCATTCAAGTATGAATGGAGTGACCATCTTAGATGCAGGACATTCCAATGCATTCCAATGCTTTGACTAAAAATACAATTTTCTTCTGTGCCTATTTGGTGAATACTTTTATTTTGGACTAGATGTACAGAAAATGAATAAGTTAAATCAAGGATCCAATTTGGACAAAATAGAAAACTATGTGCAACAGTTTTGTTACTTCCAGTTCATTGCACCTTTACTTATTAAGCAGACTCTTCAAAAAACGGATTGAACTGCCCTCAAATTTGCTTTTTTGCTTAGACATATTATTCCACCTATTCCCACTTCATTTATCATTTAGTCTTCACATGCTGAGGCAAGCACTTGTGAACTTGAAATGAGAGTTATTTACCTTCCTAATATCTGTGTTGCTGTATTAACTCTAAGTGCTAAACTGCCACTTGCTTCACTCCTGAACAGGGCAGTTTGCGAAACTGAATTCTACAACAAATTCATTTTCTACCATTCTGAAGTATGGTGTTATTCAGTATGCTTAACATTTTGTTTTGATCAGAATTAGTTAGAAAATGAAGTCCAGATTCAAGCTCAGGTGACACCAATGTATTCACATTAGACACCGAAAAGTTTTTTCCTCCCATCTACCCAGTGCTTTTACAGTACATACCATCATTTGTGCAGTTGCTCTGGGAAACAGCATTCTTCTTTTCTGGGGAAGGAGCAGCAACAGCTGTGGTGGTAGTAGTAGCAGAAGTAGAAGTAGATGTAGTTGCAGCAGCGGTGCGAGGTGGCTGCACCTGTTTAATTGCTAAGCTGTTTTCATTATCAGCTAGAATAAAATAAATCAAATGGATTACAAGGCTACAGAGAACAAAGAGAGGATTAACAACTTTGTAGGAATTTAAGTTGTCTGGAATAAACTCGTGACATCATTAGAGTGTGATCATAACAGCCATTTTGATTGGGGTGGGAGAGGAGGTAGGTTCAGAAGGCAAGGCAAAAAGACAGTTGCAAATGACTTAGTTTTTATCTTGATATATTGTCACACTATACACTGGTGTCATCACACATCCAGTTATTTCTGGTTGCACATAGTTCATTTAAATAATCTGCCTTTGCATGCATTTAGGGTGGCACGGTGGTTAGCACTGCTGCCTCACAGCGCCAGGGACCCGGGTTGAATTCCCATCTCAGGCAACTGCCTGTGTGGAGTTTGCACATTCTCCCCATGTCTGCATGGGTTTCCTCCCACAGTCCAAAGATATGCAGGTTAGGTGAATTGCCCAAGCTAAATTGCCCGTAGTGTTAGGTGCATTAGTCAGGGGTGAATGTAGGGGAATGGGTCTGGGTGGGTTGCTCTTCGGAGGGTCGGCGTAGACTTATTGGGCCGAAGGGCTTGTTTCCACACTGTAGTGAATCAAATCAAATTATGTGGAAAATGTGCATTAAGAGAACAAAGATACCTCAAAGTCACCACTGGAAAATCTCAGCAGGTCTGACAACATCTGTGGAGCGAAATCAGAGTTAACATTCCAGGTCCATGACTGAGGTTCTGAAGGGTCACTAGACTCAAAACGGTACGGTCTTCTCTCCTCAGATGCTATCAGATCTGCTGAGATTTTCCCAGCAATTTCTGTTTAGCTTCAGATTTCCAGAATCCACAGTTCTTCTGTATTTTTTGTCAGACTAAAGCACAACGTTCTCAAGATATGACACTCATATCCTACCAACAGATCCAAAAATGGGATAAACTTCTTTCTAGAGAGACACACAAGGAGTAGAGGAAGGAATTTCATAAGAATAAGACAGACCTGCAACCTAATTTTTGAAGATCAGTAAGATGCCTCTTTCTAGCTGCAATGCATGTGTCCCCTATGGACAACTTTTTCAGAATGTTCATTAAGCCTTAGACTTCCTGATGGTAGCACTGTAATATATATTCAACAGACCTATTGGGAGTTGCTTTTTTGGGCATTATTTAATAGGTCCCTTAGGTATACATTGGAGCTGAAGTATCAACATGCCGTATAGATGTGTTGCTTGAAACCTTAGGGACCACACAGAATGCTTAAATGAGTGTTCACAAAAGTCTCAATTTCTCTCATGTTATTGACCTTAACACAATTTGATATCTGATTGAGGATGTAAGTATGACTGATTCTAATTTGTCTAGGTTTTGAGGGCCAAATTGATCAGGGTTAAACTGGTTGGTAGGCTTGGTCAATAGCTAGGATCCGCAGAGAAATCATGCATTTGAAAAATATTGCTGCACTAAGGGTGACCCAATTCTTAAGGACGTAGATAAGAAAATGACATTGTATGATTTCCTGGATAGAACTTGGAACAGGAACCAAAGGTTCACAAGCATCACATGATCAGAATTACAAGGAAGGAAAAATTTATTTGCAAATCATACCGGATCTCTCCAGCCTCACTTTCTGAATGAAAGGCTAATTATGGCTTCCCACGAAGTTGATCACAAATGTTAAAGAATTTAGACTAAAAGAAGCACTTCTTGTAGCAAAAAAGGCAAATGTCTCTGTTCTAAATCTCCATATATTCTGGACTAGCTCAGCAAACATCATTCATCTGTTAACTTTAAAAACATTGCACTTCCACATATTTTAAATGAGATTGGAAATAGCTAATTATATCATATGATTCATCTGCAATTAATAAACATCAAGGCTTGATGTGTTTCAAATGATATAATTTAAAATTTTATCTTAAATAGTTATTTGGTAGTGAATTGAATATTGCTGAAAACAGACATGATGTTGAAATGTTTTGTCTTGTGTTTATAAAGACAGGTGCAAGCATGCTAAAAATGAAGGGAATAAAAATTAACACTCTGAGAAAAGGGTACTGACAAGTTAACCCAGATTAATTGAGGCACTGCCATGGAGAAACATCAAAATCTGCCATACTTCTCTTGAATACGAAACTGGCAGAATGCCCATACATGTTCCTTTTTCTTGCTGTGGAAGGCCCAGGTTTTTCAACATATGTAACTTATAGCTAGCATATTGGTTGTCTGACCGATCAATCTTAAATTAGTATTAGTGCAGCACAAGTACGCAGGCTGTACGTTCCAATGATCAATAGTGGTATCAAAGAACATATTCCTCCAGCTGTCCACAGTAGGTACATTACTGATCATACTCATCAGCCTGTGTTTGAAAAACTCAGAACATCACCCTCAATAGTAAAAGTGATTCAATTTTGGAGAATATTTGCAGAACAAGTGACAGTATGCTAAGTTTTCCATTAATAAGCAATTCAAGATCATCACTTCTTTCCTAGCAAGTCAGACCAGGCTCAAAACATTAACTCTTTCTCTCTCCACAGAGGCTGCCAAACCTGCTGCGTTTCTCTAGCATTATCTGTGCTTGTTTGGGACAGTAATTTATTGGTGTATTCTCCATGGCAATACCTCTAAAATCAGAGCTGACTTGCTAACTAATTAGCACCTTTTTTTCTGCAATTTAAGTTGTTGATTCCTTTCAAATGTAGAACTGCTGCATCCATCCATATAAATGTAAGATGAAAAGATCCAAAAGTAACAATGACTGTGTTTTCAAAATGCTTGTTAACTTCATTTGTAAAATACTACGAATTGTTGAAATATGACTGCTGCTTTCAAAACATATTATCAAAATAAACTATACACTCTCCACAACTATGAATCTTTCTAAATTTCAGTGCAGGTCTTTATTTTGCATAGCATTTATATGGCAAAATAAAAAAAAGTCAGAATTTTTTATATCACTTGTAAAAAAAATTATAGGTTAAAAAGATACCTTTTTTGTATTACAATAATTTAAGCCCAAAACATGTCTTTCTTTTTAACAAAATAAAGAGGACTGCTACAGAGACAAAATAATTGAAGGCATAAATTCAGTGCCTAACTGGCAAAAATTCTGTGTGGGACCAATAGGATGTAACATTTAAAGATATCAAAGAAACTTTAAACAGGCTGTACAAAGTTAAAAATCACACAACACCAGGTTATAGTCCAACAGGTTTAATTGGAAGCACACTAGCTTTCAGAGCGACGCTCCTTCATCAGGTGATAGCATCTCCAAATCATGACGACTTAAACAGGCTGGACTGTGATCTATTGTGACTACAAAGGTGGGTTTATGGCCATTTGCTCAACAACAACAACCACGCCCTGTGGATGATGTCCCAAATTGGAAACATATTTTGTTTCTCCCTTTGAAGAATTCACAAAATCAGAGATTAAAAAGCCAGTTTCAACTCTACTGAAGTGTGCTAGAGAGATTGAATGCTTTTGTATGGAACAAGGCTGGATTTGAGTGTTGGCATGTTGAGAAGGTCAGAGTTAAGAATCTTTCATTATCCACCCGTGTTGCTCAATTCAGAGATTAATGCTTACCTTTTTATCTTACTTTTATCTTTTTGGACCCACTTCGTTTCTAATCTATTTGTATGTGCAGTGTGTTAGTGTTTCTTCTTCAATGTAGCAATTATTAAACTCACTTTTTGTTCATTCAAGAACATCTGATTATATTAAACCTGGTTAAAACACTAGTTCATTTGGATCTGAGAGACATGCATCCACAAAAGAAGTGAATCTTTTCCAATTAACCTTGTTGCAAATAACCAAAGGTACTGTTGAACAAAGGAGAACCAAATCATTTCTCCCACCTGGGAGTTTAACAGTTTGGAGTATCTAGTCCGGAATTATAATAAAGTGGGCAACCTTGCTCAAGATCTGGTTGAATCTTTTGCAAAGCTTTGAAATTTCAGCATATAATATGATTCCTTATAGAAGTACAATAAATGGAACTTGCATGTTATGAAGTGGGTTTAATATGTAAATGAATCAACAATCATTAGGGGGAAGAAAAAGCCCTTACCTGTGTGGGAATGCATGTGCTCTATTAGATTGTTATAAAACTGGAACTGAATCCCACATGCCCCACAGGTGTATTGCTCTTAAATGGAACAGAAAAAAGTAAAAATCAGAAACGATGAAGTCAATGTAACAATGGAGTACTGTACTCCAATACAAAATATACCAAATTCAAATTTCAATTGTGACCATCACATTGGCTTTTCCGAGGGGTAACGTTTAACAGTCTTAAGTAGATTCTACAGGGCAGTAATGTGAAATAATGTTCATAAGCCCTTGTAAATAATGACATTGCATATCCAGGAGAAATCTCCCCCCCCGCCCCCCAAACCAAAGGCTGCATGGATGCAGGAATTCCTATAGATGGTGAGAAAAGAAGAAAACACAACATAAAATTAAAAAGTGAAATATGAAAACCAGATGGGAAAAATCTTTAATAAAATTGCCCACAGTGACAAACCATATTTCCTATTGAGAAATTACATTCCAATGCATATTATAGAATTATTCAATAACTATTACACCATTTGGCTGGAGCAAGTTGGTGATTCTCTCAAAGACAGGTACCAATTATTAAAATACTAAGTTGCAACTGACATTTTAACACAAAACAAATGCATTCATTCAAATCAAATCAACGATTCCCCAATTTCACAAGAAAATATCATAAATTAGTCAACTAATATTCAATATGTTAATATAATTAGTATCCAGCTCAGATGATTGAATTCAATTTTTGTAACTTTTTCCTAATGTGTCACAACTGAACAAAAAGTCATGCTATGATTGAGTACTGTGGAGTTTTGCTTGGTTTGACACACAATTATATGGCATAAACATAAATTCAATACAGAATATCAAGATTAAGTGAGACTTATCACCTACAGTTTTACTAACACTTAATAGAACTATGTTGATGATAGGGGAAGTATTAAATGACTGGAGTGTGTGGTACTGAAAAAGCACAGCAGGTCAGGCAGCATCCAAGGAGCAGGAGAATCAATGTTTTGGGCATAAGCCCTTCATCAAGAATTCCTGAAGGGCTTATGCCCAAAACGTCAATTCTCCTGCTCCTTGGATGCTGCCTGACTTGCTGTGCTTTTCCAGCACTACTCTGATCTAGTCTCTGGCTTCCAGCATCTGCAGTCCTTGTTTTTGCCCTGTTTAAAAAAAATCCTGGCATAAAGTTTATTTTGGAGCTATATATTTGATTATTTAACATTGTTGGAAGTATTGTAGTTTGGACAAAATGTTTTTATGAGCTAAAAATAAAAAAGTTGGAACTGTAATTGAGTCAGTACAAATGATGACAACTTCTAATTAACAAAATGTTATATGATGTAGATTTGGTCAGGATAGATTAACAAGAATGATTTAGTCAGAGGATATGTGCAATCTGGCTACTTTTAAACTTGCGTAAAGCAACTGTCCTGCCAAGTATTCTGGAAGGACTGAATTCTGGATTGAATTCTTCTTGTGAGATACAGGGATGGAAATTTAGTGTAGCTCCCATGGCACTTCCACGTAACATGCCTTTCTTGTTACTTAAAGGATTGTGCTGGGAGTGATGTCATAATACCTTAAATCACCTTTCTGGCAATACTGCTGACCTGAAGACCACCCACAAAGGGTTTGCAGGAATATCACAAATATGGAAGACCTGAAAGACAACAACTAGCAAAATCTGTTCATGTTGGGTGGGGCTTCACTGAATGGATGGGACCACTCAGCTGCGCTCTCTGATAGATCAATATATTTATAGTTTAATTTTATGTGGGTTAAAGGCTTTAAAGTTTGGAGCATCTTGCACCTTCCTGCTTCTGTCTGGCATGAGTGACACTTATCCTGCATACTCACACTAAGCATCTGCAAATGAGCCAACTTGCAAAAGCTGTTTCTGGAGCTGAAATAATGTCAAAAATACTCAAAGTACATTTTCTGGCTTAGGTCAAATAAAGCCAGACTTGTTAATTCTAAACTTTTATTTTAATATACCTACAAAACAAATTGGATTTGCCCTTTTCTGGCATTATGTAGCAAAATGAGTTAAGAACTTCATTTCAGGTTAAGAAGCACTTCTGCAGCTATTTCACAAATGTTTTGTGAAAGCTTCTAGGTGTGCGAATATTAGATTTTATTTCCTTCAAGTGTAAAATTAAGCAAATAGCTTCAAAACATAAATGAATGTAAAATTTGATGTGTAGTTGCATCTTCAGGTAGTTGAAAGCAAAAAATAAAGTAAGAACTCAGACAGAAGTGTGCATTCTGGCTATTAAAGCCTACTCTGCCATTCAGTAAGATCATAGCTGATCTTATTGTGGTCTCAACTTTATTTTCCTTTCTGTCCTCCATAACCCTTGACTTTCTTATCTACCAAAGGTATATCAAATACAGCCTTGAATAAACTCAAACAAGTCCAGTCTGTTTTCTGGGAAGCAATTTCAACAGAGTAAAGACCCTCGGGCAATTTGCTTACCCCTTCACTTTTATATTAAAAGTGAGACTTCAAACTGTGTCTTCTAATTCTAGTCTCTTCTATAAAGAGAAACGCCTTCTCAGAATCCACCTTGTCAAATTCCATGAGGTCCTTATTTACTTCAATAGGAAAATGTTTATATTACAGTAGATCCTTACAAATGTGAAAAATAGCTTAAATATTTTTGATGGGTGGAAGCTGTCAGAATTAAAGATCTCCTCTTGAAACAGTAATCTATCTTTTCACATCCAGTAATTTGGATACAATTACACACCCATATAAAAACGTTTTTTTTAAAGGAATCAACAGTGATATAATTGCAACAATTACAATTGGCTTTATGCTACACTGAGTTATACTAAACTGAGTTATACTAATTTCTGATAATTCACTAATGCCAGCAAACTAAATTTCACATCTTGGAGTTTAGCTGACTTTGTAGCATCTAAATAATATCTGGGTCAAGATAATTCTATAAGATAATGACTTAGTATCATTATTTGCACTGTATATTTACGCATAGAAGAACTGATGCATAAAGAATATAGAGTTTAACTGCTAGATAATTGCATGTTCAGCATTTTAATTTGCATATACAATACTTTATAAATTACCTCTCGCTCTGCTATTATGTGCCTGCTGTCTTAAACAGGTACAATGTTTATGTTCACTTCCACAGCCTGGACATGTGGCTCCATCTGTAAATATTAAACAAATCATATCTCACTTAAGTAAAGATTTTGTTGTGTTAAGTGTCACAAGCCTGCAACAAAAGTTAAAGCAAAGACTGCCTGTGACATCGATCAATTTTGACTTACTTTTGGCAGAAGATGGACCTGACTTCTGTACACTGGTACCTCCTGGAAAACAATTTATAAAGATAAGTGCAATCACTTTAGAGAGGCATTTATGATGCAACAGGTAGACACAATCCAAATGCAAGTGAAGTTTGTAGTAATGCTGCATGTGCAAGAATCCAGATTGTTCCTTTTAAGTATAAACTTTTTTTCCCCCCACAGTTATATTGTACTTTATATACTTATTTAAAAATCAAAAATGTGAATATAGCTGCAATACCGATCCTCTTGGATAACTTACTGAACAAAGCGCAAACTAGTAACTCTAAATAGAAGAAAAATTACTGGAACCATTTAAGGAGTCATGGGTCTATAAATTTTATACTCTTTGGACAACCGTGTAACAGTTTTCATGCAGATGCTCATACTGTAGATATTGCATGTGCTACAAGGCCAACCATCATCAGTTTGTTGCTTCCTTGACTGGGTCTAAGGACCTACATACTTTAGAACAATGGAGGAAATGCACTAGTGAGCCTAAATAAGAAATCTGTATCTTGAATAATATATAATTTATAGCAGTCAAGTAAAGTTACAGAAGTTTGATATTATTAATTAGAGTATTGGGCAACATATGGATAAAGAATCTTGTAGAGTGAGTATCTAAAATACTCTGTCTTTACCCCCCTCAAAGTCTTTATTATGGCAGATTGCATTAAGCTCCAAGCAATCTCCAATGTTAATGCTTTGAGAACCCTTATCTTGAACAACACTGGACATGCCATAGTGGAAGTTACAAATTAGTATTAAATGACTAAAATATCACGAAATTAGTACTGATCCCCCATTACTTACAAAACCAGAAACTCTGCAGGTCTGGTAGCATCTGTGGGAAGAAAACAGAGTTAACTTTCTGATGAAGAGTCACCTGACTTGAAATGTTAACTCTGCTTTTGTCCCACAGATGCTGCCTAATCTGCTGAGTCTCTCCAGCAATGATTTTTCTTTCAGATGTCCAGCATCCACAATTCTTTGTTTTATTATCCCTCTATTACTAGTTATGGTATAATTGGGTGATTAGGGAGTGAGAGAAAGAGAGAGTGCAAGACAGCAAACAAGTGAGCACCCGAGATAGTGAGAGTGAGCGCCCAAGACAGCGAGAGCGTGTGCAACTTTAGAAATTTGTACTTGTAAAATTTGTGAATTCCTGCTCATACTACAACCCATCTTGTCTAATAACTGCATAAGAGCACTCCCATTTGAATATTTTAGTTTTTATTAAATAGGTAGGTTTCTTTTTGGCTGTAATGTGGGGAGGGATTTCAGACTTCAAAATTCCTGGATGATGAAAACTTCTACTTTGCTGCAACAGTTTTGCATCTTTGGTTTCTTTTACAACGGACAACCAGGGACAGGATTTCATTCACAAGGATGGTGATATTAAGAAAAAGACAGTATTGAAGTAGTTGCGATTTTCTAACATCTATTTCTTTACCCTCTCAAAGGAGGTGGTCATAGCAGACATTGCCGTCATTTGCATCTCATTCCTAATGGGCCTTCAACTACACGCTTTGGTAGGCTTTTTCAAAGTTCAGTAAAAAGTTAACCACACTGTTATAGATCTGGAGTCACATAGTCACGACCAGACAGGAATAATAGATTTCATCGCCTAAAGGACATCAGTGAACCAGATGATTTTTGCAACAATGGTCACCTTTGCAGAAACTAGCTTTATATTCCAAACTCTTTGGCTGGATTCAAATTTCACCAGCCTTTTTCGGCCTCTGGTTAACTGGCCCACTGGAAATAATACTATACCTTCTACAAGCACTTCTCCCAATATGAACATGTACATAAACTGAAATTTATGATCTTACATACACCATTTTCTAAACAAACTTTAAAGTAGTATTTAAAATAGATTAAAATCATCTACCTTGTTAGAAGGCAGATATAAATGCAAATCGTTATAGATATAATAACTAAGTTACTGTACAGATCCCCAGCCTTTAACAGTACATTTAAATGATTATGCTATAGATTTACTTCATGTATCATACATACCACTAGAATTCTGAGAGCTGTTATTTTCTTCACATGTATTTGATAGTTTAGTTTCACTTCTTTTGCCGAGAGAGCTCTCTGCATCTGTCCAATTTAAAAGTAATATTATGAGATTTATTTTTCAAAAAGCACATTATACGCTGAATAAATGATTTCCAGATCGTTTCTTTGTTTTGAATGCTGAAATTAAACATAACGAAGTATCTTCAATTTCTTATATTAGCAACAAAATAACTTATTAATCTTGGCAAGCACATATGCATTTCTGTTTACTGAGGTAGAAGAATGTTGTACATCTTCTAAGACAGTCAAGCTCAATGATCACACTGGAAAAAACAATCGTGTCCAATTTTCAAAAACATAGTTTCTGCTATTTTAAATCTTCTATGAATCGGAGTAAGTTCTTTTTTGACCTTAGCAGGCGACCATCTAGATTCTGATCAAGAAATCTGGGAAATGGATAATATGGTTTCCAATGCTAATATTTCTAGGGTGGATGCTTTCCAATTGGACTACATGTTGATCCAATCCAATATGCAAGACCCACAACATGCTTTGTGTAATCATTAAAGAAATTTATAGATGCCAATCAAATAATACCCAAGTGCAAACGTGGAGTTCAAATGAGAGGTCTCCTTAAGACTGAAGAAGTGGGCAATTTAATGAGACAAACGCATTCTGGCCAGTTGTCAGAGCAATTTACTACATTCACATCAGGATCTTACTGAAGATGAATTTTATCAAACATGCTTCTAAAGTCATGTAGTAACTGTTATAGGATCTCTCTTTTGAATGGACTAATGAGAATTCAATTTGATGGGAAAAAAAAGGTGCCTCTAGATTTAATCCATTTGAACACACATTACTCATCATCATTTGTCACAGCAAGCCATTGTGGTATAATTACACCACAAAATCAAAACAAATACATCAAATTATGAAATAGGAAAACAGGTTTTTCACTTAGTTCTAGGACTAATATTTTCATGAAAACATGGCATAAGTTTAATTTGGAATTTCTCCAAACTGTTAGTATTACATAGGACTTCTTAAGAGGTACAGATCAAATGCATATCCATCACACTGCCTCAACTAATATAAAGTTAAAAATCACACAACACCAGGTGAGTTTTCCTCCTCTCTCTACAAGAATCTCAGGGAGTCCCTCTCCCACTGCAACTCCCAGGTCATTTCCTCTGCCCTGAAGCTCTTCAACCATGTCATGCTATGCTACTTTCTCCCCACCCCCACCCTCCTCTAGCTTATCTCTCCACGCTTCAGGCTCACTGCCTTTATTTCTGATGAAGGGCTTTTGCCCAAAACGTCGATTTCAAAGCTACTTGGATGCTGCCTGAACTGCTGTGCTCTTCCAGCACCACTAATCCAAAATCTGGTTTCCAGCATCTGCAGTCATTGTTTTTACCAGGTTATAGTCCAACAGGTTTATTTGGAAGCACTAGTTTTCCGACCGCTGCTCCTTCATCAGTTAGGAACATGTCCAAACTATGTTATCAACTGTAATCAAAGAATATATTTTAACTGCTTGGATCAATAAACTTTGGAGTTATAACTGAACAATTACAAATTTATAAAGTGCAAACAGTTGCACAAGAAAAAGTTAACAATGTTTAGGTGTCAAGGATATCCTGTTTGCATTGTAACTATGAGACATTTGCGTGCTGAATCAATTAATAACATTAAAGTAACAACAGAACACAGCAAGACTCATGGCCACACGGGATAAAAGGAGCTCACTTGAAGAGATTCATTGTAAAGATTTGAAGAAAAAGGAATAGAACATTAGAAGCTATCTTGCAACCACTGGAGTTAGGTGGAGTCAGTGGGAAACAAGAATCATTTAAACTCTAGGAAAATGATTAATAGTCAAGGTCTTTTCCTAGGATAGAGGAGTTCAAAACTACAGGGCATAGGTTTAAGGTGAGAGGAGGAACATGTAAGAAGGAGCTGAGGGGTAATTTCATCACGCAGAGGGTGATGTGTGTATGGAATAAACTGTCAGAGGAAGTGGTAGTGGCTAGTACAACTACAACATTTAAAAGACATGGGTATGCAAAGGAAGGGGTTAGAGAGATATGGGCCAAATGCTGGCAAATGGGACCAGGTCAAATTGGGATGTTTGGTTAGAATAGATAACATGGACCAAAGGGTCTGTTTCCGTGCTGCATGATTCCATGACTACCTTTTTTTGTTGAGCTGCTTAACAAATTGTTGTAATACTCATGGAGAAAGAGCCTTCCTGTCTAAAATTGATCAAAACTGGTTTTGAAACCAGTTGCTAAACAGTGAAAGCAACAAGTTTAGGCAGGATCAGGCAATTCCACAACCAATGAACTACATCAAAGCTCTGCCATATCAAGTTGCGAATAGCAGTGACAAATAAATAATTAATGCTCCGAGGTGGTTCCAAAACCTTTCTCATCCTTAATCATAACTGAAGCCCAGCATGTGCATGCAAAAGACAGAAGCGTTTGCAATCTTTGTAACCAAGAAGAAAACAGTACTGTTAAAGTCTAGATTTCAGTAACAGTTCATTATAGGTAGATTGCTCAGACTTGATTGTAGGAAGTTTAAATAAGGAAACCTAAAGGCTGAATCTGGGATTAGGAATGAGAAAAGTGAAATTATTCCTGTGTTTCAATTATTTTGAAGGGACTAGCCGTTTTGGTGAAGACTGTGACCATGGGATAAGGAGTTATTGGGAGTGGCTGCCAGAGAAATGGTCAGGCAGTTACAGTCTTTGTACTTATAGAAGCTGAGCTCTGCTTGAAGACGACACACGTTTGAAAGACTTAATAGTCGAATGTGCTGCCTATGTATGAAGGGGATTGCCAGTTTGTTGCATTAGCCATTTGAAATTTAACTTTTAGGTTTAATTTAGTAGAAACTATATTAATATGATATTGGTTTTATTATGACAGTAAGTTATAAAATGTGAAATCTTGTCCAACAGGTTTTTAAAAAAACTATCTTCCCTCCACCATTAGACCAGAATAGTTTTGTTCCCTGATTATTGTGGTGTTCAGCTTCAGTCTGTGCCTGAATGCAGTAAAGCCTGGACAATATTCAGGCTTGGGCTAACAAGTGGCAAGTAACATTTATGTAAAAAGTGGGCAGTTACCATCTCCAACAAGAGAGAGTTTAACCATTTCCCCTTGATATTTAATAGCATTACTATCACTGAATCTTTCACTTTAAAGCTGAGGGTCTCCACGGACCTTAAATTTAAAATGAAACTAGCCACATTAGTACTGTGATTACAACAGCAGTACCAAAGTGAAATTACGCACCATTTATAATACAGATTGCAGCAACCTGTCAAACATTTACTTGACAACATCTTCCAATCCACCATCTCCATCAAAAAGATAGGCAAGAGCAGCAGGCATGTGGGAACACCACTTAGACACAGACTTTCCAATCCTCGGTGTCAAAATGGTTTCTCTAACATCACTATGAGAACTGGTACTGGAGATCGTCTGCTGTAAATCAAGCCTTAATACTCCCAGAGTTGTAACAAATCATAAAAGTATGCACAGCATTCCAAAATACCTGACTTTCAGACCAAGGTTGATAGAAAGCACCGACCGGTTTCTGTACTAAACAAGAATTATTTATTACAGGTAATTAGACTATGGCTACAGGAAACAGATATAAACCACTGGCATATAACAATAATAACCAAAACCTGACATCCATCAACAGAGAAATAGGGAAAATAGATTATTGGCAGAGGTAGAAAGTCAGTTTAGTGATCTTTGCTTCTGGATTCAGATGTTGAGATGATTCTTCTTTGGCTGGCCAGACATCCTATTGCTCAGATATCTTGGGGTGCTTGCACTTGGAAAATTGATCAATTCATAAGTCACACCTAATTTTCTTCAGCTTTGAACAGAACTTTTGATGGCAGAGAACAAGCAGTTTCCAGGCTGGAAGATGATCTGCATATTCTTTTCTTTGTTTCTGCAACTTGTTTCCAGCTCACGTTGCTCAATCTGAGAACTAATCTCTTGCCAGAAAGCAAAAAGATCTTTGTCTCCGTTAACTGGTCACTAGTCCAGATACCAATCAACTTATTGGTGTCACCTGATTGCCTCTACATACAGAATCTCTCAGCTCTGCTTCACCTACAACTCAAAACTTTAATTATTGCTGGCTCAAACAGGCTTTTATCTTCTTGTCACACGAATTAGACTATTTGCTTTTCAAAACATGTAGCAAAAAACCCTTAAAAATCTTAAAATAATTCTCTTTTCTTTCAGTCCACATAAATAAAAATACATTCTCTTTATAGAATACCCTGACCACACAAACTCTAATGGTCCAAATTGACAAATCACCGATTTCATAAGGGCAATTAAGATTGGGTAATAAATGCTGGGCTTACTTGTAATACCCATGTTGCATGAATGAATAAAATGTACATGTAAATTCGTAAATGTTTGGAAAGGTTATTTAGTTCACTGAAATCTTCAGTCCGATTTATGACCCTACAGTCTGTTACTTATTGCAAGAACAAATTTAGATTTGAATGTAATACATACCAGAAGATGCATGCAAAGCCACGTGTTCCTGGTAAGGAGTGTAATACTTGTATCGCTTGCCACAGTATTCACAGATGTAGCTACCTGTTTCTGGACAGTTAAATAAAATAAATGAGAATCAACAGCCAGCTCTCATTTCTCATTTTAGCAGGAAACTCAAGAATGATAAACAACAGAAAAATATTACAATCCAGATATAACAAGTGATGTAATAATGATTTAGTGGACATTTTTACTTTAACAATCCTGGACGGAAAATTAAAAATGCATCACTTTCTCATTGGAGGGGGAAAAACAGTTAAGAATCTCTTTTCCTGGAGTACTTGGGTTAATAAATCTTTACTAAGCCCGATATAGTTTCTGACTAAAGACGCTGCGCTTCTTTATCAAATAATAATGGAACTGAAAACAGGTGAGGAGGGTGGACAGACTGCAATCACATGGCACTGCATTCTTTCCTCTTGCAATTCATTGATACAAATAGGAAAATGCTCTAGCACAAACATTTGCATACTTAATATGTTACATTCATAATCATAACAGCTGCAATTACAGCACCTGGTTATGTATCAGCAATTGTTAAAAATGTTCAATTTTTCAACATTGGAAACCTTTGAAAACCATAAAAGTTTGCAAGTAACAACGGGTCAAATAAAATACATTTGGGGCCCAATTTTCAATTCAATTTTACATTTTCACTGTATCTATGCACAATTGGGGAGATTTATTAGTTTACTTTCCCTTGTTTTACATGCCCTTGCAATTTTTCAACTGAATCATTTTACTTATACTCCAGGTTCCAGTTTGATGCTCAACATTAGATAGCTGCTCATTCCTTGTGTGCTTCAAAATTTTAAAATACCTTTTATAACTAAGCTTTCAGCAAAATAAAAATGCGTTCAATAATCAAGTCTAAAACATGGACCAATCAAGCTGCAAAAATTGGCCAAAACAATCTGTTTTAACAGATGCTTTGGAAAATAATTTCAAAAATTCCTGCCACATTAGTATTTTGATGAGCCTGTTGTTTTCCCAGCAACACATATAAACACATTTTTCTGCCCAAATTGGTTCTGATATTACGTGGCACTAGTAAAATTGAAGGGACTGTGACACATGAACAATGCAAGCTTTCACTATGTATATATTTTCTCCAAGTAAAAATTCATACTTGAGCCAGGGCTGCGGACAGTTTCCTCCACCTGTTCAGTTTTCACTTCTGCTGGTGTCTCAACTGCCTGATCATAAGGATCTATAATTAAGAAAGATGTTTAATTAATTTTATAACATCACAGTGCCAATTGAATAGCATGAATTCATATAATAACCTTCTTACCCCATAAGAATTAATTTCACCTGAGAAATGTGCTTGAATGTCACTGCTGGATGTGCCCTTCTAATGTATACATTACAGTAAAATATCCATAACTTACTGCAAATTTACAAACACTTTTCATGCTGCAGGTTAATACACATTACAAATCATAAGAATTATCTTAAGAATCAGAAGAGAGATGACACTGTTGTCCCTTGCATCCTGAATATTTTGTGCATAACTCATTCCACTTCTCACGCACAGAAGTCCTTCGTGAATAATTAGAAATAAAAAGCTTTTAGCTTTTATCTACGATTTCCAGTATTGTTTCATTTTTCTTTGGAGTGTCAAATATTTTGACATTAACATTCAGTGGCATTTATAAATTGGAAAATCTCCTATAAATTTGAAATTGATATTTATTTTCACATCAATCATCAGCTACATGCATTTGTGCTAGTCCAAAACAAAGTGAAACAACTACTTTGCAAATACATACCATCTACTGCATGTAAATCCCTGTGTTCTTGGAAACAGCTATAATATTTGTATTTCTTGCCACAGATGTCACACATATATCTAAAATTCTCTGTAAGTCAAAAGGAGAAAACAAGTCAATAAGGTGGCTTGCTTTCCATTTTCTGTCCCAAAAGCTTTGCTAAAACATTAGGGAATTCTTACACTTCAAAATACACTGCACAAAGTAGTTTTGAAACTACTGCTGCAATACTTGCATGTCTCTTTCTTGTTTACATTTGCTTGAACATTTATTCTCGGCTTTATAGGAAGGTCGGGGTACTAATCTTATTGGATTATTTGTGGAGACTTGATCATATTAACCAAGATTTGATAATGTTATTACATCCTCATTACGTAGACTTAGTTGTATGCATAATGAGTGTTTGTCATTGCAGAGAATTGATAAATCATCCATGAACAGATGAAGAAAATACATAAACGGGAACTCAAATAGAAATCATGAATGCTAATTCTCTTCTTGGTTAAGAGCAACAGTGCCCAAATTCAACTTGCTCGACTATACAGAAGCAGACAGTACATAATTAGCAATTTCATTGGACCAGTCAACAATGAAAATCCCTCATTCAACTGACATTACTCAGAGATCTCAAATTTAAGAAATTATACTCACAAACACAAAACATTTATGATGGCAGAATGTGAAAATAACTAAAAGCAGCTCTGAAAAAGCCTGAAAACTTATTTTGTTACTTCCAGTTCAGTGGAATTGCATAAACTGAACTTCAATTAATGCCAAAACAGCCAGACAGTAATTGGAATGCACGCAGTTCAAATCACATGCTGAAGGAAAAACCCTGTCTACTTCATACCTTTATCCTATAGATTAATTTTATTTTGTTTGCTGGGTAATCTGCAAAAAAATGCAAACTCAATCCAACTTAGCATGCACGATATAAAATGTGTGTAAGGAAAACTAAGCAAATGACGTAGTTAGCTCTTGGTTTGCAAGCGACAGCACACAGAAAATTAATCTTCCATTCCAGAAGATAGAATCATCATCAACGGTCCCTAGCAGATGAGGATAATTTGCTTCCATTCTCGGGGGAGTCCGTAGCTGAAGGTACGGACTGGTGCAGCTTCCACAGGCTCTGTTATACTTGGGACAGACAATGGCCGCAGGAAGGGTGGGTGGGACATTGGTGTGGCAGCACATTCCTTTTGCTTGGCTTCTGCTTCTTCCCCTCAACAAGTCTCAAGATGCTCAACACGTTCCCGGATGCTCTTCTTCCACTGTGGATAGTTTTGGGCCAGTGATTGCCAAGAGTCTGTTGGGAATGCTGCCCTTCGCTAGTGAGGCCTTGAGGAGATCACTGAAGCACTTCTTCTGTCCAGTAGGCCTTGCCGGCTGTTTCAAAGCTGGTAGTACAGCACCTGCTTGGGGAATCTCGTGCTGATCATGGGAGGATATGCCCAGCCCATTGTAGCCAATTAAGGGTGGTCAGTGCCTCGATGTTGGGGATGTTGGCCTGGCCGTGGACGCTGATATTGGTGCATCTTTCTCCCCAACAGATTCGCAGGATTTTGCGCAGGCAACATTGGTATACTAGTCCATCCATGTAGATAATCCACATCTCAAATGTATAGGAGGGCAGAAACCACCACATCTTTGTAAGCCATGATATTGGTGTCGGGCCTGATGTTGTTGTTCCCAGACACTCTTTGGCCAATAGGACTCTCCTGAAGTATGTGGAAGCAGTCAATGTTCTCCAAGGCCTCCTGTGGACCTTGATGATCAGGGGTTCAGTCCATAATGCCAGGCCAGATTGGTGGAGGACCTTCATCTTGTGGGTGATCAGTGAGAGACCCACACTCTCATATGCCTCCCTAAAAGGTGATGATGATGATCTGGAGTACATTCTGAAATTGCACATATACAGACATCATCTGCATACTGCAGCTTGATGAGGTTAGTTTGGGTGACTTTCCTTTTAGCTTGAAGGCAGTGGAGGTTGAAAAATTTCCCGCTGGTTCTCTAAGTTTTCACTGCACAACAGATGCAGAAGAAATGCAGAGAAAATAATCTATCCATGTACATGGCCTTCTTTGACCTTACAAAGGCCTTTGACAAAGTCAAAAATCACAACACCAGGTCCAACAGGTTTATTTGGAAGCACTATTCCTTCATCAGGTAGTTGAGGAGTATATGATTATAGGATTTAGAGAAAAAGGTTTTACAGCGTGAGGCAACTGAAATTATATATCAAAAAAGGCTTGGACGGTTTGTCAAGTCTTTCATCTTTTAGAATGGGCATGTTGGTTTCAGTTCTTTCATATGTAAACTCCAGAGTTTTCTTAAAATTACATTCTCAAGTGAACTTTAACAATAGGTGCCATGTTGGCCTAAAAAATGTATTGAAGGTGTGAGGGGGTGCCCTGTGTGAGGCTGCCTGTGCTCCAATGTTCAGACAGATTCTAATGTAAAAAAGGGATTTATGGAATCTTACATGGATTCATGCTGTTTTTGAGCAAAAATAAAATGTAATTTTGCAAGTAACAAATCAAACATAACATATTAGCTTGACGACCTTGCATCATTGTTTCCCTCTCTATAGGTGACGAGTGTTTCCAGTCTCTGCTGTTTTTATTTCTATTTTCCAGCTTCTGCAGTATTTTGCTTTTATGTTAAAATTAAAATGTTCAAGATTTGTTTCCAGGTGGAAGCAACAACTGGAGAGTCAGCATTTCAAGGGGAAAGGAGAAAAGAGAGATTCAAAAATGATAATGGAAAAGTGGGCTGGAAAAGATGAAACTGCTTGTCTGGGTGCCTTAAAAGGCACAATACTGTTATGATTTCCAAATGGAAAGGCAATCTTTCCAACTGTGAAATAAATGATTAAGAAATTGCCAATAATAGACATCAAGAAATAGACAAAATGAATCAGCAGGATTATAAAAATAGAACTGCAGCATTTTAATTGAACAAATGAACAGTGCATTTTGAATAATGCTACTAACATGACAGTCCTGTTATTTAACAAGAACTCTTTAGTTAGATCTTATCCAAAATTAATTGAATTATCATTCACACCTCAGCATTTGATTTCATTTGCATTAATTCTTGGTGATGACATTTTTATTTTTCCTTGCATCATAGAAAGTTTGCCATGGTACAGAATATGTTGTTTGCAAATAACGCAGAGAAGGGAAGAGGGATAAATTCCACTTGGCTCCATTAGAAAATCATATATTTGACTTCTTAAAAAAAACGAGAGATTAAATTTACTACCAAGAATTTTCTACTTGGGGAAACTCAGTTTACAAGCAAGGACTTAAAATAATACCTGTTTATTGTTGCCAAAGTATGTTAATAAAACTATTCTCTTTCAAACGAAGTTAATAATCACACAACACCAGATTATAGCCCAACAGGTTTATTTCAAAGTACTAGCTTTCAGAGCGCTGCTCCTTCATCAGGTAACCAGTTGGACTGTACCCTGTGCTGAGAGATTTTTAACTTGGCACAACCCAATCCAGCACCGGCACCTCCACATCATGGCTTTCAAATGAAGATACCTTAATCTGGTTTATTTTCTTCTTGTCATCTGGCTCAGTGACAAGAAGAAAGTAAACTCCGTCCTTCTTTCAAGAATTAAACTCAGTGCTCTTCCATACTGTGCTTAATTACTGCTGTCAGAAACTTTACTAATGTGGCATGTATCCCTCAATTATAAATCCAAGGCCGAATGTTTAATCATCACATGCACAAAAGCACAAATCATATGATCTGCAGTTTCAATATATTTGCAAACGCTTAGCATTTCCACATCAATGCAGAATTGTCAATTTTTAAATTAATAATGTCATGTGAGCAACATGCAGGATTATTAAATCACAATTAGCTAGGAAGACCGTACATTTCAAAACAAGACAACATTCTTCCACCTGCCCCCACAGTTTGAAATCAGTTACAGGAAAAGAAATAAAAAGCACAAATATGACAAGGAGCTATTACAGGTAGCACATGATATAGAACTGGAGAAGAGCAATAATATCATGAATAGTTTATGACTTGGAGATGCCGATGTCGGACAAGGATGTACAAAGTTAAAAATCACACATCAGGTTATAGTCCAACCGGTTTATTTGGAACACTAGCTTTCGGAGCACTGCTCCTTCATCAGGTGGTTGTGGAGTATAAGATTGTAAGACCCAGAATTTATCACAAAAGTTTACAGTGTGATATAACTGAAATTATATATTGAAAAAGACCTGGATTGATTGTTAAATCTCTCATCTTTTAGAATAAAGATGTTGGTTTCAGTTCTTTCATATGGAACTTTTAAATGTTGTGTGATTTACAATCTCAAGTGAACTTTAACAATCGGTGTCATGTCGGCCCAGATAATGTATTTAAGGTCTGAGCTGCCCTGTGAGAGACTATCTGTGCCCCAATGGTCAGACTGATTCTAACCTAAAAAATGGATTTACAGAACCTTACATGGATTCATGCAATTTTTGAGCAAAGCAAAATGTAATTCTGCAAGTACAAATTCACCCCACAAACTTGTGCGCATGTGGCTGTTTGTGTGTGCACGCGCGCGTGCATGTGGGTGGGGGCAGGGGTTATGAGTGTCTGTGAGAGAGTGTGTGTATGTGTGCGAGTGTAAAGGGGTATAAGTCTGTTCGAGGGTGCATGTGCAAGTATGGGAGTGTACATGTGAGCATATGAGAGAGTCTGCATGAGTGTGTGGGTCTGTAGGAGAGCGTGCGCACGTGTGTCTGTTGCAATGGGGTCACCTGTAACGTGACATGAACCCAAGGCCTTCCCCATGGGTACTGAACTTGGCTATCAGCCTCTGCTCAGCAACTTTGTCATTGACTGTCCCGAAGTCCGCCCTGGAGGACAGTCACCCAAAGGTCAGAGGTCAGAGGTCAAATGTCCTGGACCGCTGAAGTGTTCCCTGACTGTTGATTATTGGGCAGTGTCCATTCAGAATATAGTTTTAGCGAGTTTTGAGAAGATTTGTATCTTGGTTGAGGTTCTGGATATAGGTTTGCTCGCTGAGCTACTAGGTAACATCTTCAGTGAGCCTCCGGATGAAGCACTGCTGGTGTTTCCTGCTTTCTATTTATATGTTCGGGTTTCCTTGGCTTGATGTAATGTCCTTTTTCTCGAGGGTGGTAAATGGGATCCAAGTCAATGTGTTCCGGTTGGAATGCCATGCTTCTATGAATTCTCGTGCATGTCTCTGTTCAGCTTGTCCTAGGATAGATGTGTTGTCCTTCCTCATCCATATGTGAGGATACTAGTGAAAGAGGGTCATGTCTTTTTGTGGCTAGTTGGTGTTCATGTATCCTGGTGGCTAGTTTTCTGCCTGTTTGTCCAATGTAGTGTTTGTTACAGTCCTTGCATGGTATTTTGTAAATGATGTTAGGTTTGCTCATTGTCTGTGTAGGGTCTTTCAAGTTTATTAGCTGCTGTTTTAGTGTGTTAGTGGGGTTGTTGGCTACCATGATGCCAATGGGTCTGAGTAGTCTGGCAGTCATTTCTGAAATGTCTGATGTAGGGGAGAGTGGCTAGGATTTCCGGGACACGTTTTTGTCTGCTTGTTTGAGTTTGTTGCTGAGAAATCGGCGGACTGTGTTCATTGGGTACCCATTCTTTTTGAATATACTGTATAGGTGATTTTCCTCTGCTCTGCGTAGTTCCTCTGTGCTGCAGTGTGTGGTGGCCCGTTGAAATAATGTTCTGACGCAGCTTTGTTTGTGGAAGTTGGGGTGATTGTTTCTCTAGTTCAATATTTGGTCTGTATGTGTTGTTTTCCTGGATGTCCAGGATACATGAACATCAACTAGCCACAAAACGACATGACCCTCTCTCACTAGTATCCTTACATACAGATAAGGAAGGACACCACTTCGACTGGGACAACACATCCATCCTAGGACAAGCCGAAGAGACATGCACGAGAATTCCTAGAAGCATGGTATTCCAACTGGAACCCTATCAACAAACACAATGACTTGGATCCCATTTACCACCCCCAAGAAAAGTAACTGGCAATGACATCACCATAGGAAATGATGTCACCACAGGAAATGACATCACCAAGCCAAGGAAACCCAAACATATAAATAGAAAGCAGGAAACACAGCAGTGCTTCGTCCGGAGGCTACTGAAGAGGTTACCCTAATATGGTGACGAAACATAAAAATTAACCTTCCAGCTCAGCGAGCAAACCTACATCCAGAGAATATAGTTTATAGTTTGGGAGAAGATTTGTAGCTCGGGTGCTCATTGTTGTGGTTCTATTCACCAAGCTGACAAATTCCCAGCTCGGCGAACAGAACCACAACAACATATAGTTTATTCTGTGAATTCAAAAAATCCTTGCACAAATCAATTATATCCCCTGTCCACCCCTACTCATACAGGAGGAGAATTCATAGAATTCTTCAATATCCTCAGGAATTACCAAACCTCCATCAACCTAAATGAACAACATACAAGGAAAGCATTAATATCCTAGGTACCATAGTATTCAAATTAGAGCACAATTAAACAAGCAAAGATGTATTTCCCGTGGTAGCTGACATATGTACAAAAAGCCAACATATTAAATGTACCTTCCATAGATTGGTACGGTCATAATGCATTGCCATCATATATGCACAAAGTCGGAACATTTTAACCAAGCAGTCACTACCCTCTTTACTACATCCCGGATCTCAACTCCAAGATTTACATTTAATAACAGAGTGTTCATTACAATAGAATAATGCACTACATTTCCCACCATGCAGCAGTTGTTAAACAAATGCAGCATTAAGCTATAGATTTCATTATCAAGTTTTCATTACATCAAGGATTTTAAGTTTTCCTGGTTTGGGAGTGTCTGAGCACTCATTTTCAGTCTCTTTCTCTCCACTCAACACACCTAGCAGCCTCTTTCCCTCCCCTCCCTTCCACTCTCCCTTGCAGCTAGTGTTTTGCATTCTAACTTCCTATGTTGGTGTTGAAAATGAAAGCAGTAAATTTAAGTTTGTCTGTTGTATGTAAGTCTTCCATCCTATAACCACGTCACCATTTAATGAGCGAGTGTAGTAACAGAAAGGAATTTATAACAGATTATACTTTAAGATAAGACTGTTACATATCAAAACAGAGACAAAAATCACATTGATACATTGTGATCCAAACATCTGGAACACTTAAAACCCCTTCACTCGGAGAATCCATTTGGTTCTGACCAATCCAGTGTGCAAGCTCACTGGAGATTGAGTAAGTGTAAAGAAAAGCAGAAATCTTTAAGTGAAGGGAAATCAGCCAAATGTACTTCTGCTAAGAAAACAACTGGGGGAAATAATGTTTATTTTTAGCTTGCAGATTTTAATGCCCTCAAAGTTTTCATAGGACCAATTTCTTCATTTAATTTTACTGCTGATTTACTCGACCTTCCTTTTTCACGTCTTGTGTTATGCGAAATGACATAGATAGTAAATGATGTTAAAAATTGGCTAAAAAAGAAAAGGGAGAAAACAGATTCCAGTGTCAAAAGCAGTTTTTCCATTGTGGTTGAAGTGGAAACCAACATCCCACAGGATTCAGTTCAGTTCACTGTGGCTATCAAATTTTATGTACAGGGAGTTTTGGCAAAATCTGTAGATGATAGCAAATAGAAGGCACAATTCATTCTTTAGAAAAGGAATAATAAGCCAAGGGCATGGAGCAAATGGTGAAGAGGTTTAAAGTGCATTTCAAATGTACAAATATCATGTGATACATTTTGGAAAAATAATAATAATAAATAAAGATAAATTTGATGCTTTGGGGATAAAGATCCACTAGACAATAATGGCAGCACATAGGGTTAGTAAAGCTGTTAAAAAAGGTAACACGAGTTTAACACTTTCATCACCAAAGCTAGATATATGGAGTCATAACAAGCTCTAAATGCAGTATGTGATTCACATGGTAGGAAGAATATTGAGGACACAACACACATTCACCAAGATATTGACTGGTAAGAGGAAAAACAAATTCAAAACTAATCTTTTGAAAATTATGACTAAATTATTTGAACATTGCAAATTGAAAGCCATAGAAATGTACAGCTCAAAACACACCCTTTGGTCCAACTTCTCTATGCCGACCAGATATCCTAAATTAATGAAGTCCCATTTGTCAGCATTTGGCCCATATCCCTCTAAATCCTTCCTATTCATATACCCATCCAGATGCATTTTACATGTTGTAATTGTACCAGCCTCCACCACCTCCCCTGGTAGCTCATTCCATACATGCACCACCCCCTGTGTGAAAAAGTTCCCCTTAAGTTCCTTTTAAATCTTTCCCTTCTTACATTAAAACTCTGGCCCCTGGTTTTGGACTCCCTTACCCTGGAAAAAGACCAGGATTTTTCCTAAAGCAGGGAGAGCAAAATTGAACACTACTCCAAAAATGGCCAAACTAATATTCTGTACAACCGCAACATGAATCCCAACTCCTATACTCAATGCACTGACCAATTAAGGCAAGCATACTAAATGCCTTCTGCACTATCCTGTCCACCTGCAACTCCACTTGCACTCCAAAGTCTCTGTTCAGCAACATTCCCTACAACCTTACCATTTAAGTGTATAATTCCTGCCCTGATTTACCGTACCAAAATGTAGCACTTCACATTTATCTTAATTAAACTCCTGAGCGCATTGGCCCATCTGATCAAGGTCCCCTGTTATACTGAGGTAGCCTTCTTCGCTGTCCACTGTGCCAACTATTTTGGTGTCATCTGCAAAGTTACCTCCGAAATTCACATCTAAATTAGCGTGATGTAAAGGTGGTTAAATCTAAAGGATTAGATAGTAGACAGAAGCAGACTGTTTTCAGTAACTTAAGGCTCTAAAATAGGAGGCCTGACAAGATTAAAATTAGAGATTTCAAAGGAGAAACAGGACTTCATTTCCAGCCTTAGTGGTTGAATTTGAAACTACATCATTTATCACTGAACTGGATAGATGGATTGAGGAAAAACAGTTGAAAGGATGTAAAAGCAGAGTTGGCAAATGTAATTAGAACTATTTGTTTGTGGAGGGTTAACCCAACACAAACGATTTTGGTTGAATGACCTGCACATATGTACATATTTCTTTTGAGAAATACATGGCTTTTCCTTGCTTTCAGTCCTATTATTTGCTGAAATGGTTTGTCCTTTGTGCTATCTTCCCACTTTCGTGATATCCTTCAAAGCTTACTGGAGCTATATTAATATCTGGTTGATCAAGTTCTATTTTAAGCTCATATCCAATGCTTAAGCCTAACACCCAACTGTGCTGACCTTATATACATAGGAACCTCAACCATCCGAATGTTGGATTATCCGAAGAAGATCTCAAGGTCCCCATAGAAACATTACATCAAAGAGGTGTTTTCAACACCGATTACGTCTTTTGTTTACAACGATTAAAAAATGAACTCGGCTTACTGAAATGCTGCGGAGAAGAGTCCTGAACATCGACGAGAGGCCAGCCACCCTCTCCAAAGGACTGACCGTCTGCCCACAACCTCCCTCTCCCCCACCCCCCCCCAACACTTTCCCTGGAGTTCTACAAAGGGGTGTACCCTAAACCCTGCTTCCCTAGTTATTTCTCCAACACTGTCCTGTACAGGGGAAAGGTGGAACTTGTCAAAAAGTTGCAGTAAAAAATTGTGTGTGTGGCTGCATGTGTGTTTGTGTGCTATTTTGAGACCCCCCCACCCCCACCCCTCCCCCGCCCGCCGCGGTCCAAAAGGCAGCAGCAGGCTTGCGTTTGGTGTCCCAGAGGAGGGAGGGGTGGGGGGAGAGGCCTCAGCAATGCTGCAAATCTCGTACATACAAGTGCGTGTCTGCTCACAAACTGAAGACAGAGAGAGGGAGCAAGGCAGGGAGAGTGAGGGAAAAGGAACCTTCAGAAAACCAAGCCCCATAGGAGAATCCTTGATTCAATTAACTGAATAATCAATTATCCGAACGAAATACGACTCGTCCATCTCATTCAGATAATCAAGCTTCCTCTATACTACTGGAGCTGACAATACAGTTATCTCCGCCCTCCCATACAATCAGCTAGTCATGTTTAAACGGTAGAGACAAATCAACATAAGAGTCATATAACACGGAAATAGACTCTTCAGTCCATAAGCAAAGAAGATATGGTTCTTGGAGTACTTACTTGCTTGTGGGGAGCTCTCAGCAGATGCAGAGGAAGTTTCATTTTCTGTGAAAAGGAAATTTTAGAAGAGGAAATATTTGAAAATCTAAAATTCAAACTGTCCGTAAGTAATATGCTCAATTATTTATTACACCAAACAATATTCACAAACATGTGAAAGGTAATGCATGTACTGAGAAACAGGCACTTATATGCAGTACATTTACAACAGAACACTAAATGTCTAAATGTCTTGCAGTATGCCATGTTGACATAGTCTGATGGACATTAAAGCTACACTATTACCGTAGTTAACCCTTTGAGTACGAGAGGAGCAGTTTTGCTTCAAAATGAGCAATAGATTTAACATTTTAATTTTATTTAATAAACAGTGCAAATGAAGAAATGCTGTCAGGTTCCATAGATTCATCTAATTCTAGTATAAAGCATTTAGGATTTGAATGCCAAAGCTTGAGATGTTAGATGACAAAGTATTGGATGTGCACATTTGGAAGGTTGTAAGGAAACATGTCACTACTCAAAGGGTTAAAATCAATAAATGCTTGAAAAAAAAATAAACATGTACCTAGGTGTGCTCTCACATGTGCCCGGAAACAGCTGTAGTACTTGTACTTCTTCCCACAGGCACCGCATATATAGGCCCCTGAAACAAAGAAGGAGTCAGAATATATGCAGTGGCTGTTCACTATTCAGGTGCAGAAAGATATGATTTTTAAAATATTTCCTAAATAAAAAAGGCCAAGTAGTAAGATTTTCATTTAATTTGAAAAATACCAGCCACTAACTTCATGAATTACCTTATGTGAGTCTTAAACAACATACCAGTGACCCTCTAGAGCTTGGAGTACAATTTTTCCTTTTCCATTATAAACAAATTCAACAGTACCAAAGTGATGAACAGAAAAACGAAATATATTCTGGATGTAGGTTTGCTTGCTGAGCTGGGAGGTTCTTTCCAGATGTTTCATCATCCTACTAGGTAACATCTTCAATGGGCCTCCGGTGAAGCAGTGTACATGATTCCTGCTTTCTATTTATATGTTTGGGTTTCTTTGGGTTGATGATGCCATTTCCTGTGGTGATGCCATTTCCTGTTTTTTCTCAGGGAGTGGTAGATGGTCATCCACCCCACCTACCACCCAGTGAGAAGGAGAACTGGAAATGACATCACCAAACCCAAAGAAACTCAAATATATAAATAGAAAGCAGGAATCATGTACACTGTTTCGCCAGACGCCCAATGAAGATGTTACCTAGTAGGGTGACGAAATGCCTGGAAATGAACCTCCCAGCTCAGTGAGCAAACCTATACCCAGAACCTCAACCTGAGCTACAAATCTTCTCAAAACTCGCTAAAACAAAATATGTATTACAGCTGCAGACACAGCTCAATGCTGCAGTAAAAATGCATGCCAAATCAGTAGATATGAGCAGTGCAATTCACTGCCAAATGCTGTTTTGCACAATGAGGATTGGGGAGATAGTTTCTTTTTCAACCTCAACCAAATGGTTTTTTAAAAACATAAAACTATTTGTACATGGTCCTGTCATTAGAGAGTTTTAAAAGCCATTTTTAACTTCACCAAAATGCATTCGATAAAATTGGCATCTAATAACAAGAAAGAAATAGGTCTTCACTGGAGTATAAAGCAGTAGCAAAAACAAATGCTGGAAATGGACAAAAGATAACAAAAACGAGAAACATAGGTGGATTAACCATCAGACATTTGGATGCCTGAGATAATTCTCACAATGGATAATGACATGAAGTGCAATAAAAGGAATTAGTAGCAAAGACAAATAGCATATGACCAGCTACAGCAATAGGAGATATTAGAGAGGAAGAAAAATGACTATAGGGAAGGAAAGCTGTCAAAATAGCAAGATTGAACAACTCAAAAAGAAGAAATGGAATTCAAGCTCCACTATTTCTCATCTTCCTCAACATACCCATCTTACAAAGTTTATGTGGAGGCAGCTAGCTATATCAGGTATGGATAATGTTTGAAATTATTAAAATTGATGTGAAGTTCAGAGGGTTATAAAGTTATTCCTTGAGCTTGCACTGAACAGTGCAGTAGGCCAAAAATAAAAAGGTCAGAATGGGAGCAAGGCTGAGAATTCAAGTGACAAGGAGCTGACAGCTCAGGATTAAATGTGCAGGTCAAATGGAAGCATTTGGTAAATGATTATTTAAATCGATACTCAGTCTTCTCAAGTGAGCAGGTCACTGCACAATAAACAGCAAGAACAGTGTACTAAGATTGAAAATATATCTTCTAATTCAAGTACGGTCTCAAATGTAGTACACAAATTTCCAAGTGCAGGTTCCTCCACAGTGGGGAGATCAAATAAGATTGGGAAAGAGAATTTGGACCTTTTGTCTTAGCATATTTTTGACAATGGAATTTGCATATTTGGTGCTGGACCATGATTTGTGCTGTTAAATCTCACCTGGTTTGTCTAGTTTCTATTTCAGAATGGACCTACTTTGGGCTCTCTCATTTAGTTTACATTTCTCCTAATAAGCTTCATTCCATCATCTGTTGTAATGATCACATCAGTATGCTTTGTTTTTAGGCACATTACGTCATATTTTCTTATTGTTTTACTCTTTCTTCCACTCTACTAGGATCTATTTAAGTTTGTTTCCTTCTTTTGTAAGAGGATAATGAGTTTTACGCTAAACCACATCTTAACTTTCTCCGAAGATGATTTTATTATCACAGTAACTATGAACATAGGAATCAGATAAACAAATTTCTTCAATTTAGTTAAAACCCTTAGTTAGTGCTATGCCTGAGAAAACTGATCCTTAATTATAATATGCGAAATTATAAAACTAATTAGTGCACAAAGTGACAATTATTAAAACTGAACCCCTTCCTAAAATGTCAGGTATTGTTCATTCCTTCCTTATTACTAAACAAATCATTAAAAGCCTGCAGAGAGGACTTTAATTTCTCTATTGTAATGTGCTCCTAATTGTGAATTAGTGGTCACTGGATCAAAGCAACCCCTGCTGCAGCTGTTCATTTCTCAAGAATACGTATGCCCGACCTATGAGGAATATACCAGCATTTCTGCACCAAATATAAAAACATATTAGTTCTTTATTCTGAAATGGTTTATGCTTCAAGATTGTTTCTAATAAAGATTCTTCAGCAATTGGATAAATATACAATTTTGGAGCAAAGATGTTTAGAAAGTGACAAAGGATACTCAGTACTCATAGGGTTAACTATTGATCGTCATACTGTAATTAAGTTCTTTCAGACCAAAATACTGTGCTGGAGAATAATAGCACTAAAAATCTTTGCCTGAAACAGACAAAATTCAAATGATTCTTCACAACACAGTTACTGCATTATTTCGTCAATTTTTTTCAAAGAAAAGAATAACAAAAAACTGTCAATGTGACATGATATGATCCATGCTGCTTGTTACCTTTGGAATAGTCAAGATGCAGCAAAGATATTTCATAATGCAGGTATGAATAAGATATTGCTGAAATAATTCAGGACTTGAATACGTCAAAGCATGCTGTTTAGAAGCAACTTGCGGCTTTAAAAAATCTTATTCGTTACTTTCAATATAAACAGCAATTGATCAATCCAACTAATTTTTGAAACATACCTAAAATATGTTCCCTTTGAGATCTCACCTTTGAGCTGCATTCTTTGTCTAGAATGACTGACAGTGCAACAGACTCTTCCAAAATCTCGATAGCCAATTTTGCTCTGTGCTTAGTGAACATGCACTGTTTTGTGCAGGTAGTTTATTCATTATTTCTCAAGGTTACAGCACAACTTTACATGGAGGCATACTTAATTTCGAGCATGAGCAGTAAATAAATTCTTAAGTGTGGCTGTATTGTGCAACCCTCACATGAAACCAATATCACAAAATAATACATTGATCATAAATTGCAATAATGGCCCAGATCGGAGGTCGACACACATTTATAATCCCGACAAAACAAAGAGGAAATGATCCTGAGCAATGTGAAGCAGAAAACCTGATTGGGTTCACTCCAGCTACCTGCAAAGACAAACTTAGAGGAGATCAAACTAAAATCCTGCCTACCACCAGGCAGTTGAAATCAATTCATTAAATTGTGGGGAGGCAGGGAGGTGGTTTTGGAAAGAAAGAAACGAAAAGAAACGAAAAGAAAGAAAAAATCTTGCTACACTCCAATGTACTTCAAAATTAATTACAGGAAACATTTCTCTGCAAAACAAAGTGATGTATAAAAGCAAATCTTCGTCAGTTTAAAAAAAAGGTAAAGCTCAATACTATTCAATAATAGATTGATGCCAAGAGTACTCACTTAAGGAAACTATTAATGTGAATTACAGCTATGAGCTGCAATTTAATCATATTTGTACTTGAAAAACATAGATTTCAGTAAAATACTGTGATAAAAAGCAACAGCTGCTATATTTTGGCAATGTTTCTGCTCTACATCATTTTTCTACTTATTTGTAGAATCAATAGGCTACATAGTTACTCAGTACACGTGCTACTGGAACTGACAATTAAGACTACTCCCTACACAATAAAAATCTCACCAAGAAAACAGTATAATGTCAGGACCATTCTTACAGTCCTCTGTTATATGGGGCCCACCAAAGGAAATACAAAATGATTGCTTAATAAAGTTTTTAAAATTGCAGAGTAAACTGGGCACCAAATTGTGGAAAAATCAAAAAGATTAATGCTAAACAATGTGAATTCTGTGGACATTTTCCCCCCAAGTTCCTTTACTTTCACACATCCCAACCAAGTTAAACAATGAACAGTATTTTTCTTTTGGTTGCAATTATAAACTTGTAATTATTTTCACTCACTTAGTGAAGCCTGCTGTTGTGGTTTCCACTCCATATTCTCTTCTCTGTCATTCATTTGGATTGGTGTGCCAGGCTGCCCATCAAAGTCTGTTGAGAAGTAATAAAGAAATTAGTGTATGAGATTTGATTGAATATTGTAGTGTGTTCTGAAATAATTCCAAACTAAAATGATAAGAGAACTAATGCAAATAATCAACAAGGACTCATGTTTGTTTACTATCTAATCAACCCTGCTAAAATTTGAATATGTACAGCCAGGGAGTGGGGTCAGGGATGGCAAAGGACAACATTTCCTCATCGAAGGGAAAGCCCCACCTTCGCAACTATCGAGAAAACAAATCATATGTTTGCCTTTGTGACCATTTTCTAAACCGTCCTTAAAATTCTCACACTCCTTGATATTTACACATCATATTAAGTCATTTCCCAAAAGAATAATAGAAGGAATTAACAGAAATAAATTTTAGATCTGGTATATAATGAGACACGGTGAATTCACACTCTTACAACAAAGGAACCTTTGGAAGTGAGGTTTATGTTAATTCTAAGTGTAATATAGCTAAGTCCAAAATTAAGGTTCCAAATTGAAGCTAACATTATAAAGAGAGAAGACCAACTTGGTTGAGCTGGATTGTTTGAGACTGTATGACAAGATATAAAAAGACATAATCCTGAAATATATATTTCCTTGAGGTCTGCACTCCATGGGTCGAATCAAGGTGTCTCCATTATCGCTGCAGATATTATTTTTGCCTTTCCCTACATGCTAGAACAGTTCCTGTAAATTGTAAAGTACTATGTGCAATTTCACTGTTCAAGTGAGGAGGGTACAAGAAATGAGGGAATAAGCAACCATCCAAATACACATAAAAACAGCTGCTTTAAGACCCTGTTCAAAAGGGCTACAGCACTCCCGACCTACGGAGGGAAGAAGAAGACGACCTCTGTGTTCGCCAAGAACGGATATCCCCGCAACGTCATCTGCAGATGCTGAACAGACAAACAGTGCAATGAGAAAATGCCACGACCGAACTCACTAGCCACGCTAGCTTACATAAAAAAATGGCTCAGTACTGATTGCCAGTCTTCTCTGACTACTGGGATTCATGACAGCCTATAAACCGACCACCATACTCAGCCAACAACTCACCAGGACAAAAGACGCGATACCCATCTTGTGCAAGACTAATGTAATTTACAGGATTCTATGCAAAGACTCCATGAAATACTATATAGGGCAAACAGGCAGACAACTACCAATCTGCATTCACCAACCAGCCATTTAATGTCATGACCAGCTGTCCCGAGTAGCTATGCACACAGGTGACAAGGGCCACAAATTCGACTGGGACAGCACAACTAAACATAGGACAGCAAGAGAATTTCTAGAAGTTTGCCACTCAGCCACAGACTCCATCAACAAGCACACTGACCTCGACCCAATATACTGGCCACTACAATGAACAACTGCAACCAGCAACCAGATGCAACAGAAACTGAACCAAATAAATTCCAGAAGACACAGTATAGCGGTCTTTCACAGAAGGCTCCAAAGCACTGAATGTCACCTAGACAGGGGACAAAACATCTGCAAATCAACTTCCTAGCTCGATGAATGTACCGACATCCATGACAAATAAGAGAATATAGGCCAATCATAGGAAAAATTCTCAAATGTTAAATTTAACATTGATCTCACTCTTTGTGCACCTTTTCTGCAGCCATAACATTGCATTCTTTGCTCTGTGCTATTACCCTAATACACTGTGTTGTATGACCTGCCTATAATAAAACGCAAAACAGAACATTCCACTGTACAAAGGTATACGTGACAATAATAAGTCAATTCAAAATAGAGAAAACAAAATCCACTGTTAAGCAGCTGGTGACAACAGTCGAATAAAAAGAATCAGCTTCACAGAATCATAGAATCTCCACAATGTGGGAGTGTGCTATTCGGTCTATCGAGTCCACACCAACCCTCTAAAGACATCCCATGCATGCTCACCCCAAGCCAGTAACCCTGCATTTCCTATGGCTAATCCACCTAGCCTGCACACCCCTGGACACTAAGGACAATTTAGCATGGCCAATCCACTCCCTCAAATGCTGCCTGACCTGCTGTGTTTTTCCAGCAGCAATCTACCCAAGCTGTACATCTTTGGACTTTGCAAGGAATCTGGAGCACCCAGAGGAAACCCATGTAGACACAGAGAGATTGTGCAAGTTCCAACGGAACCAAATAAATTCCAGAGGACATCAGGCTGGAATTGAACGCAGGTCTCTGGCACTGTGAGGCAGTGTGCTACCACTCCACCTTGATTAGGTATTCAATGCAGATTTTAGTGTCTGAAATATCTATTTGGAATTTTTGAGGTATAAAAGGGAACCAGTGAAAACATTTAGATTTTCAGAAAGCTTGCTTTAAGATATCCCACAATGGACATTGTGCACATGGGACTGGAAAACAAATATTATGGATTAGGGATCAGTTAACCGATAGTAGGAATAAACAAGCCACTCTCACAACTGGGTATAACTTAAGTGGACTGTCACAAAGGATCTCAGCTATTTATAACCGGTGTCAAATTATTTAAACGAGGAGAGAAAATGGAAGAGGGAAAAAATAGTTAGAAAGTTGAGACTATTGAATTAATCACCCATAATAAACCTCCTGAATTTTATAGCCATTGACTTCAATCATGATACACCAGAAACTGATTTTTTTAAAAACATTATTTGTGTATTCTGCCTTCTGTTTAATGCCTCAAAAAAGGCATGTAATCGCTATTATTATGTAACGGTTCTTACATTCTTATGAGATGTTTATCACACAAGGACAACTGTGATGGCTGGGTCCTTCTGCATTGTAAACTATTATTATTACACAAACAATTTATTTTAAACAGAGAAATGATAAAACTCTCAATACCATGTATTTTAAAATAAAAAAATTTGCAGCACATGGAAAATATCACTTGGTTGATGAAAGGAAAAGAATGTAATTTCATGGATAACTTCTTGTTCAAAATAATTGAAAGTCAGTCACGAGGATGGGACCGGTTATGCTGAAGCAATAAAATCCAACTTTCTTTGGTCACCCAGCAATTGTCAGACATGAAAATCCCACATACCTAAAAATCTCCTATTCGAGTTACTGACAAATCCATCATAATCTAAACAAAGTTGTGACTGAGACTAGATACAGGTGCTTGTGATCTCATATTATGCCTCTGATAAACATCACCTATCCTTCTTCAAATTCTAAATATGAAAGCTTGCAATCAGTTTGTCAAGGTTCAACATAAATTATGAAAAAAATCTATTACAGCATTCTCTAAAGTCTGGTCAAACATTTACACCTCCAAATATTTTTTTAAAGTACCTAGGACCTTGGTGCTTTTTGTATACAACTAGCTTACCAAAATTAAATAGCACTTGAGAATTGAGAACCCTAATAATATTTTCATACTTTAGAACAATGCAAACAATTACAAAATACATCAGTAATATACAGTAGACAATTTTCCAACTAGGTGAAAGTGAGGACTGCAGATGCTGGAGATCAGAGTCAAAATTAGAGTGATGCTGGAAAAGCACACTAGTCAGGCAGCATCCAAGAAGCAGAAAAATTGAAGTTTCGGGCAAAAGCCCTTCATCAGGGACCTTCCTGATGTAGGGCTTTTGCCCAAAATGTTGACTTTCCTGCTCCTCAGATGCTGCCTGACATGCCGTGCTTTTCCAGCACCACTAATTTTGACCATTTTCCAACTTCTAACACCAAAGTTGTTTTTGGCTGAATTCTGATTATTTAAACACTTGCCCTGCCAAAACTGGATAAACAAAATAAAATGACAGATTTCCAGTTCTGATCATATTGTAGAGCCTCAATAAGTGGGACATTTTCCTTTTAACAAATTTTTAATTTGCTGATTTTCCTCTCTTCTACCTACAATAAGCTGCTGAAATGATACGGGATGTGTGTGCACTTGGAAAGGCAAGGACCGATTAGGGTTGTCAACATGGCTTTGTGCATGGGAATTTGAGAGTCAATAACTTTTTTTAGATTAGATTAGATTCCCTACAGTGTGGAAACAGGCCCTTCGGTCCAAACAGTCCACACCGACCCTCTGAAGAGTAACCCATCCAGACCCATTTCCTCTGACCAATACATCTAACACTATGGGCAATTTACCATGGCCAATTCACCTGACTTGCGCACCTTTGGACTGTGGGAGAAAACCAGAGCACCCGGAGGAAACCCACGCAGACACAGGGAGAATGTGCAAACTCCACACAGACAGTCACCCACAGCTAGAATCGAACCTGGGACCCTGGTGCTGTGAGGCAGCAGTGCTAATCACTGAACTTGACTGAGTTTTTTGAAGAAGTAACAAAAGAGGAGGATTTATGAGGGCACAGCATTGGAGATGATCGATGTGGATTTCAGTGAGGCATTTTGACATGGTTCGTCATAGTAGACTGATTAGCAAGGTTGGATCACATGCAGTGAGAACGAGCCATTTGGATACAGAGGATGGTGGTGGAGGGTTGCTTTTCAGACTGGAGACATGCGATTAGCAATGTGCCACAAGGTTAGGTGCTGGGTCCACTGCTTTTCATCATTTATAAACATGATTTGGATGTGAACATAGGGGTCACAGTTACTAAGTTTGCAGATGACACCATAGTTGGGGGGGGGGCGTCATGGATAACGAAGAAGGTGACCTCAGAGTACAACAGGATCTTGATCAGGACGCCAATGGGCTGAGGAGTGGCAGATGGAGTTTAATCTGGACAACTGTAAGGTGTTACATTTTGGAAAGGTAAATCAGGGCAGGACTTATACACTTAATGGTAAGGCCCTGGAGAGTGTTGCTGAACAAAAGAGACCTTGGAGTCCAGGTTCATAGCTCCTTGAAAGTGGAGTTGCAGGTAGATAGGAGAGTAAAGGAGGAGATGTTTGGTATGCTTTCCTTTATTGGTCAGTGCATTGAATATAGCAGGTGGGATATCATGTTGCAGCTGTGCAGGACATTGGTTAGGCCACTTTTGGAATATTGCCTGCAATTCTGGTCTCCCTTCTACTGAAAGGATGTTGTGAAACTTGAAACGGTTCAGCAAAGGTTTACAAGGACGTTGGTCAGAGTTGGAGGATTTGAGCTACATGGAGAGACTGAATAGACTGGGGCTATTTTCCTTGAAGTGTCAGAGGCTGAGGGGTGACCTTATAGAGGTTTAGAAGATCATCAGGGGCATGGTTAGGGTAAATAGGCAAGATCTTTTCCCCTTTGGTGGGGAGTCCAAAACTGGACACCATAAGTTGAGGATGAGAGGGAAAACATTTAAAAGGGACCTAAGGGACAACCCTTTCACACAGAGAGTGGTGTATGTATGGAATGAGCTGCCATGGGAAGTACATTTACAATATTTAAAAGGCATCTGAATGGATAAATGAATAGGAAGGAGCGATATGAATAGAGCGATATGGGCCAAATACTGGCAAATGGGTCTGGATTTATTTAGGATATCTGGTCGGTATGGACGAGTTGGACCAAGGGGTCAGTTTCTGTGCTGTATATCTTTATGACTCTATGAGTTGTTTATTTACTGGTGGCAGTATTTAATTTTTGAAACTGAAGTCGTCAATATTCCTAGATTTGGCTTGCAGTTACCTCACATTACACTAATAATAATTTCACATATGAATGGAGTGGAACACAATTTTTCTTTTTACTACCTCTTGATTTGCTTTCTCCAGCAGCTGCCAAGAATCTAGTTAACAAATGCTGGGAGCGATTAGTTGCATCCATGACACCAAAATATCACAAAAAACATTCATTTTCACTGAAATGCATACTGACCAACTAAAAATATGTGGTTCAAAATTGACAGTAATTTATGGTTATGGCAAGGTTCCTAAAACTTACACTTTAAAGCATCAAATTCTATTTGTTATCATTACAAATACAGTGGAACCTTGATTATCCAGCATTCGATTATTCGAACAAGATTGCAAAGTCCTGATGCTCGGTTAAACCGTGTTATCTGACATTCGATTATCCAAAGACTTCCTGTACGTGTTGTTCAGATAACAGAGGTTCCTCTGTACTATTGAAAGGGCATATAGTGTTCAAAGTAATGTGGAAAATTGATATGTTAATACGATGTTCCCATTCAGAATCTTCTGAGAGCCGGAGATTGCAAGTTTAAGCTTAAAAAAAGGTGAAATTAAAACTTTTCTCCCCACACCCCCAAATGGTAGAGTTAAATATCATCACAAGTTAGAACTACAGACATTTTAGCAAATAGTTGAAACAATCATGTTTCACATTATGGAGGCAATATTGAAATAAAGCTACGACACAGTCAAGACTAAAAATCTGGAGCATAACATACTCCTTTCTTCAGGAGCTGCTAATTCTGTTAAATTACCTTCCATCACGACAAATACTTCTAGCCTTTCTCATTTTGCTTGGGGTCACCATAACACAGGTTGGTCGCCCTTCTCAGCTCCTCCAATCAATTAGAACAGAACAGAATCTCCAGTGTGGAAACAGACCATTCAGCCCAACAAGTCCACACAGACTGTCCAAACAGCATCCCACCCAGACCTTATCCTATCCCTGAAATGCTGCATTTCCCATTGCTAATCTACACATCCCTGGACACTACAGGCAATTCAGCATGGTCAATCCACCTACCCTGCACATCTTTGGTCTGTGGGAAGAAACCGGAGCAACCGGAGGAAACCTATGCAGTCATGGGGATAATGTGCATTCTCCACACAGACAGTGACCTGAGGCTGGAAACGAATGTGAGTACCTGGCGCTGAGGCAGCAGCACTAACCACTGAGCCACCATGCCATTCAATAGAATCATGGCCGTCCCACCATTTCTGATGTCTACATTCCTGCCCTCTTCCCATCACCTTTGATTCCCCTACTGAGCAAGAGAATCTATTTCAAAGTCTAATATACAAAAGGACTGTGCCCCTACAACTCTCAGTGGCAAGGAGTTCCAAAGACACTCAACCCTCATATGTCCATCCATTTTGCAATCCCACTGAGTGTAAGTATCTCACTGCTACACCCTTCCATTCCATTTTATGCCACTTTCTGCTTCTTCCTGCTGTTCTACCATTCGTCTGAACACGTTATCTCTCTGCAATATACGCCTATGCAATTTCAATCGCTTCTCATCTATTTTCTTTACAATTTTCACCTCATGTATTGATTCCTGATCTGGCCATTTCTTGGTACTCCACACAATCAACTGAGCATTCCCATCTCTAGTATCCAGCTGTTACGCCTCTAGCTTTGACGTTGCTCCAATTTAAACACCCTAAAAAACAGCTGGTCTCACAGCTTTCTTGTAAATACACAATTCTACGATATATTGTAGTTCTTCTAATTACTCCAACTGGAACTAATCCATTGTTTAATTTATATTCCCCCATAGTCTGCACCAAATTCTCAAGGTACTTCTAAATTTTCTCAAGGTCTTCGCACATATTCTTTACACCTTCACTCTGATCCTCTTCCTTTTGCTCAAAGTAACAGTCCACAAACTGGGTCTTTGGTCTACTGATCTTCATAACCTTATCTTCCAGTGTTTGGTCTCCAGTTTTCTAGATACTTAGTCACGTCCTCATCATACTCACTATGTAGCTCAATGTCATCTGCAATCACCATTGATCATGGTACTTCCCTATTCGTTTGCTCAGTTAGAATAATGAGGAGATTAATGCTGACGTTTGGTCCAGTCCAACTTTGGTTCTTAACAGTATTATTCATTAATTTAAGATATTTCAGGATAGGCAATAAGATGCTGCAGTGCCCAAGAAGTTGGCATTATGTCTTGCATCCAGCGCCCATATTTCAAAGGATGCACAAGGGGCAGGCACTGTTATATGACAACATAAAAGGCAAATTAAATTAACTTTTTTAAAAAACAACAGCTCCACTAGTTCACACCCTCCAGATAACAGTCACAACAGAGGAATGCCCTAGACAGAGCAAATGTAGAGATCAAGTGATAGATGTGCAAATGGGCTCTTGTTAGACCTCTACTTTGGAGCTAGACCTGAATTGGTGAATAGGTTATGGTGATGGACTGGTAATCCATTATGCCCTGCAGGCATTGATTCAAATCCCAGTCTTGTTGATAACTTAGGACTCTTGCTCAATATTCGTGCCTCTATCTCTAGTCTAGAATGTTGAGGTTCAAGTCATGCCTGCCGTAACATGTATGAGCATGTTAATTAAAAATAAATTAGGGGGTTACATTGTCAGGTGGAATATACTTTTGGAGGAAACAAAATAGGAGGTAAAACTTCAATCTGATTTCAGCTAACAATATTGAAAATTCCCTGATCTCCTCAGTGACTCTGCAAGTCAAACCACAGCATCATCTCTTTAATCAGAAGTTGTCAAAAAATGAACTTTAGTTTCTCTTCCTTGTTATGGGAAGAAAAAAAAGTATAGTCTGAAAACAGGACTATAAAAATGCATGAGAAATAATAGATGCTTTGGTATTTAATTGTTCTCATTATGCAAAAATTAAAAAGACTTACAACCAATAGATTAAGTACCTTGAGCAGTACATTATTTGTAAGAAAAACAATGGAAGGAATGTGTAAAATGTTTCTTGTCCAACAGGCTTCCAAATAAACTAACAAACATACCCAATTGTAATCAATGATGGCCATACTGTGCATAATGAAACCAGTATGAACTCCCTCTTCTAGTTAATGCAGCAGATATCATCGTACTGCTCATTGTGAGCCGGCGGTTATATCACGTTACAAATCCAAGGATACTTATACTGTAACATCAGGGTCACTAACATACATGATTTTATTTAAATTCCATCTTCAAAAGTTCAACACACTTAATTGTTTTCAAATTAAAATTACTTCAGATTAGGAAAGACACTACCTCTGTATCCAATTCACTCCCACTGTCACACAGCCATTTTTTAAAATTCAAATGAAAGCCTGCTCCAACTTATGGAGAAATGCTTACTGAACACAGAACTTAGTTCAAATGATAGTTACAAAGAGGTATATAATGCAAACACACATGCAGCTTTTGAAATCTGTATTCCAAACATTCTTCTCCAGATTTGGCAAATAACTGAATAGTCTTCGTAAAGGACTAAAAAAATGCATTCCATTATAAATATAATCCAGTTTAATTGCTATTGATGCCCAAGAATCTTTTCACATTACATTTGACCAGAATTAGAGGGGTTCTTTTATTCACATAACCAGCTTGCTTGGGAGCGAGAAAAAACAAACTTCAGGGCACATCCATTTGGGAAAAAGCTAACACTTCCAAGTAAAAGACTGAATTAAAAGGCAAAGAACAATGGTGAAGTTTAATCTCAGAATCAGCATACAAAGAGGTCAATTAGCCATATGTGTCCACACCAGCTCTCCAGATGAACATTACGAATTTGCAACATCCTCCTATCTCTTTTCCTTACTCTTTTACTAATGTCATTGTAAAATTTGAAACATTAACCAGGTAAATTTACTGCAAAGTACTTATTTTGATTTTCCTATTATCAACTATTTACATTAGGTTTTCTATTTAAATTGCTGCCAAATAGGTCTCCAATTATAAAATATAAACAGGAAATAGGTTTAGTATGGGATTCCATAAAACCTATGGTATAAAAAGGCAAATTTAATCCAATTCGTGGTTTTGAAGTGAATACAATATAATTTTACTTTAAAATAAATACATAGGTAGACTCAAAATGTTAATATTTACCACTGGATTGATTATTGGGTTGATCCCGTTCAGAACACCGTTGAGCCCCATCCTCACCAATCACAACACAGATTTCCGCTACCTCACGGGCGTTACTGTTGAACTTGTGATCTTTGGGTTCATCTTGCCACAACTCAGCATGCACTTCACTCTCATCATTTCTATTTTCAGTCTTTACTGCTGCATGAAGGGAACTCATTGTGTTGGCCTTCATCCAGTACTTCTTAAAATTTTGGACAATCAGGCGGAGTCACTGCAACAATCCTTTGCACTGTTCAATTTCTGTTAGGGGAAAAATATATATTAATGTCTACATTTACCTTTCTGACTAATTTTATGTTTTAGTGAGAAGAATAGATAACTACAGTAATACTTTAAAAATTGTTAGAAGTGTTTTGGTCTGGTTGGGTTGTTTTTCATTTTCATTGAGGGAAACAGTGCATTTCCTTTAGCAATATTATTGTTGTCCGTCTGTTCTACGGATTGCAGTGATAGCTACTAGCCACCATTGATGACTTTTTAAGAATCATTTCAGTATACATTCCTCACATGTAAGGTGAATAGAATTACATCAAGGTACCTAATATTCTACTTTAGGGGCTAGATTACAAACTGTAGACTGAAGTTTACTGCAGTCCTGCCTTATGGGAGATACCTTCTTTTGGCTATGACATTAAAAAGAGCCACCCTCCATCCTTTTGGGTAGGTGTGCAGAATCCCGAACATTAGAAGAGAGCTGGGAGGCTTACCTTCATACCTTGTCTAAATTATACCTAAGTCTACGTTGCTAAATCAGGCAATCTTCTAATTACTATTTAAGGGAGCCATTCAGGTGCAAAGTAATTGTTATAATGTAGGGAAGATAAGGATGACCACAGCTTAAAAGGAATATTTTTGTATATAAAATGCTTCAGAATAGCTTGAAGTAACAAAAAGTCCTAATGAAAGAGCTTGCATTTACTTCCAACCTTCATTTGTGTGCGTCACTCCTTCAAACACCAGACGCAAAAATTTGCTTATTTGATTATATCTAGGTATTCATAAATAGTGCATAAGGAAAAGGGGTTTGCTTTTACAGATATTTTCTAAACAATCTGTTCCGAGATGTTACTACACTATTCTGGAGTAGGAAATGTTTTTCCACAGGATATTTCAAGGCAGTCATTGCTGTAGCTAGTTTATGCACTACAACAGTTATTTATCAAAAGGATGATATAATTTCAGTGATGAGGGTAAATGTTAGCCAGGATATCAGTACAAATCTTCTGCGCTTCAAGTGCCAAGGGAAGTTTTATATCCATCTGAGATTAGGTTGAGTTTCAACTGGGTGTCTCAAAAGTCAATACTTCTGAAAGCACTGTCTCAGTATTTCACCCAAGTGTCAGGCAAGAGGTTTAACTCCATGGTCATCTAATATGGGAGGTGCAAATCGTACCTCTGATTTAAGGCACAAAATGCCTTAATTTTAATATCCTGATTATTATAAGCAAATTAATATTTTGAAGAAATAATCTATTTGAATCCACATGGACACAACATTAGTTGAGCTTTATCCTTCGTTGATCTATTAAGGTTTAGTGAAAACAAAGTGCTTGGAGGCAAATTTTCATATGTTCAAAGGTGCAGCAAGTAACCCATTCAGTTAATGCACAACTATGTTGAGCTGCAAAAAGAAAATGCACAAAAATTGCTGTTCAACTTACAGTAGAGGGCAGTTTAGAATAGTACAACACTCAATCAGCTTGAGCTGCCTGCTCAAGACAACAAATTTTCATGTGTTTGCCAAGAAAATATTCTAATTTTTTCAAATCAAAGTTCACAGCTGACACCAAAAGTCTATGGAGGAAAAGCAACAAAGCCCTGCTGGAGGCACATTAAGAGGTTTTACAGAGTTTATTTTGTACATTTGGCAGACCACTATTTTAACAAAGTCAATGCATTAAATTGGGTCAATTTTCTCATCAAATAAAATATGAAACGTCCATACCATCATATCCACAAATGGTACTTTCCTTCCTACAGTTATGAAACTAACAATTACTGTTGGATTGTAAAGCTATTCATGTCTGATAGCAACTAAATTATCCTGATAGTAAATCTTTCATAACTATATCTTCAATAAGAACATATAAGCATGTAAACTTTAGACATGTGTTGTTTGTTCTTCTTGAAAGAACAAAGCTTCAAAGCACATTATCGTTGAAACCTTCATTTAATTCAAATTTAATCATGATTTTTTTCTTGTAAAATTAGTCAAATCCAACTTTAAATGAGTTGTATTTCCCTTGGGAAAATTCTCAACAAAAGCTGATGAAAACTTATGAAACTATTTAACTTTTCACACATCACTTACTGCTTAGGCCAGGTGCGTGGAGGTCTGGGTTTAGTCACCATTTATTTGCAGGATTTTGGAGTTAAAAAGACTTTATTAGCAGATGGTTGATTATTCACAAAGCACAACACAATGGTGGTAAATATCCACCTCCAAAGAGTCACAAGGATCATTTCTGGAACAATGAAATCAACAAAGCTTTCTGTGCTAAGATGCACTAAACCTCCTGAATGCCTGCAAGGAAACATCCTCAACCTGATCTACAAATCTTCTCAAAACTCGCAATCCTCAAAAGAAGTTAACTTGCACCGACACAAGATTTCATGAAAAAAAGTCCAAGCACCTATCTGAAATTTCAAAACCCCCACAGATTACATCTATTACCTTAGACTAATGACAACCCCGACCTCTTATGCTACACCTACAGGTTGTTTGCAAACTCCACTAACTGCGACCTGGAAATGACCAAATTTCAACATTTCACAAAAAAATCTGGGCAATTTTCAATCATTTAGAACAGATGAGACAGAATTTAACCTGCAGACATCCACATGCACCACCATAAACATTCACTCCCTTCATCACCAATACAGCAACAGCAGTGTCTATGCACCATTTTCAAGAGGTTGTAATTCACCAGGGCTCCTTTGACAGCACCTCCCAAAGCTGGAACCTCTAACATTGAGAACAGCAAGGACAACAGAGTCAGGCAGACACCATCATCTGTTAAGTTTCCCTTCAAGGCATACACTATCCTGACCTTCACTGTTTCTCCACTATTACTGGGTCAAAATCCTGGAACCCCTTCCAATACTACAAGTACAGTTACACCATTTCAATAGTTCATGAAAGTGGATTACTACCACTTTCGAGGCCTAAGTAACAATACACATACCTTGGGAATGAATAAAGAAAATGACACACCATTGCCAAGAGAACCATTCCTGCTGGCATCACAACCATTCACAATTGAAGCTACGGAATAATTTTTCTGCCAGTATTGAACTACAAACAAGACCTATCATACTTGCTTCCAAGAGAGGGTTATTTCATACAGTTCTTCACAACATCGAGGCTATAATTTAAAGTGACAATTGCTCCTCTATAGAATAGTCTTATATCAGGCAACAATTCATTTTTATTCTGGCTGCTGCTTAAGGTAAACATTGACAATTAACTCCAAGAAAGTGCTCTAAGGCATTGTTCACAAATAGTGGAAGGTGCACACCATGACTATAATGTTTAGTAGTCAATTTGTGATGTCCCTTTAAGATTACTGATCCAAAATTGTCAACATTGGTTATTTTTCAGTGAGCATTAAAAACTGCTTCTAAACGTTATCCAGCTCATTAGAATGTTTGAAGTTGAATGATTTCTAGATGCTATGGAAATAAAATGCTTTCTGGTTAGCAATATGCATGCCATACACTTCTAATAATTGAAAAAACAACCTAAATATATTAAATGAAGTACAGGTTATCTCTCTAATTCAGGAATTCTAATTCTGTGGATTAGCATGTCCTGTTGCCATGATCCCCGTAGTACACTTGGTTTTCTGAAGAACCTAAGGGCTTCTTGTTTTCTGGAATTGTGCTGACAACCTAAAAAAAAAATCGATATTCTCTAAAAATGAGTGTTTTCCATCTAAATACTTAAAAATTCCCATGCTGGCCCTGGCATGTGACATCCCATAGTCCAGTGAAGACTCATTCCTGACACTGTACAACCAGTAGAGCATCATTTCATGATGAGTTGATGTAACTGCAATTATACATTCTTACCTAACTGAATAAAAACTATATTTGAATTTATACAAAGTTTGCCCTTTCATAGCCATGTTTCACAGCACATACTATTGCTGAATATGATTATGACCCATTTCAATTGCAAGATGATAGATGAGTAATGAACTTCCAAAGTCTCTTACTTTGCTCTAAAACTGGAGTCTTGAAAGCAAAGGTTGGGTACTCATATGAGCAGTCATAATTACAAGACATGCTGCATAAATTTTGTGTTAATTGTATAACTTACAATCAAATGCATACAAAATGAAAAATGGTGGCAATGAATATGGAGATAATCCTTCTGTATAAGGCAGTCATCTTTCTGACTCTTTGATATGGCTCCAAATGTTGGGACTATATATAAACATCACCTCTAGAAATACCAAATGTTGTTTGAGATAGATTCTTTTGGGAGGACAGGCATGTTAACATCAGCAGCCTTGAAGCTTCCATGCTGGTGTTAGCTGCTATAATATTCCAAAACCAACTCCACTGAGCTGGCCACATGCTTAGAACATCCAAGTTCTGACTACCAAAGCAAATCATCTTCATCTTGCTAGGAAGGCACTTGAACAAGAGGAGGACAAAAACCATGTTTCAAAGATTCCCTGAAGGTTTCCCTCAAGAAATGTGGTGGGTCCATATTCCTGACCCAGAAAGTGTGGGCTCCAATCCTACCTGTTCTGGAAATGTCTCACAACATATGTGCACAGGGTGACTAAAATTTATTCTGGTAAGGGAGAGTGTGTAGAGCTGGAGGGATCATTCTTTAGACAGCAGAATGCAAACTTTTCACAACATGGCCCTGGACCTGATCCATCTTTCAACTGCCTTCCTATCTCTTGATCCACAGTGGGAGTGACAGGGTGGATCATGAATATTTATTAGGATTCTGCAAGTATTCTGCTTCAGGGTGCAGTTTGTCATCCAGATCAGGCTACTATATGATATCACAAAATGTCCTTGATGACATCCTTTCACAGTACTTTGCTTAGCTCAATTCAATTTGAGTTGAGCTAATCCTGTGCCTCCAATGGAGAAGATAGTCAGGTTTGTCTTAGATTTAAGCCTACCATGAGATAGCCCCGCAGCATCCTCTGCAGTGGTCAACTGCGGAAAATATTCCAGATTGTTGGTCAGTCAGTAGCAGGTAGACTTCCTGCCAAAAGGAACTCAGATCCCTCACAAGAAGCACTATTCCTGGGCTTGGGAGTTTATCTTATACCTGATGAGGAATCCTAGCTGGCAATCTGGCAATAGCTGCAGGTCAAAGTCATCTCTCACCTTGGCTGCTGGACAAGACTGTTCATAGTGTTATCCTCCAGGGATCGTATGCTAAGAGTAAGCCAAATGATCACTGCTTTGTTATGACATTGGTTGGTCACTTTATTACAAACTTTTTGGAAGGATCAAACATACAGAAGATACGCACGGACCTCTTCTGGGATAAAAGGCAGTTTTGGGCTGTAATGGAAGTTCTGAGTCTCCTGATTAGGAATGGTAGTTTGATGCTGGTGTGCCTCTGCATCCAAATGGCAATTTTTTTGCCTTCAGATCTGCTACAATCTTTTATGTTGAATCCCCTCCTAAATGAGTGTCCTGGTTATGTATTTGTTTTGCCTCAATTATGACACATTGTCCCAGTTTGTGGATTGATTTCACTTCTTTATATCTACATCCAGATATGTCTTACACATACACCCAGACATGGAATCCTCACTTTTCCATCTGGGATCTGGGGTGAAGAATATTGCAAGCAACAGTCCTGCACAATCATAGAATGATTTACTTGCAGCATGGGAGTTCTCATTCAGCCTTGAAGAGTCACTGGACCATATACAGTACACTCTGGTTACAGTAGGCTTCAGCCTATTTTAGTTCTACAGAACAGTCTGTTGCTAAATGTTTGGGTGCAATTCCGCTCAAGCTCTGACCTGGTGCAGAGCACAGTAGACTAGTCAGAAGGCCTGATGGATCTGCTCCAGGGCCAAGCCATGGTGGCCATCAACAGGGAGACAGTCATGGAAGGTGTCACTACATCCAGCCACCTGTCTCTAGTTCACTGTTATGTCCACAGACAGCACGCAGCCTCAGAGTAATGCTTCAGGTCTTCCATGACCAGTGGGCACTGCAGGGGATGGAATGCATTATCACCACCCAAAACAATATTTTAAATTTAAACATACTAAGTTTCCTTTAAAAGTTTATTTTTTGTTGTAGTGCCCTTTAGAAGCAGTCTCTACTTCTTTTAAAAAAAAAGAGATATTTTATCATAGCAGAGGATCATGTGGTGCAGTGGTCATGTTCCTAAACCTTGAGTCTCACCAAATGAACCAATGTCTATGGAAGTGTCTCATAACACAGCAAAACAGGCAAAAAAAATTAGAGAAACAATTAGGGACACTCGTGGTGAGACGTAGAGTTAAGAGCAGCAGATTTGTGACGTTTCACATTGTCAATAAATCTAAAACGGTGCATTTAATTGATTCTAACCTCCTCTTCACCATCTGACAGTGAGAAGTTTAACATACAAATTCCAAATAGAAATGGTGCGCATCCACACTATTCAGTTAAACGATATTATATAGCACATAATAAGCAGTCTCAATTTTGCTCAGAGTTAAGGGAGTTAACTCCCCCCTCCCCATTTGCATGAAATGCAGAAAGAAACATCAACTTAAAAAAAAGTTTGCTTGTTCAAGAAACAAATTGCTTGACTACTGGTTACTTTATGACTACTGGTTACAACTCTGCCAGAACATCCAGATGTTCTTTGATACAGACAAAGTCAGGTGCAGGGGTGAGAGGATCAAAAACACAATAGGTCCATGTAAACAAAGGGAATCACCAAATGCAATGAACAGTTGCTGAAATTGGGTGGAACACAATTAAGAGTTGTTACCTAGAAAGCTCCAGGCATCATGAAAAGCCTGCCTGTCACAGGAACCTGATCAAACTACCCAGACTCACTTGTCATATGCAAAGTTTCAGGTGGTGGGCTGCACGTGAAAATGGCATGCTTACAGCATCTGCATAAATCTTTTTGTCTCTGTAGGAGGGATTAGGTAGTGTCTCAAGACGCATTTTTTGCTAAGACTACGATCTTGGAAGGGTGACTGCAGTGATTCCAACAACTTCCAATGAAGCTAACTGCTCAGGATTGTGGAAGAAAATGTCAGTGTTCTCCTAGTTAGATTCCTGATCTTTACTGAACACATGAACCCCAAACCCCAATCAGTTCGGAACTGGACGTACTCCAATTAACTTGATTTTGGCAACTGTGACTATGTGAATAAAGTTGGCATGACCTTCTGGGCATCCATACACCTGCTGCAAGGATACTTGTGAGATTTGAAGATGGCAGCTATTAGCAGTAAAAACTATGGAAGTGTCACTGATAACTGAGACCTTGCAGGTTTGTTGTTGCAGTATGTGAACAAAAGTGAAAAATATGTTCAGCTGGCCAAGGAGAAATCCTAGAGTAAAACAAAGTCTAAGAGAATTGTGCACCTTTATAACTTATTGACTTCTGCAGCAAATATAGCAGACCCTGCAATGCCAGATCAGGGCTCCTAAGCAGCACGAGGTAATGCTTAATATTGCCCTTTTCAGAAAAAAAATGTCAATTGAAGCAGAATGCTGCCACGAGCTGAACGCAGCAGTAAGATCTTGTAGCACAAGCTGCTTGCCCAGTACTGCAAAGGGCACAGAATATAAAAAATGTTTAAAATAATTAGTGTACAATAGTCTGAAAAAAAAAACAAGTGCTGATGTTTTAGATACTGGTGGTAAAAGTGTTGAAGTTACTTATCCAAATCTATCCAATTTACCTGATATTAAGAAAATCTTGATGTATAATCAGAAAACAATTTCCACATAACTGTGGATGCTTTTGAAAACAACTTTTCATATTTTATAAGCAATTAAATAAAATGCCATGTCTAATATATCACTCCTTACAAATGTTAAAAAATTCAAAGCATCTGTTTCAGCACCAGTTTTCAAAGAAATAAATTAATGACCATAGCTTCATATTTAAGCAAGAGGAAAGTGATCAACAGGTTCATCAAGCATGCCCCAATACAAGTTAGTGTTCCTTCACTGCAGATCAGCTCGTGTGATAATCTGCTTTGCTACCCTTTCAACTTCATGAAATTGATTAATATAGGAATGATCGTTGGTCACATATTTGACCTTAGTAATCAAGTCTGAAAGTATTTTCATTCATGTTCATAGGGTGGTTGTTATGGGGGACTTTAACTTTCCTGATATTGATTGGGAAAGCTATAGCTCAAGTTCGTTAGATGGGTCAGTGTTTGTCCAATGTGTGCAGGAGAGGTTCCTGACACAATATGTAGATAAGCCAACAAGAGGTGAGGCCATACTGGATTTGGTTCTGGGTAACGAACCAGGCCAGGTATTAGAACTAGAGGTAGGTGAGCACTTTGGGGACAGTGACCACAATTCGGTGATTTTTACTCTAGTGATGGAGAGGGATAAGTGTGTACTACAGGGCAAGAGTTATAGCTGGGGGCAGGGAAATTATGATGCGGTGAGGCATGACTTAGGATGTGTGGATTGGAAAAGTAGATTCCAAGGCAAGAGCGTAATTGATATGTGGAACTTGTTCAAGGAGCAACTATTGAGTGTCCTTGATAAATACGTACCTATCAGGCAGGGAGGAAAGGGTCGTGTGAGGGAGCCGTGGTTTAATAAGGAATTGGAATCCCTTGTTAAATGGAAGAGGGCGGCCTTTGTAAAGATGAGGCGTGAAGGTTCAATAGGGGCGATTGAGAGTTATAAGGTAGCCCGGAAGGACCTGAAGAGAGAGCTAAGAGCAGCAAGGGGGGGACATGAAAAGTCCTTAGTTGGTAGGATTAGGGAAAACCCTAAGGCTTTCTATAGGTATGATAGGAATAAAAGAATGACTAGGGTTGGAATAGGTCCAATCAAGGATAGTAATGGGAAGTTGCGTGTGAAGGCTGAAGAGATTGGGGAGGCACTGAATGAATACCTTTCGTCAGTATTCACTCAGGAACAGGACATTGTTGTCGATATGAATACTGAGGCACGAATAAGTAGAATGGATGGCTTTGAGATATGTAGAGAAGAGGTGTTGGAAATTCTGGCAAGGGTGAAAATAGATAAGTCCCCTGGGCCTGATGGCATTTATCCTAGGATTCTCTGGGAAGCAAGGGAGGAGATTGCAGAGCCATTGGCCCTGATTTTTGTGTCCGCTTTGTCTACAGGAGTAGTGCCGGAGGACTGGAGGCTAGCAGACGTGGTTCCCTTGTTCAAGAAGGGGAGTAGGGATAATCCTAGTAACTATAGGCCAGTGAGTCTCACTTCTGTTGTGGGCAAAGTCTTAGAGAGAATTGTAAGGGATAGGATTTATGCACATCTGGATAAGAATAATGTGATCAAGGATAGTCAGCATGGTTTTGTGAAGGGCAGGTCGTGCCTCACAAACCTTATTGAATTCTTTGAGAAGGTGACTAAGGAGGTAGATGAGGGGAAAGCGGTAGATGTGGTATATATGGATTTTAGTAAGGTGTTTGATAAGGTCCCCCATGGTAGGCTACTGCAGAAAATACAGAGATATGGCATTGAGGGTGAGTTGGAGGTTTGGATTAGGAATTGGCTGGCTGGAAGAAGACAGAGGGTAGTAGTTGATGGCAAAGGTTCATCTTGGAGTGCTGTCACTAGCGGTGTTCCGCAAGGATCTGTTTTGGGACCATTGCTGTTTGTCATTTTTATAAATGACCTGGAGGAAGGGTTAGAAGGTTGGGTGAGCAAGTTTGCGGATGATACGAAAGTCGGAGGAGTTGTAGACAGTGAGGAAGGATGTGGCAGGTTACAGCGGGATATAGAGAAGCTGCAGAGCTGGGCAGAAAGGTGGCAAATGGAGTTCAATGTAGCTAAGTGTGAGGTGATTCACTTTGGTAAGAGTAACAAAAAGATCGGGTACTGGGCTAATGGTCGGATACTTGGTAGTGTGGAAGAGCAGCGGGATCTTGGTGTCCATGTACACAGATCTCTGAAAGTTGCCACCCAGGTAAATAGTGCAGTGAAGGCGGCATATGGCGTACTGGCTTTTATTGGTAGAGGAATTGAGTTCCGGAGTCCTGAGGTCATGCTGCAGTTGTATAAGACTCTGGTGCGGCCGCATCTGGAATATTGTGTGCAGTTTTGGTCGCCATACTATAGGAAGGATGTGGAGGCACTGGAACGGGTGCAGAGGAAGTTTACCAGGATGTTGCCTGGTATGGTAGGAAGATCCTATGAGGAAAGGCTGAGGCACTTGGGGTTGTTTTCATTGGAGAAAAGAAGGTTTAGGGGTGACTTGATAGAGGTGTACAAGATGATTAGGGGGTTAGATAGGGTTGACAGTGAGAACCTTTTTCCACGTATGGAGTCAGCTATTACAAGGGGGCATAGCTTTAAATTAAGGGGGGGTAGATATAGGACTGATGTTAGGGGTAGGTTCTTCACTCAGCGAGTCGTAAGTTCATGGAATGCCCTGCCAGTAGCAGTGGTGGACTCTCCCTCTTTATGGGTATTTAAGCGGGCATTGGATAGGTATATGGAGGATAGTGGGTTAGTGTAGGTTAGGTGGGCTTTGATCAGCGCAACATCGAGGACCGAAGGGCCTGTACTGCGCTGTATTCTTCTATGTTCTATGTTCATGCGTTCTATACATAACTCAACCTAAGCTACAAGTCTTCTCAAAATTTGCTAATGTCCTGCGTTCCATGCTTTCTCATCCTCCCTCCCCCCTCCCCATAATTGATCAGTCTCAAATATTTTAGTTTTTTTTGCCTTGCTATATTATTCTTAACTGTCCACCCTTAATCTCCTGCTTTCTTTCTCCATGGGACTCAACCAGTTTCCTTTTGATTCCTCAGTTTTTACTCAACATTTGTGATCTGATCTGCTCTTTCGGTAAAGGAGATGATTGTTGGTCATAGTATCTTAGTTATGCTTAATTGTGTGCAGGCAATGGGCATTGACCAAGGAATTGCTTCAACTTTCTGAAAAGATTGGTGTTGGATTAGGAGTCGTAAAGTCAGTCGTATTGCAAAGAAGGTCACTCAGTCCATTAAGTTCATATCAACTGTCAAACAATCCAATTAGTATCATTATGCCATTCTACCCTACAGCCCTCCAAGTTAATTTCCCTCAATTGCCCAGCAATTTTAAACACAGATTTTCTGTCTCCCCAATCAACCATTCACATGGGAAGTAATTACCATGCAGTATAAAACAAAGTATGCCTTCTCCTCTGTTTCTGGCTGCACTTCAGTCCCACGCTCCTGATCTTCGGGCACCCGGTACGGAGGAGGGAGGGCAGGTCCGAGGACCTCCTCATGGGTCTGCTCCTGGGCCTGGCCAAACTGGCCATCAACAGGTCCAGGCAGCGGGCCGTGGAGGGGGTCGTTAGGGCCGACTGCCTGCCCCTCTTCCGGGGTTACGTTAGAGCCCGGGTGTTCTTGGAGAAGGAGCACGCGGTGTCCACCAACACCCTGGAGTTGTTCAGGGAGAGGTGGGCGCCGCAGGGAGTGGAGTGCATCATTTCTCCCTCCAACTCTATTTTGATTTAGTCCCTACCCTCCCCTTCACTGTTTTTGATCACACAGCATTGCCCTGTGGTTTGAAGGGCAGTGCTTGTCACTGGCCACTCGGGTGTTTTTCATATCTTCCTGGTGGTGGAAATTGAATAAAGATTGGTGCACTGTGTCTCACATCTACACACACACACACACAAGTAAAACAAAGTATGTCCAAAAGATTATATCTGTATCCCCTTACCAATGGGTATAGTGCGTGACTCTAAATAAATGATTTGCTTTCAGTTCCATCCTTTACTTATTGATCTCCTGGATTAAAACAACTATTTTGCTCTCACTTCACTTCTGGAGTCCAACTATTTGACTAATGCTTGGACAAAGACTCTCTTTTCAACCTCTTCAGTCAGCAACAACAAAAGTTGTTTCAAATTCTTTTTAGCAAAGAGGTATTCCTCTCTCCAATTAAAACGCAGTTAACTATATTTTTGTAAAAGTAAGGAGACAATCACAAAGACTTTACAGAAGAGATCAAGAAAGTTAATAGTCTAAAACAACTCAACAGCTCAATTCTGGATGTGATTAATGGGATTTGAACCTCACCTCATGCTGTTGGATTTGAACCCATGCCCCATTAGCATCAGCCTACATCTCCAGATTATCACTAGTGATATTATCACTGTGCCAGTGCCATTGCGAGTCTATGACCCAGTCCGTTGCCATTTTGAGACCAAACACAACCTTTACACCACAGAGTCAGTACTAGAACACTGTAATGCCACATCATTAGTTATCTACGGGCAATGTCAAGTTCAAATGATGCCTAATTATGTCAGGAGGTACTGCTCATCCAAGTATGGCAGGCCAAGGCTCAATATATGTGGAAGCAATGGGAGAACCCACTTCATGAATTCACAGATTGTGGGAAACAACGAATCAGAGAGTGTCTCCCATACACGAAACCTGTAAACTACCTGAGGAGTTACAGCTCCAATCACAGGCCATTTTACTCATGTGCAGGAGAGAAAATGCCTGTGTTCGGAGCACCAGACAGATGGTGAATGCTGGTAGTCGGCAAAGGTGCTCTTTGTGGGACTTGAGCCCAGGAAGTGACAGTACCAGGCAGGACTTTGCAGTTTGGGAGGTGAGGAGAGGGTGGTGAGGTTGCAAAAAAAGAGACAGCTACAAAAGGGCAGGATGCAAATTGGGTAGAGAGTAATTTTTAATCTATTAACAAAGGGCTACTTAGCTAACTAGAAACTGTGAAAACTTGAATGCGACTGAGGTAACAAATACCTCATGGATCCCGATCAGGCAGGTGACTTTGCTTTAAGTCTGAGCTTCATTACTGGACACCTCCTTCAGTCCTGGCTGCTGTCCCAATCCGGACTGTTACCTCCTGTGCTGCTGCTGGGACTCAGCAATTGTCAACACCACTCCAACTGTTGGGTAGCTGTCAGAAGCAGGATTCCATTCTGCAGAGATGGAAAGTTAACCTCATACATTTGAGTGTAGGTGTTGGAACATTACAGTGAGTCTGTTGGTGAGAAATCTTTTGGAGTACTGTGTCTAGTGGGTTCAGAAAAGACTTGCCAGAATGTTGTCAGGTTTGGAGAGTTTTGAGTTATAAGGAGAGGCTGGGACTTTTTTCACTGGAGTGTAGGAGATTGAGGGGTGACCTTATAGAGCTTTACAAAATCATTAGGGGAATAGGCTGGGTGAATAGCAGATGTCTTTCCCATAGCATGGGGGATTTCAAGACCAGGGACATCTTATAAGATGACAGGAGAAAGATTTTGAAGAGACATGAGGGGCAATGAGTAAGTTGGGGACGTGAGTGTAGTTACAACATTTAAAAGATGTTTGGATAAGTACATAAATGCAAAATGGTTGGACGGATATGGGCCAAAAGGGTCTATTTCCATGCTGTATAACTATGACTCTAAGCTCGGTGCAAATGAAACAAAATACAAGTGAAAACATTTAATTAACTTGCATTTTGGCAGAGACAAGTTTATGTGACATCCCTCTCATTAAAACTATTTTTATATTTCCAATCTAGATTGCAGTTTGAATTCCAACTGACTGTACTATTCATTCAAGAAAAACAGATTTAAAGAAATACAACTAATTTCTGTCTCACTGTAAATCACAATGCTACAGGAATGTAGATTTTATTCTATACAAATTGATCCAAGTCAAGCTGAAATGGACATAAGAGATTAAAACTCATGACTGGTGCAAGCCAGTTGACCATAGAACTGCAAGCTCTACATGGTTTATAAAGACACACTGCCAAATAACACAAGGACTATTTCCAAGACATCTTCATCAATAATTTGGAATAAAGTGGCACTTAATCTGATTAAAGACCATAAGATACTGTAGCAGAAGTAGGCTATTTGGTCCAAGGAGTGTGCTCTGCTATTCTATCATGTCTGAACATTTTCTCAACTCCACAGTCTTGCTTTCTCCCTGTAGCCCTTGATTGCCTTACTGAATCAAGAACCAATCTATTGCTGTCTTGAATACACTCAAGGACTTGGTGTCCACAGGTTTCTGCAGCAATGTGTTCCACAGGGTCAACACCCTCTGGCTGAAGAAACTCTTCATTTCAGTTCTAAAAGGCTCACCTTTCACTAAGACAGTGCACTTTGGGTGCTATTCTCTCCTACTAGTGGATATACCCCATGTCCGCTCTATCCAGGCCTCTCGGTATTCTGCAAATTTCATTCAGACCTCCCCTCATCCTTCAAAATACTGCATATAGACCTCGGGTCCTCAGTCGCTTCTCATAACAGACCTTTCATTCCTAAGATCATTCTTACAAATCTCCTTTGGACCTCCTTCAAATCCAGCACATCCATCCTTGGATATGGGGTCCAAAACTGTTCACAGTATTCCAAATGTGTTCTGACCAGAGCCTGATATACTACTGAGATTGTATCTCTGCTCTTGAATTCCAGCCCTCTTGAAATGAATGCTAACATTACATTTGCCTTCCTAATTGCCAAATAAACCTGCATAGTAACTTTAAGAGAATCCTGAACTAGGACTTCCAAGTCCCTTTGTGCTTCAGATTTCCGAAGCTTTTCCCTGTTTAGAAAATAGTCTATGCCTCTAATCTTCCTACCAAAGTAAATAATCTCACAGTTCACAACATTGTATCCCATCTGCCACTTCTTTGCCCACTCTCCTAGCCTGTCTAAGACATTCTGCAGCTTTCTGCTTCCTCAACAGTACCTGCCCCTCCACTTATCTTTGTATCATCTGCAAACTTAGAAACAATGACATCAGTTCCTTTGACCAGAACGGTAATGTATAACATGAATAATTGCGATCCACTATTCACCAGCTGCAATGATGAAAGAGACTGCTTTATCCCTGTTATCTGTCATCCAATCCTCTCTTTGTGCCAGTAATCTTGCCCCTAACAACATGGGCTCTTATTTAGCAGCCTCCTGTGCAGCATCTTGTCTGAAAAGCCAAATAGATCACAACCACTCTACTTTGCTCATTACCTCCACAAAGAATTTGAACAGATTTGTCAGGCACAATCTTCCCTTGACAAAGCTTTGCTGACTCAGCCTAGGTGACCATGCACTTCAAAGCATCCCACAATCTAATCCTTAATAATGGATAGCAACCATAGCAACTGAGGTGACGCTAATTGGCCAATAATTTCCTGTCTTCTGCCTCCCTCCCCCCTTCTTAAAAGGCATATTACATGAGCCATTTATAGTACTTTAGGGCCATCTGACTTTAGTTGAAAAAACTCCCGAAAAATCACTACCAATACCGCTACAATCTCCTTAGCTATCTCCTTCAGAGCTCTGGGGTGTAGCCCAACTGGTTTGGGTGTTTTATCCACCTTCAGACCTTTCAGGTTCCCTAGCACCTTTTCCATAGTGACATTACACATTGACCCCGGCTCTCAAAGTTCTGGTATGCTTCTGTTATATTCCATTGTGAAAACTGATGCAAAGTTCCTAATCAATTACCGAGCATTTCTTTGTTCCCCATTTTCCAACAGTCCAATGTCCACTCCTGCCTCTCTCTTAGCTATCTAAAAATATGCTTGCAATCTTCTTTTATATTACTAGCTAGCCTACCCTCAATTCATCTTCTCCCGCACTTATTGCTTTTTCAGTTGTCCTCTGCAGGTTTTTAAAGGCTTCCCACTAATCTTCATCTCATTGCATGTTTGTTCTTTTGCTTTTATGCTGTCCCTGACTTTCCTTGTCAGTCAGCATGGTTGTCTTGTCCTCCCTTTAGTGTGTTTCTTCTTCCTTGGGATGAATTTCTGCTGTGCACCCTGAATTACCACCAGAAATTTCTGCCATTGATGCTCCACTATCTTTCTTGCTAGACTCCCCTTCCAATCAACTCTGGCCAGCTCCTCCCTTATGTTTTTTCAGTTCCCATTCCTTAATTATAATACCTGTTCTATCTGATTTCAGTTTCCTCCTCTCAAACTGCTCGGGGCGCCTTCAACTTAAGCTCCCTAATAAAGTCTGCCACATCACACATCACCAAATCCAATATTACCTTTCCCCATTGGGCTCCACCACAAGTTCCTCGAAACACAAAACCTATTCTGTAGACATTCCATAAGTTTTTTTCTGAGATTGGTTACAAACTTGATTTTCTTCATCCACCTGTTTATTGAAGTCCCCCCATGATTATTGTAATCCCCCATGATTATTGTAACAGGGCCTTTCTTACATGCCTTTTCTGTCTCCTGATTTATTTGATTCCCAACAGAAGGATTCAGGGTAATCCAAGTTGGAGGACAGAAAGAAAAAATTGTTTCTGTAAATGCTGTTCCTTTTTTGAGGTACTGGCTGTGTTGGAGCTCATTTTCTAGAATTACAGAATCAGTAATTAGTATTTTATAAACTATTGCATTGTTTTGGAATCTTGGAATAAAAGATCAAGGCAATGCCACTATAAAAAAGAGGAAGAGAGATGAAGGCAGAGACCACACTGGAAATGATTCAAATGAGAAAGAAACCTACACTGCTGACTGACCTAGCAGTGAATCTGCACTGCTAGTGCCTCTGCTGTTTGAGTTCAAGTATCTCCAGGAAAGGTAGGAGAGGGAGGCAGGTTGTGCAGGAGTATCCTGTGGATATCCCCATCTCAGATGAGTTTGCTGTTTTGCATAACGTAGGGGATGATGGACTCTCAGGGGAATGTGGCATGGACAGCCAGGTCTCTGGTACAGAGACTGGTTCGAACATGAGAAGGGGTACGTCAGGTTCTAAGATATTGACTGTGATCGGGGACTCAGAGGCACAGAAAGACATTTCTGCAGCCGACAGCAAGAAATCAGAAGACAGCGAGGTTGGAAACCAGGGGATGGTGAGGAAAGTGATCAGTCGGAGTGGTACAGTTGGGAAAATGAGCAAGTCAAAAAGTCAGAGGGTGGGAGGAACAAAGCAGAGAAAGAGGTAGGACTGATAAATTAAACTGCATTTATTTCAATGCAAAGGTCTAACAGGGAAGGCAGATGAACTCAGGGCATGGATGGGAACATGGGACTGGAATATAACTGCAATTACAGAGAGCTGGAACAGGATACTACAGGAAGGATAGAAGGTTGGGGGGGGTGGGGGGTGGGGTGTTGGCATTTTTGATTAAGGCTAACATTACAGCTTTACTTAGGAACGATACTCCTGAGAATATGTCCAGCGAAGTTATTTGGGTGGAACTGAGAAATAATGAAGGGATGATCTCCTTTTTGGGATTACCCCAACAGACAGCAGAAAACTAAGAAACAAATTTGTAAGGAGATCTTTGTTATCTGTAAGAATAATAGGGTGATTATGGTAGAGGATTTTAACTTTCCAAACATAGACTGGGACTGCCAAAGTATTAAGGGTTCAGATGGAGAAGAATTTGATCAGTACGTACAAGAAAACTTTCTGATTCACTATGTGGATGTATCTACACGAGAAGGTGCAAAACTTGACCTACTCCTGGAAAATAAGACAGGGGAATTAACTGAGCTGTCAGTGGGGGAGCACTTTGCAGCCAGAGGCCATAATTCTTAATTTTAAAATAGTGATGGAAAAGGTAGACCGGATCTAAAAGTTAAAGTTCTATATTTGACGGTATTAGGCAAGAACTTCCAAAAGTTTACTGGGGGTAGATGTTTGCAGGAAAAGGGTCGGCTGGAAAATGGGAAGCCTTCAAAAATAAGATAATGAGAGTCCAGAGACAGTATACTCCTGTTCGGGTGAAAGGCAAGGCTAATAGGTGGAGGAAATGCTAAACGATTAAAGAAATTGAGTTTTAGTCAAGAAAAAGAAGGAAGCATAGGTCAGGCATAAACAGCAGAGATCAAGTGAATCTTAAGCAGTGTTTAAAGGCAGCAGGAGTATACTAAGAGGGAAATCAGGAGAGGAAAAAGGGACCATCAGATATCTTTGGTAAATAGGGTTAAGGAGAATGCACAGGGATATTATAAATACGTTAAGGACAAAAGGGTAACTAGGGAGAGAATAGGGCCCCTTAAAGTTCAGAAAGGCTGCCTATGTATGGAATGGCAGGAGATTGGGGAGATACTAAATGAATATTTTGCATCACTGTTTACTATGTAGAAGGATATGGAAGATGGAGAACATATGGAAATAAAGAGCGATGTATTGGAAAATGGCCATATTACAGAGGTGGTGGCGCTGGACATCTTAAAATGTATAAAGGTGAATAAATCCCCAGAATCTGACCAGGTGTACTCTAGAGCTCTGTGGGAAGGTAGGGAAGTGATTATTGGGCCCCTTGCTGAGATAGCCACAGATAAAGTGCTAGAAGACTGGAGGTAGGCTACCATGGTGCCACTATTTAAGAAAGTTGGTAAGAAAAAAACAACAGAGAACTAGAGATCAGAGAACCTGACATCGGTGGTGGGCAAGTTGGTGATGGGAATCCCAAGTGGCACGATTTACATGTATTTGGAAAAGAAAGGACTGATTAGGGATAGTCAACATGGCTTTGTACTTGAGAAATCTGGAAAACTAAACAGTTTTTTGAAGTAACAAAGAGGACGAATGAGGGCAGTGTACTGGACATGATCTCTGCGGACTTCATTAGAAAATCACACAACAGCAGGTTATAGTCCAACAGATTTATGTGGAAGTACAAGCTTTCGGAGCACTGCTCCTTCGTCAGGTAGCTAGTGACGATATGGATTTCAGCAAGGCGTTCCGTCAAGGTTCTTTGTAGTAGGCTGGATGGCAAGGTAGATCACATGGAATACATGGAGAACTAGCCATTTGGATACAGAAGTGGCTCAAAGGTAGAAAACAGAGGGTGATGGTGGAGGGCTGCTTTTCAGACTGGAGGCCTGTGGCCAGTGGTGTGCCACAACGATAGGTGCTGGGTCCACTGTTTTTCGTCATTTATATAAATAATTTGGATGTGAACACAGGTGGTACGGTTAGTAAGTTGGCAGATGACACCAAAATTGGAGATGTAGTGGACAACCGATAAGGTTACCTCAGTGCAATGAGATCAGATTGGGCCAATGGGCAAAGGAGTGGCAGCTGGGAGTTTAATTTAGGTATATGTGAAGTGTTGCATTTTCAAAAGGCAAATCAGGGCAGGACTTATATACTTAAATGGTAAGGTCCTGGGGAGTGTTGCTGAACAAAGAGACCGGAGAGTACAGATTCATAGTTCCTTGAAAGTGAAGTCACAGGAAGACAAAATTGTGATGATGATATTTGGCATGCTTTCCTTTATTGGTGAGTGCATTGAGTATGGAGGGGTGGGGGGCATGTTGCAGCTGTACAGAACATTGGTTAGGTACTTTGGAATACTGTGTGCAATTCTGGTCTCCCTCCTATCAGAAGGATGTTGTGAAACTTGAAAGGGTTCAGAAAAGGTTTACAAGGATGTTGTTAGGGTTGGAAGATTTGAGCTACAGGAAGAGGCTGAATAGGCTGCGGCTATTTCCCCTTGAGAGTTGGAGGCTAAGGGATGACCGTATAAACGTTTATATAATCATGAGGGGCATAGATAGGATAAATGGACAAGGTCTTTTCCCCATTGGGGGGGGGGGAGGAAAGAGTCCAAAACTAGACAGCATAGGTTGAAGATGAGAGGGGAAAGATATAAAAGGGACCAAAGGGGCAACGTTTTCATGCAGAGGGTGGTGCATATATGGAATGAGCTGCCACAATAAGTGGTGAAGGCTAGTACAATTACAATGTTTAAAATGGCATTTGGATGGAAATATGAATAGGAAAGGTTTGGACAGATATGAGCCAAATGGGACTGGATTAATTTAGGATAGCTGGTCAGCATGGCAGAGTTAGATCGAAGGATCTGCTTCTGTGCTGAACATCTCTACGAATCTATGACATCCTGACGATTGCTAGGAGGCCTGTACATAGGACTCTGATAGGAGTTTTCTCCTTTGTGGTTGCTCAACTCTACCCACAGATTCTATGCCTTCCGGCTACTGGTATTGATTTAAACCTTGCTATTAATAAAATTTCATTTCTTACTAAAGGGCAACTCCACACACACTGCCAATCTGACTGTCCTTTTGATAGGGCACATATCCTTGGATATTTAGGTCCCAGCCCTATCCCTTGCATCCACATCACTTTGATGCCCACAGTATTATACACGCCAATTTCAATCTGGGCTGCAAGTAATTTACCTTGTTTCGTATAATGCATGCATTTAAGTACAATCACCTTAGTCCTGCACTGACTGCCTCTTTTCTGCTGTGCCTGAAGTTAGATGCGTGAGCTTTTCCATATCTCTGTCCTACTACTTATTCTGCAAACTTAAATATCCTCTGCTGAGCCCTCCCCACCTTTAACTTTTTCCATAATTTTCCATGTGACTGAACCCACCTTCCACACTAATTAATTTAAAGCCCAATCCAGAACCCTAGTTACGAAATTCAGACAGGATTCTGGTCCTAGCTCGATTCATATGGAGCCTGCTCCATTTGAACAGCTCCTTACTTCCCCAGTACAGGTGCCAATATCCCACAGATTCAAATCTATTTCTCCCACACCAATCTTTGAGCCATGTTTACCTCTAATCTTGTTGACTCTGCCAATTTGCTCATGACTCAGATTGTAATCTGGAGAATATGACCTTTGGGATTCCACTTTTTAAATTTGACTCCTAGCTGCTCATATTCCCTTAGCAGAGCCTTTTTCTACCTACATAGTTAGTACCCACATGGACGACAACAACTGAAATCTTTTCCTTCCAGTCCAAGTTCCTTTGCAGTCCAGATTAGATATCCTGAAAAAATCCTTGTGGACTCGCGATCCTATCCATAGAGAATAGTGTCTATTCCCAAGACAATACTATTCCCCATTAAAACCATATTTCTTTATTTCCCCCACTCTTGAATGGCTGTAGCACGGTACTATGGGAGGTTTGCTAATCCTTTCTGCAGCCCTTGCTCTCTTCCACTCAAGGAACAAGAATCTCAAACCTGTTTGATAAGCTCAAAGGCTGAGGCTCCTTCAGTACTACCTCCTGAATCTCTCTACTTACCTCACTCTTAGTCACACCCTCTTGTCCCTGACCGAATTCAAGGTACTTAATCCAAGGTGAGCAGGTGACAGCCCTCTGAAATAGTGTTGATGTAACTGTCCCACTCTCAGATGTGTCATAGCTTTCAAAGCTCAGACTTCAGCTCATCAATTCTGAGCCAGAGTTCCTCAAACAACCAACACTTGCTACAGATGTGGTCATTATGAACCATAATGACATGGAATCCACCAGCTCCCACATCGTGCAAGTATAACACATTGCCTGGACCTGCACTTCTATTTTATTTACTTAGTTCTTAACTTTATTTTGACAAATTTCCTACTGGTCTTTCAGTATGTAACCTACAAATACTTTCTTAGGTTACCTTCAATCTGAAAGTAACCTATAATAGATAAGCAAATTAGTAGCTATCCCTAAGCAATGAACTTACAATGGCACTGATATGCTGGGTCCCTGATCCTGAGCTTTAAAATATCCTGTTAAAAAATCCTTACAAGCTACAAGCCAAAAAAGAAACAGCAAGCAGAAAGACCTCTTTCCTTCTGCACTAAATTCCCATGCTGCCTCTGAATTCCCCGAACTACGTACTCACTGCTGATCTGCTTTAACTGAATCATTGCAAATTTTAAAAGGGGCTACATGAGCTACATTAATCTACAGTTCACTGACCACACAGGCAGACCTGTCAATTGTGACATGAAGTTCCACTTCCGCCTTTAAACAACATGTCATTTACTATGAAATGTTCTACCAATGAACAGCTACACATAAGACCAAATGCTTCCATGAAAGTCAGCCTGAGGCCACTGAATTTAACTGTCAGTCACAGAGTCAGAGAGATGTACAGCATGGAACAGACCCTTCGGTCCAACCCATCCACGCCGACCAGGTATCCCAACCTAATCTAGTTCCATCTGCCCGCACCCGGCCCATATCCCTCCAAAGTTCAGCAAGACAATCTAATTCTAACAAAGCAAGATACCAATGCCCTTTAATATGCTTCTTTAGTGTTAAAAGCAGGAATCAGCTATGACAGTGGTTTAGGACAGATCGGTTGATGTTTATGCCAGATATGTTGCATCTTTTATTCTGTCTGAAGATAAAGATGTGTCCCTCAAAAACTACTGCAAAGTAAAAGTTATGTCAGTTCATTCTGGATTTAATGCTAATCAAACGGCATTTCAGAACAAATTTTTTTTTAATAAAAAAGGTGGGACAATATTTAACAAGCTATATACATTGAATCTTGTAATTTCGTTCACTGTAGTTCTTCTATATAATCTTTGTGGGTTCAAATCATTTTTAACATGTAACAATTGATTGTGATATTTGAATTTAGATTTACAAGGGTGCTGCCAGGGTTGGAGGATTTGAGCTATAGGGAGAGGCTGAACAGGCTGGGGCTGTTTTCCCTGGAGCTTCGGAGGTTGAGAGGTGATCTTATAGAGGTTTACAAAATTATGAGGAGCATGGATAGGATAAATAGACAAAGTCTTTTCCCTGGGGTCAATGAGCTCAGAACCAGAGGGCATAGGTTTAGGGTGAGGGGAAAATATATAAGAGACCTAAGGGGCAACTTTTTCACGCAGAGGGTGGTATGTGAATGGAATGAGCTGCCAGAGGAAGTGGAGGAGGCTGGTACAATTGCAACATTTAAGAGGCATTTGAATGGGTATATGAATAGGAAGGGTTTGGAGGGATATGGGCCGGGTGCTGGCAGATGGAACTAGATTGGGTTGGGATATCTGGTCGGCATGGACGGGTTGGACCGAAGGGTCTGTTTCCATGTTGTACATCTCTATGACTATGTGACTGACAGGAGCTACTCAGTGCACACATTTTAGATACATGCTAACTTGTACAGAATGGCGTTGAACAAAGAATTAAAATTAAGTGCAATCTTCAGAAATAGAGTTGATTGGAACAAAGGCTTTTTTTCTCGCAACACAAATGGTGGAGCTGGAAGAAATAAAGCTAAGAGACACTAATATCAACATGGAAAGGAAATGCAATTACAGGCTGACAATTTCACATCAGCAGAAATCATGACAAAGTGAACAAAGGAATTTATGATGAAAAAATATCCGTAAGTGAAGGAATTTATGATTACCATGATCTCAGTCTTTCAACGACTCGAGATCTTTCTGACACTCATTCTCCAAGCAGTTTTTAAAAAAAAATACTGCTGTAGCTACAACAGATATATAAAACAGCTTCTTCTTTTATTACCTTTTTATATTACACTATTTTGATAACCAGCACAAGACAATAACATTTTTCAAGAGCAGAAAACTAACTGGGACCCCAAAATGACAGTCACAAGAAATGTACAACAATACGACTCCATAAGACTTTCAAAATTTGAAAAGGCAGCCAGGAGCAATGATACAACACTAATTATTTGAGAACATAAAATCTGAGAAAGTTGGAGGCATATTAAGGTACCAAGTAATAGAATCAAAGCAAATAAAACATCAAAAGAGGAACAAAAGACAAGTACTTACTTCAACATTTTTAAATCTGTACTATAAATAGCTGGCAATCAAAATAGCATCAAACTTTGTTCTTGAGGCCAAAAACAAAAATGTTATCAAATAAAGTCTGCAGTACAGTTTATGAAACACAACTGAATGTACACCCTGCAAATGTGCATATCATGCAGATTTTTGTTGTGATCAATTCTCCCAACATTAGGTGGTGCTGTGGCAAGAAATCATCCAGGTCTGCATGTCCTTTTGCTTTTCATATGATTTTCCCTTCTGTGCCAAGTGTTATTTTTAATTCATTTCCTTTCAATAACTTTGCATCTGTACAATTTGTCATTTGTATACTCTTTAGACTTTTCTTCTGCAGTCTCCAAATTATCTTTGTTCTATCCACTTTTCTTTCCTTAATGTTGCCTCTCCAGTTCTGCTGACTACCTCTGCCAAACTATGTCCCTGTGAATTCATTTATCACAGCTTTAGGTTTTAATAATGTTATGACACAGAGACAGACAGCTGAACCAAATCAGTTTTTCTACCTCTGTATTCATAACACAATAAAATTAAACCAAAGACTCCAATAATTACTCTCATGATTCCTAACCAGACTTTTGAATAATGAACCTCAGATATGAATTAATTCCAGATACTGATTTTGTATTCCAAACAAAATTCATCACTATTTATTAAATACACAATAAAAATATCAAACAGGTATGACTATGCTTTAAAACCATAACATTTGTTTTCAGCCCTCATTCACACAAAAGACAAACAGTTAAGGGATAAAGAAAATATTAAAACTTGCCAGATTATTTAAATAGCTTTAAATAGCTTTTACAATTGTATTGTTTTACAGGCAAAAATCATGGACTCTTCGGTCATCAGGGTAACCTTTTCAGTTGACTCAGGCAAAGCTCCCTACTTCTTGGGCTTCTGTAAACTAGTAAGATTAGGCAGGGAAATTTCAAATCTTCATACTGTGTTGTTAGCAGCCAAGCTCATTTTTTTGCCCCGGAAAACAAAGCTCAAAGCACCAATTTCAATTCTAATTCTGCCCTGATAATCTATTCAGAGGCCTCTCAATAACTGTCATCTCCTTGTACGTGTTATCTTTCAGTTCTGCTGGAACCAATTCCTAGATACCAATGCATCTGATATTTCTACAACCATATCCTTAAGTACTCAGATGTAGGTTTAATCGAGCCATGAGGATTTCCCCAATGTCATTTCCCTTCTGATACTAATTTACTTCAGTTCCACCACATTTTTGGGGCATTATTTGTGTCCCCCTTTATAACGGCAAAACCAAAATATGGATTTACTTGGTCTGGCATTTTCATTCCCCATTACAACTTCGCCTGCTTCTGAATGTAAGGGATTTACATTTATTGTTACTAATCATTTTTGCTCCACATGCCTATATAAGCATTAACAACTGGTTTGTATCATCCCTACAAGATCATCCTTTGTTTCCCTCATAAAGAATCCCTTTGCTAAAATCTAAATTAAGTCTGCTTTTTTTGGCCAAAATCTCAACTAATGGGGCACCACCAACTTTGCAGCAGTGAACAAAGCATGAGCATAGATTGTTCTGCTGAAGTCCTGTCATGGGACTAGAACTCAGAACCCCATTCCAGGGTGCAAAGTTCATTCACCAAAGTTTTAAATGACCTGATGCTCAGCATACTTAATACTTTCACTTTATGGCACTAAGGAGAAGCAATATTTTAACTAGCTCACCAAAATGGAACTGAAGAGGGCATGGGTTACTAATTGCATATATTGATCAATGCATAAGGCATTTTTTTTCTGTTCATAAAGCAGAACAAAGAAGTCTGGAATTAAAAGAAAAATCTCTGCACAAAAAAAGGAAAATTTTCAAACATGAGCAAACCAGTTCTTTTTTCAGTTAACACATGACAAAGAAAAAAATGCTTTGCATCATAAAACACCAAGATCAATTTAATACAATCATTAATGCTTTCAGGTGGTTGCTTCAGTCTCCCATGAAAAAGTATTGGGTTTGAGAAACTTCCTGCCTAAACCTATTACTGTAAAACAGTTAACAATTTGCACTGGTGTCATTAATACCTAGCATACTGTAACTCGCTGTTTCAAGTGTTCAACATGACAAGGCACTTCAGGTTTCAAATATGTCCTCTGATTTCAAGTGAAAGAGAATGTTCTTGGGAGGGGGAAATGGTGATCATGCTAAATCCAGACAGCCCCTGCAAGTTGGTCATGGGGAAAGAAATCCGAAGCTATTGAAAATCAAGTGACAGCTTTCACATTGCGACACACAAGAGATGGCTGTTTTTAGAAACTCAAAAGACAAAAGAATTACTACTATGTGGGTGAAGCAGCAGCTACTGCTGTAAGAAGCAAAAGGAAAATAATGTTTTGGTATTAGCAACCAAGCAGGATCATGGTGTGAGCTGCTTTGATGTTCAAAATGAATTTGGAAATTTGAAGAAGAAGTCATGAAGAGAATTTTGTTGGTGAAAGTCAATTCTGAATACTTATGCAGAGGTGGAATGATTTTCAAAGGTCGTTGGAAAGTGAACCTGATGCTGCAGGGGGGAAAAAAGACAGCCTACTGAAAAATTGGCACTTAATCCCATGTCACAATATATCTGGCAGAAACATTGTGTACAGCATAGTTCAACTGTGTCGGTTAGTTAACGTGAATATATCTTTCCTTTAGACAATGTTAATTTTAGATTCTTTGTTACAATAAAACCTCAGTCAATTCTGTTCACTGCTGGGAAATTTACCTCTTTAAATGCATGATCAGTCGCTAGGGAAAGTTGGCACACAACATACATTCTGCAAATCTCAACTATACAGCCATCAACAGCTGTTCAACTCTACCTGTGCTCTCATTACAATATTTTCAGAGATAATCTGACACGAAACTTCTTGAAATCCTCAAAAACAGTAGTGCATATGGAAAGTAAAGCATCCTTATAAGGAACTCAGCACGTGGACTTCTGGAATGGCTTCATCAGCCTGGAGTTCAGAGAGGAATCACTGAGCTCCTTCCTCTTATTGAAAATGGGCTTCGTTTCTTTACCTCATCAGTGGATTATGGATGTTTTCAATCTGTTCAGTTATTTATAACATATCATAACATATAACATAAACCAACTGCATTAGGTAGTATTTCAACTTTGACCTCTAGGTATCGAGAAAGGGGCATTGTCACTGCACCACGAGAGTTCTCCCAGTAGATTATATAACTGAGACTGTAAGGGTGTGTTACATAGGAGTATCATTGTGGTATTTAGCAGATAAAGATGGTCCATCCAGTCTTTCCATCATTTCTATCCATAAGTCCTTAACTTTGGATCACTGTAAGCCATATGATATTCATGCTGCAGGTTCAATATTATTCCTGTAATTAGCTTTTCCATTCTATGCTTTAATTCTTTCCATTTTCAACTTAGCTTTAATTTAGCTTCTGTTAATTCCATTTGTCTTCTGTCTCTGCATTTGTAAGTTTATTATTCTTGCCCCTTTTTATGATCTTCCATATTCAAAAGAGCATTGATAAAATTCCTATTTCATTGATAATCTCCAGCATGACTTTCATTTTGCAAACTGTTGTCACATTTCCAAATTAAATTATTTTCTTCAATGCAGATGATTTTATAATCTTAAAGTCATTATATATTGATTACAATTGATTACAAAGCCATTCAATTCCATCTGTTGCAATTTTGTAACAAAAATATCCAATTGCTACAATAGATTTTACACAGATCAGCGAGTTGGTCTGGATGTCATTTTAACTGTAACTAACACTGCAGCAATGTACTATTTTCCAGTGAGTAAACAGATAACTTCAGATTGCTCAAACAGAAATTGGGTAGAAAAAATATGCAGTCCCTGGTAATCACACCAATATTTTGGTGTCTCATTAACCTAATCATTTATACGGAGAAGCAATTTAAAGTTTAAAAAGTAGAACAGTATTTTCTCATAGGGGAAAAGCAGAGTTTTGTATTAACATTAGCAAAATAAATTTGCAAAGTGGTTGAAAAATTTGGTACTTCTACTGGTTTTTGTGCTCATGAAAAATACTCAAATGAAGACTACTTTTTAAAAGAGTTCCCGAGGATAGCAATAAAAAAAACCCTCTGTTCCACATCTGAATCCTGTTCAAAGATTTTGGTTTCTGACGCAGAACAGTGTATTCTTACTAGAAATCCTTTCAAAGTTGAATAAAGGGATCATAGCAAGATGAGGCCAGAAAAAATTAAACTCTTATTTCACAACAAATGAATAGACAGAGCAATTGCGATCAGAACCAACCATTTCCATTAGTCCATTGTCTTTGCATAACACAATAATAAGCATATCACATCTAACAGTACAATGATGACAAACAAAATAGTTAGTGTTCTTGCCTTTGTGACTGCAACTACTTCAAAATTTTCAGCTTCAAAAACTTGATTAACAGAGCAACATTTGCCAGTCCTGACAGTTGGTTGTTTCTTTTTAATAAAATGTTCCTGTCTCTCACCCTGCCAGATCATCAGGCTAAAAGTTCCCAACACAACAGGTTTGAAGTATTTATCAATTACTGACCTGAGCCAATTTAATCAGTTTTACCGTTCTTAAGCAAAATGATCTTCTACTCTAGAGTGTGGAATTTAAGTTTTTGAGAAAAAATATGAAGTAATTTTTTATTTAAATCTTTAGGGAATAATGGTCAACATTTGCATAAAACAACCTTGAAGGTACAGGGAGATGGGAGACCACAAGAAGTCCCACAGAAAAGCAAACCTACTGAAACACACAAAGAAATATAGGTTGCTTATGCCTACATTATCATGCTAACAAAGAAAGTTACAGAACAGGAACAGGCCCTTCGGCTCTGCAAGCCTGTGCCGATCAGGATCCTCTGTCTAAACCTGTTGCTTAATTTCGAAGAATCTCTTTCCCTCTGCTCCCTGCCCATTTATGTATCTGTCTAGATACATCTTACATGACACTATTGTGCCCACCTCTACCACCCTCGGCATAAACAACTTTTCATGTTTACCTCCCTTAAACTTTTCCCCTCTCACCTTGAACTTGTAAACCCTAGTAAATGAGTCCCGCACTCTGGGGAAAAAGCTTCTTGCTATCCACCCTGTCTATACCTTATGATTTTTTAGACCTCGATCAGGTCACTCCTCAACTTCTGTCTCTAATGAAAATAATCCTGATCTACTTAACCTCTTCATAGCTCGCACCCTGCATACCAGGTAACATCCTGGTGAACATCCTCTGCACGCTCTCCAAAGCGTCTGCATCCTTTTGGTAATGTGGCCATTAAACAAATGATCTAAAACTGCCTGTGTTGTAACCTCTCACTTGTCACTTATATGTGGGGTCTACTTAATGGAGTATGTAAGAATGGGAGTCTGAAACAATGGAAGCCTCTTGCGATGCAGTGGTAGCATCCCTGAGCTGGACGAGGGATGCCTGAGTTTAAGTTCCACCTGCTCCAGAGGTGCATAATAATATTTTTTCTAAACAAACTGTAAAGAGATAGGGTAATAGTGGGAGAATATACAGGCAGGAGGAAGTAGTTGAGCAGAAGTCCTAATCAATTCCATCCTTGTGTAAACTCCAGACAGAGAGTCATCCATTCTCCCATATCTGTGTGGGTTCCTCCAGAAGCTTTGATTTCATCCCACAGTGCAAAAATGTGCAGATTAGGTGGATTGGACATGGGAAATTATCTATACTGTCCAGGGATGTGCAGGCTTGATTGACTGGCCTTTGGAAATTCAGTGTTACAGGAATAGGGAGGGGGATAGATCTGGGTGGAATGCTATTCGGAGCATTGGTGTGAACTCTATGGCCCAAATGACCTGCTTCCACACTGTAGGGATTTCTAAGATAATCTCAGTTTACTAATGCTGGAGTTTGAGTTTGAGAGGCACAGAGCAGCAAAAACATAGCACCAATGGACAGAAACCCATTTACTATTCACTTGCATACAATGAATACTCATTAATTGGGAAGTGCACTAAATTCAGTCCAATTGTTATGGACCAGATCAGACCCCCTCAAAAATATTTTAAAATCGGCTAGACCCTAACTTTTTCTTATTTTAAAAGGCAAATGTAAAATGTCTGAGGCAATAGTATCTCGAAGCCCGTGGCCTTTTTCCTGCCCGGGAGCAGCGGGAGACAGAGCAAAGGTGACGTGACGATCGGACCAGGAGGTTGCTGGGAAGGCAAGGACTTAGTATATACAGTATTTGAGCAGGGGCTAAACCCAAGATATTACACGTACAGTAGCTCCCTCCTGCCCACCTCCTCTAACCAGAAGAAAAGAACTCTAAGGTAAGGATTTTTCTTTTCTTTTAAATATTTAAGTGCATTGTTTGGTATTATTGAGTGAAAGCTAAGGCTTACAATGGGAGGGGAGCTCAGACCTGTGGCATGTGCTTCTTGCTTGACGTGGGAGCTCAGGGACGTGGCTGATGTCCCTGACTCTTACGCTTGCAAGAAGTATGCCCAGCTGCAGTTCATTTGACAGAATGATGGCTCTGGAGCTGCGGATGGACTCACTGTATAGCACCCGCGATGCTGAGGTCGTGGATAGCACCCGCGATGCTGAGGTCGTGGATAGCACGTTTAGTGAATTGGTCACACCGCAGATTAGAATTGCTGAGGAGACGGTGAATGGAGTGACCAAAAGGGAGAGAAAGAGTAAGGCGGCAATGCAGGTGTCCCCTGCGGTCATCTCACTCCAAAACAAGTATATGGTTTTGGATACTGTTGGGGAAGATGGCTCACCGGTGGTTGGGGGGGGGGCAACAGTTGTCAGGATCATGGCACCAAGGTGGGTTCTGCTGTACAGAAGAGTGGGAAAAAGACTCGTAGGGAGATAGTCATCAGGGATTCTATTGTAAAGGGAGTAGGTAGGCGGTTCTGTGGCCAAAAACGAGACACTCCCGGATGATATGTTGCCTCCCAGGTGCTCAGGTCAGGGATGTCACCAATCGGCTGCAGAACATTCTGAAAGGAGACAGTGAATAGCCAGTTGTCGTGGTGTATATAGGCACCAATGATAAGTAAAAAACACGATGAGGTCCTGAAAACAGAATTCAGGGAGTGAGGAGAGAAGTTAAAGAGGAGGACCTCAAAAGGTGGTGATCTCAGGATTGCTACCAGTGCCACATGCTAACCCAGGTAGAAAAGAAAGAATAGGGCAGGATGAACACATGGCTTGAGGGATCGTGTTGGAAGGAGAGGTTCAGATTTGTGGACACTGGGACCGGTTCTGGGCAAGGTGGGACAATTAGAAGTTGGATGGTCTACACCTGAACCAGACTAGAACTAATGTCTTTGGGGGAGTTTTTGCTACAGCAGTTGGGGAGGATTTAAACTAATATGGCAGGGGGCGGTGAACCGGAAGAGAAGACTAGTAGACAGTGAAGTGGAAACTGGAGACTGTAAGGAAGAGGATCATGAAGTTAGCATCACCTAGGGGAAGAGTAGGCAGAGAGCAGTTGAACCAAAGGAACTGGTGGTCTGGAGTGCATATGCTTTAACGCATTCTGCTCCATCCAAACCTCCGACACTATGTGTATCCGAGTCCATGATGGGAAAATTAAAATCTCCCATCACCACCACCTTGTTGCCTCTATAAGGCAGATGAACTTCGGGCTTGGATTAGTGCTTGAGAGTTTGGTGTTATTGCGATCACAGAAACTTGGTTGAAGGGCATGATTGGCAACTAAATGTTCCAAGATATAGATGCATCAGATAGGATAGGAAGGGAAGTAAAGATGAGGGGAGGAGTTGCATTTCTGATCATGGATGATATCGCATGTGTGCTAAAGGAGGACACTATGGGGGCTTGAGCAGTGAGGCATTATGGGTAGAGCTGAGAAATAAGAAGGGTGCAGTTACATTGTTGGGGCTGTACCACAGGCCTCCCAACAGTGAGCATGAGGTAGAAGAATAAATACGTAAACAAATTACGGAAAAATATAGAGGCAACAGGGTGGTGGTGATGGGAGATTTTAATTTTCCCAACATGGACTCGAATACACATAGTGTCAGAGGTCTGGATGGAGCAGAATTTGTAAGGAACATCTAAGAAAGTTTTCTAGAGCAGTATGCCAATAATCCAAGGAGGGAAGAAGCCATATTGGACCTGGTGTTGGGGAATAAGCCAGAACAGGTGGTAGAAGTTACAGTGGGGGATTTCTTTGGGAATACTGACCACAATTCTGTAAATTTTAGAATATTTGTAGACAAAAGAAGAGAGTGGCCCTAAGGGAAGACTACTAAACTGGCCAAGGCCAATTATATCAAAATTTGACAGGAGCTGGGAAGTGTGGATTGGGGGCAGTTATTTGAAGGGAAGTCCACATTTGATATGTAAGAGTCTTTTCAAAAGATAGATTAAAGATAGTGCAGGATAGGCATGTCACTTTGAAAACAAGGGATTAAAAAAGCGTAAGAGTTGTGAACCATGGATAACAGGAGAAATTGTGCAACTAGCCAAGAGAAAAAGAGAAGCATGCATAATGTCCAGGCAACTAAGAACAGGACACGCTTTGGAGGAATATCAAGAGAGTAGGACCAATCCTAAAGGAATCAAGCGGGCTAAAAGGGGTCATGAAATAACTTTAGTGAGCAGAATTAAGGAGAAGCCCAAGGCCTTTTATACATTAGAAGAAAGAGGGTAACTAGAGGAAGGGTTGGTCCACTAAAGGATAAGGAAGGAAGGTTATGTTTTGAACCTGAGAAAATGGGTGAGATTCTCAATGATTACTTTGCAGTGTTCATGGAGGAGAGGATCAAGAATGTGGTGCTGGGAAAGCGCAGCCGGTCAGGCAGCATCTGAACAGCGGGAGAATCGACATTTCGGGCATAAGTCCTTCATCAGAAATGAGGCTTGTGGGTCAGGATCGAGAGATAAATGGGAGGAGGTAGATGGGAAAGCGATAGGTTGATAAAGGTGAGGGAGAAGGTGATAGGTCCTGAGGGCAGGGCCAAGTTGGAGGCTTGGGACTGGGATAATTGGGGGGGGGGAGAAGAAGAGAATGAGGAAGCTGTTGAAATCCACGTTTATTCCATGTGGTTGCATGGTCCCAAGGTAGAAAATGAGGTATCCCTCCTCCAGGCATCGGGTGGTAACTGTTTGGCGATGGAGACGGTCATGATGAATATTGAGATTAGAGATAGAAGTTTGTTTGCTCTGGATCACGTTGACATAAGGAAGGAGGATGTGTTTGGTAGGCTAAAGGATATTAAGGTGGACAAATCCCCAGGACCGGGTAGAATCTATCCCAGGTTGCTAAGGGAGGTAAGGTAGGAACTAGCTGGGGCCCTGACAGATATCTTTGTAGCATCCTTAAACACAGGTGAGGTGCCAGAGGACTGGAGGGTTACTCATGTTGTCCCCCTGTTCAAGAAGGGTAGTAGGGATGTTCCAGGTAACTACAGACCAGTGAACCTGACAATCAGTGTGGGAAACATGCTGGAGAAGGTACCGAGTGATAGGATCTATTTATATTTGGAAGAGAATAGGCTTATCAGTGATAGGCAACATGATTTTGTGCGGGGGAGATCGTGCCTTGCCAACTTAATAAAGTTCTTTGAGGAAGTAACCAAGTTGATAGATGAAGGAAGGGCTGTAGATGTCTTATACATGGACTTTCGTAAGGTGTTTGATAAGGCTCCCCATGGTAAACTGATGGAGAAAGTGAAGTCACATGGTGTGCAGGGTGTTCTAGCTAGGTGGATAAAGAACTGGTTGAGCAACAGGAGACAGAGTAGTAGTTGAAGGGAGTTTCTCGAAATGGAGAAAGGTGACTCCTGGTGTTCCACAGCGATCAGTGCTGGGTCCACTGTTGCTTGCAATATACATAAATGATCTGGAACAGGACATTGGTGGTCGAATCAGTAAGTCTGCAAATGACACGAAGATTGGTGGAGTAGCAGAAAGCATAGGGGACTGCCAAAGAATACAGGAGAATATAGACAAACTGGAGAGTTGGGCGGAGAAGTGGCAGATGGAGTTCAATTCAGGCAAATATGAGGTGATGCATTTTGGAAGGTCAAATTCTAGAGCGAACTATACTGTAAACGGAATAGTCTTGGGAAAAGTTGATGAGCACAGTGATCTAGGAGTTTAGGTCCATTGTACCCTGAAGGTGGCTGCACAGGTGGATAGAATGGTCACGGCAGCATATGGTCTGCTTGCCTTCATTGAACGGGGTATTGAGTATAAGAGCTGGCATGTCATGTTAAACTTGTACAAGACTTTGGTTCGGCTGCATTTAGAACACAGAGTACAGTTCTGGTCACCACATTCCCAAAAGGATGTGGATGCTTTGGAGAGGGTGCAGGGAAGGTGCTAGCTATGAAGAAAGATGGAGTAAATTAGGATTTTTCTAATTAAAACAAACGAGATTGAGGGTGGAACCTGATTGAAGTCTACAAAATCATGAAGGGTATACGACAGGGTGGATAGAGATAAGCTTTTTCCCAGGGTAAGGGATTCAATACAATAGGTCACACGTTCAAGGTGAGAGGAAAGAAGCTTTAGGGGGATACACATGGAAAGTACTTTACACAGAGGGTGGTAGGTGCCTCGAACACATTGCCAGCAGAGGTAGTAGAGGCAGACATAGGAGATTCATTTAAGGTGCATCTGGACAGATGCTTGAGTAGGTGGTGCGCAGAGGGATACAGATCCTAAGGAATTGGGCGATAGGTTTAGATACTCGATTTAGATTGGTACAGGCTTGGAGGGCCAAAGGGCCTGTTCCTGGGCTGTTAATTTTCTTTGTTCAATACAATTGGTCAAACCATTTGATGTTAAGCAAAACATATTTACTTTAACACTAGTTAAAATACAATGAAAGGAGGAGGAATTTAGAACAACGGAACAGATTGGAAACGAACAGAATAATAGATACAGTAAGTAATTAACTGTTCTAACATCCTATAAATACACCCTTTGGCAAAAAGGAAAATTCAGACACTTTCTCATACGAAGTTATTCAATCCAGGAGGGAAAAAACAAGATTACACAGAGAAACAGCCAAGAGACATTCACCGAAGCTTCCAACTCTTTTGAAACCTGAATATCTTCTGATGTTACTGAAAAAAACTGAAACCCAGAAATCTGAATCTAAGAGAGCTGACCACACTCATTCAAGCTGTTAGAAAAAAAACCAAAGGCCTCCCAAATTATCTACTCAAGTCGTCATCAGTAGCCAGATCAGTGCAAAGGACAAACCAACCTCTTAAAGTGATAGCATCATCATACCAATCTTCAAGATTAAAACAGTGATGTATGGGAAGGGCTTGTGATCTTTTATACTTGCAACTTAAAGATGGCATGCACCTGCTAAAACTCACATGGAACATAACCAGTGGCATCTGTTAGTTATGCCAAATTACCTGTTTCATTGATGTCAACTCTGTATAACCATGAATTAATAGTAGTCAGTAACACAATTATTTTGAGGATATTAAAATAGCTTTCAAACCCAGTAATCTGTTGATTCGTTCTATACAAGTTGTACTGAAATGTCATTGTGAAAGATAAAGGAATTTGCATAAACGTGACAAAAATAGCACTTATAGAACATAATTTGCAATCTATACCTTCACACTAGGTACAGAAATTGTGCATCTACAACATGCAACTCAACAATTAAATTCTAAAGTTTACTTTTAGAAATGAGGGTTTAAAAGGCAACTACAGAAATGTGAAATAAATTTTTCCTAATAGGGCAAGTGAGTTTTACAGAAATTATCAACTATGGTTAGATACTGTACTCATCAACTGCTTAATGACAATCATGAGTTTGCTTGCTTCTATGAAACTGTATCTTTTCAGGGCCCCCAAGTTACCATTAGAAGAATGTCTTTGTAGCAACTCAGCTAAGCAAAAAACTGTTCCAAGAGTGTTTAGAAAAACACCTTGCTGAAAGAAAGGAAAATGCAGCAGTAGGTACAAACTGCATATGTCTTTGTAGTTGTTCCTCAGACCCAATAGAAAGTTTATCTGCAAACACGGCATCTAAAATAGTGTTATAAAAAGTCAAAAGGAGATATTTTCCCCTCCTGCAATAATTTTCTCCATCAAACCCAGTTGTGAATTTATTTATTGTCAAGAGTACTTAGTTATGGAATACAGTGGAAGGTCTTCTATGATGTTGTCAATCTCCGGCGCCATCTTGAAACACAGAAAGATAAACCAAAACATGGAATATAAAGGCAGAAAAATAAAGACTTAAAAAAAAGTGTTCAACTCTTATAGTCCTTCCTGCTAAGTGCTCCGCCATGGGCCTGGTGGCCAGGCAAGAGGCCCCTTCGCCGTAGCACAATGATGAAATTTGCCACTCTTCGGTGTCATCTCAACAATCATCTTTCAATCATTTAAGGGATATGAAAGTTCATTGATCAAGTTAAAATCCTAACAGCTGGTTGGCTTTGTTACACTTAACAGCAGAACGGGAGCAGAAGCAGCAAAGTATGCTGCATTAACCTAGCCTGCAATTGCAACTGCTACACTGCATACACTGATGTGCAGGTATCCTCCATCTGAAGCATCTCAGAAGGATGGAAGTCTTAGCAAAATTGATGAGTATTAAACTGCCATTATCCAAGAATTCAGATTTCTCTGTGAAGTGATGCACAAGACAGACTGAATTTTGTTTTCAGGTAGGACTTTACTGAAGGATATTCTGGAGAACTGGTTTGTTTCTACTTGACTTGGAGGAGATGGAGTGGTCCCTAAGGACTGTGGATTTAAGAACTTTACTGGTGAATTTCTTTTTCCCCACGTGGAAGGATTCTTCAAATTCTAATTACCGTAACGAATTAGTAATTCTTGTTGCTGTAATCATTGTATGCTGTGTGTCAATAACTTGCTAAAATACTGGCTGTCAGAATCTTATAAAAGCTGGTACTGCCATCTAGGCGATTATCATGAAGTGATAAAAAGGAGGGAATGATAATGTGTATACGATATAAGTAGACAGGGAAAGAGTTAAGTTCTCAGTTATGTGAAACAAGAGGTTCAGCTGAGCACGACTCTGATCAGATAAGACTTTACACTAAACAATGGGGTGCTGGAGGAAAGGGCAATGGGTTAACAAGGTGGAAAAGCAGTAATTATATACAGCCATTTAACAAGATGAGGTAGCATTCAGTATGTAACATCAGCTAACAAGGTGAAAAGTATTCATTATGTGAATCCAGTTATTTATTGTATAACAGCAGATAGCTTAATGGGCAATCGTTCTCTCTCCCTCCAGGCCCAGAATAAAGATGAAGGAGATAAAACTACACCGTGTCTCTAGTGTTTCACTTCGACTAAAGTTGGGGAGGGGGGTAGGAGGACAAAAAAGAGAGGAGAAACGGGATGACCAGACCACAATAATTCTCTTTCAATGGTACAGTATTTTTCAAAAAGTTGCCAATTGGCCATTCAATTCAATCATAACCTTCCTGTATGAATATAGCTCCAACTCCCATATCACTAGCACTGATTGCAACTTTGAAGGGTTTCAAAAAGTTTGGCGTAGCTAAGACTGGTGCGATGGTTAATATGGCTTTTAACTTCTCAAATGCCTCCTGGCATTGTTCCTCCATCGAAATTTTGCGTTCATCTTTAGTAAATCCGTCAGCGGTGCCACCACCCCAAAGTTTGGAACAAACTTCCGGCAGAATCAATCAGTCCCAAAAACCAAAGCACCTCTTTCTTTGGGGATGGTTGTGGGAATTCCTTGATGGCCTTTGTCTTCACATTCCTTGGGGTCAACCTTCCATGTCCAATGCTGTGCCCCAAGAATGTTACCTCGGCCTTCGTGAATTCCATTTTCTTTAAGTTTATTACCAGTTTTACTTCTCTTAATCATTCTCCCTACTATATCACGTGATCTTTCCAGGACTCGCTAAAGATCACTACTCATCCACACAATTTGTTAATCCGGCCACAACTCTGTTCGATTTGGAATGTGGCTGGTGTGTTCTTCATTCCAAAGGACATCACTTTGAGTTATCAGAGCCTATTTGAGGTTGCAAATGCAGAAACTTCTTTATCTTTCTCTGCTAAAGGTACTGCCAATAACCATGCAGTAAATCCAACTTTGTGATGTAAGTGGCTTGACCAACTTTCTCTATACAGTCCTACACTCCTGGTATCGGATAGGAGTCTGATTTAGTACAACACTGTTGAGTCCCATCAGGTTGGGAACAAACACGATCAGCAAACAACTCACTTGGACTCCGTTCGATAGTGTCTTCGTTGAGCTCACATCCACTTCCTTTTGAACCTCTGTGGATTTGAGAGGATTAAGTCTGTACAGGTACTATTTTATCAGAACAACATTCCCTACTTCCACCTCATGCACAATAGTACTAGTGCTCCCCATTCCATTCCTGCATATGTCCTCACACTGCTATAACAAACCTTTCAACTCAGTTCTATGTTTCGGAGACAGGTAGCTCACTATCCTATCCCACCCCTCATTATTTAATATACTTTGAGGCACATCAAAATCCATGACATCTGGACTTGATTTCTCAATCTACGGGGCAGTAACTAACACCTGTTTTACTGGTTCCTTGTCTCTATTATGGTAAGGTTTCAACATATTCATATGACATACCCAATTCAGTTTTATTTCTATCTGACATCTTTACCAGATAGTTTACCTGACTCCACTTTCTCTCAATTTGATGGGGACTACGAAACCTTGCTTTGAAGGGATCTCCTACTATTGGCAACAATACCAATATGTCATCACAACAGGAAAACACCTGAATTTTTGAGTGTTTGTCTGCCACCTGCTTCATTCTAAGGGGAAGCACTAAGTGAATATTTTTTGTCAGTTTTTACACTAGAAAAAGACAAATGAACCTGTACTAGACCAGACAGGATTCAGGTTAACTCGGAGGAGGTGTTAGCAATTCTGAAAAGTGCGAAAATAGGTAAGACCCTGGGCCGGATGAGATTTATCCTAGTATTCTCTGAGAAGGCAGGAGATTGCAGAGATTAGTTTAGATTACTTACAGTGTGGAAACAGGCCCTTCAGCCCAACAAGTCCACACCGACCCAGACCCATTCTCCTACATTTACCCCTTCACCTAACTCTACGGGCAATTTAGCATGGACAATTCACCTGACCTGCACATCTTTGTGACTGTGGGATGAAACCGGAGCACCCGGAGGAAACCCATGCAGACATGGGGAGAATGTGCAAACTCCACACAGGCAGTTGCCTGAGGTGAGAATTGAACCCGGGTCTCTGGCGCTGTGAGGCAGCAGTGCTAGCCACTGTGCCGCCCCTAATTGATTCGTTGACCATTATAATCGAGTGTCAATACAAAGATCAAGCCATCTGGTGTTATGAATGTTCTTAACCTTAACTGGCTTTACATAATGAATACTTTTCACCTTGCTAAACTGACCTTACATACTGAATGCTTCCAATATTGTTAAATGGATCTACATAATGAACGCATTTCCACCTTGTTAACCCATTACCCTTGCCTCCAGCACTCCATTGTTCAGTGCACGTTCTTATCTGATCTGAGTCATGCTCAGCTGAATCTCGTTTCACAAAACTCAGACTTTAACTCTTTCCCTACCTGCTTATACCCTATACACATTCTCACTACTGACAATTCACGTGCTACACGTAATACTTCCTGTCTGTCGGCTACCAGCAACACAACCTGGTGCACTTCTGCCTATTGCTCCTCTGCACTAACCTGCCATGGTCTCCATTTTCATCTTAAGATTCTATCCTTAAGATAATAATATTCAGGAATATACTCAGATTCCTGTTCCTTTTAGGCTTTATTATACAAATCTTTTATCGTCTCATCTTTTTGTTGCTAGTTCATTAGCCTTTCAGCACCTCTGCCTCACCTGTTCAGGTTTTTTTCTGTACCATTACATCAAACAAGGTGCCTGCTAACTGAACCTCAACTCCTTCACCTTTCTCTTTAGTTTTTACTTCTTGCTGTAACTTATGACTGTGGAATCTTGTAACTACACAATCTGGAAAAATTCTAGAGTATTTTTCGTTTAACTCCTCAGTTTCCTGGTTTTCCTTTGGCTTCTCCACAACAAGCTTTGTCACTGCCACCTAGGATTCTGCTAGGTCATTCCCAAGAACAAAGTCTATTCCTGGAAGTGACACTCTGTCAATCACTCCCACTGTTACTTCTCCGGTTCTTGATTTGGCTCTCCAACCTGATCTTACACAGGGAAATACTAAATTTCTATCCATCTTTTCCACAAATTACCACTCTCTCATGTAACATGTCAAAAAGAGTGCAAATTCTTTCATCTCTTACTATTAGATACTGATTAGCTCCCCTATCTTTCAAAATTGTAATTTGTTTCCCTTCTCCCCCCTGTTCTTCCTGAGTAAACGTTACCCACAAAGGTGAAGTCTTTGTAGAAATTGGGCAGTAACTCAATACCCAACCTCTGCCTAGGCTACGCATTCTCCTGTAGCTCCTCAATTTTTCTTGGGGTTTGCTTTACCACTATCACAAATCCTAATGATTTAGCCTCTTTTACCACATCTTTTCCCAATGCCTTTCTTCAACAAGCAGCACTGTGATTCATCTGCCATGTCTGCCCCTCTTCCCACTTCTTGAAATTTCTGTTCATCCACCCGAGTTCTTAGTATCTCTGGAAGTGTGTTTTTAAACTCCTATAGCAGAATAATCTCTCTTACTGCCTCAAATGTCTTGTCTATTTTAAAAGTCCATCAAAATTGCTATGTTTAATTCTTTCAAACTCGACATAAGTCTGACCTGGCTCCTTCTTTGTGTTTCTGAACTGCTGTCTATACGCTTCTGCTACCAATTCATAGGAACTCAAAATGGTGTTTATGACATCTCCATAATCTCTTGAACCCTCATCTGACAGCGCTGCAAATGTATCTCACCAACTCTGGTAAAAACAATGACTGCAGATGCTGGAAACCAGATTCTGGATTAGTGGTGCTGGAAGAGCACAGCAGTTCAGGCAGCATCCAAGTAGCTTCTTGGATGCTGCCTGAACTGCTGTGCTCTTCCAGCACCACTAATCCAGAATCTCACCAACTCTGCCTACCAGCTTAGTCTGAACTAGCATTACCCACAAATTCTCTGACCACTCCATCTGCCTAGCTAATTTTTCAAATGAAATAAAGAATGGTTCAACATCTTTCTCATCAAAATGTGGCAATGTTTTAACATTTTGTATACATCACTACGTTCATCTCCATCCTGTTAACTTGACTTTCCTGACTAATTCGCAACTTCTGAAGTTCAAATTCTCTCTCCCTATTTCTTTTTTCTCTCACTTGTTCTTTCTTCTCTTTTTTTTGTTCAGCTAAGAACCTTCTCTCCCTTTCTTTATCTTCTAACATGGCTCTTGCTTGCTTTTCTTTATTTTCTAACTCCATTTGCCTCAATTGCAATTTAAGTTTTTCTAACTCTATTGCACTTGTCTGATACACCTAAAGTGCTTAACCAACTCCATTACAATTTCAGTTTTCCTTTTGTCTCTGGTTAAACCCAATTCTAACCTATTTGTTAATTCTAAAAGTATATCCTTCCTCAGTCTTTCTACACTTTCTTGGCAAATTTGGGAAGCATCTTCAAACTAGAGAACCTCTTTAGCAACCTTAAGAGCCATTTCCCTCACTTTTAATTTAACCAACCACAAGTAACCGAAATTAACAAATTTTCTCCCCTAAGTTTTATTTAAAGATCTAGGGCATTAATTGCCAAATGTTTAAATTTGCTAGGACCTTTCATACCCTGAACCTGTCCAAACCTCAGATGACGAATCCCCAAACTGTTATGACACGGAAAGTCGATCCCGTTAACTAAACCAAACACCCAAAAAAACTCACCTCACCTCAATCTGTTAAAATGTGAGTGACAAAGAACTCCTAAATTCCACAATTTAAAAGAAAAATAAATTGATTTTTTCAACTTGAATAGTGACCATTAAACAAAAAAAAATCACAAATCCAAGCCCCCTTTTCTCTTCTCTACTTACTATCGGACCTCAATTCTATAAAAACATGCTGTTTCAATAAATCACTTAATAAAATTACCATAACTTAATCTCAAAATACATAGTCTTTGTCTTCTCTGCTGTCTTCAATTTTCCTGCAGATGATCTCCCTGGGTTATCTTTTTACTGTGAATACGTTTCACATGAAAAAGGTACCTTTGATAGAGAAAAAAGTGTTTTCTAATTTCTTTGAAAGCAAGATAATATATTGGCAGTTAGCTCTCTGGGTCTAGAGCAATTTGGCCTCTCATCAAATTTCAAAATGTCCACGTCTTTATATCTCCCCAACATTATAACACCTCATTGAAGTTATCATTTTGCCAACATTGAACCAAACTAGATTGGGTTTTAGTATCCTGGAGCAAAATTTAAACTGGTTAAATTTGAACTGTCGTCAAAAATAGCACCCAAAACTCAGGTATCCATTTTACATCCAAATGTTACATATTTTCAATTTTCCAGTACACTCTGGGACTGCCATCCATTTGTATACACCAATGCTTGTAATCTCAGTTCAGAACAGCATTCTCTCTCCTAAAAGGAACAGTACATGCCTTCAACTTCATAACACCAAGTAGCAATTCCACGCTTCTGTAAGGCCCACCCAGTATCATTTGCCTTACAGGCAAAGTAGAGTCAGAAATCAGAGAGCTGGAAAGCGAAGGAATCATGAAACCAGTCCAGTTTGCAGAACGGACAGCATGAGTCATACTGATGTGAAGCCCCAAATGGGTCAGTTTGCCTTTGTGAGGATTTGAAACTGCTTTTCGCAGATGGATAAACATCCATAGAGGATTTGTACACAAAGCTAGCATGAGGGCTGTCCTTCACAGGCTGGACATGAGCCATGCGTATTTGCAATTGCAGTTAGATGAGGATTCCTAGAGGTATGCTACAACTAGGACCCATAAGGGTTTGTGCGAATATACAAGTCTGCTATTTAGGGTATCACCACCCTATGCAATTTTTCAGCGGACAATGGAGAACATTTTACAAGGTTTACCTCAGGTTGCCATTTATCTCGATGACGTGCTAACAATAGGGAGACCAATAAGGAGCACTTAGAGAACTTGGACATAGGCCTTAGAAGTTTCTATTATGTGGGTACACACCTTAGAAGGGAAAAATGAATGTTCCTATTTGGGCTACAGAGATAACAAGACCAAGTTACACCAGTTGGAAAATAAACTGAGGGCAATCCAAGGTGCCCTGCCTCCCATGTTTGTACTGGAGTTTGGGTCTTTCATTGGGCTGGTGAATTATGCTGGAAAATTCATTTACGGCCTCTGCCCTAACACCTTTGCATTGACTCTTAAAATAGCATCAATCTTGGACATGGTCTGTAGCCAAGCTATAGCTGTTTCTTCACTTCCTTGAAAGTTATCTTTCTCTAAGGTGTTGACATACTATGCCCCAAGCGAGATCAGGTACTGACATACCAGATATAACATTAGGGTAGTATTAGCTCATAGGCAGGCCAATGGAGAGGAATGCCCAATAGCATATGCATCTAAGACTTTGGCTAATACACAGCATAAATAAGCCCAGCTAGAGAAAGTAGGTTTGACAGTCGTATTTGGAGTCAGGAAGTTCCACCAATACCTCAGGTGATGTAAATTTGTAATAATAATGGACCAATGACTTAAAAAGAGGACAAGACAGTATAACCCATCGCTTCAGGCCAAATTCAGCAGTGGGCTTTAATACTAAGTGCAGACAACTACATGTTGGAACACTGAAGTGAGGCTAAGTGGCAAATGTGGATGCATTGAGCCACCTCCCGTTGGCAAATACAACACTGCGGGTACCGCCACTTGAAGAGTCCGAATTGATCTTAAATTTTCCAGACACTTCTAGTTCCAGATGATAGTATCAGATTTTGGACACAAAGATCCAGTCCTGGCAAAACTACAACATCTGATGGTGATAAGGGAAACCAAAGAGCTGTCCAGAACTGAAAACTTTCTGGACCCAGTGAGACCAGATCATAGTAAGGAACTGCATATCATTATGGGAGCAAGAGTGATTGACTGAAGCAAAGGTTGCCACCAGATACTGGCTGAATTCCACAAAGATCATCCAGGGGTTTCCAAGATCAAGATGTTTGGTGGCTAGGATTGGATGTAGACATAGCTACGATAGTGGGACAATGCCCAGAGTGTCAAAAGAACAAAACTTACCCACATTCGTGAGAATGGTCAGGTAAACCCTGGACTTGGTTACATGTCAACTAAGCATGTCCTTTCACTGGCTCAGTGTTCTTAGTCATTGTGGACGCCCACTCAAAGTGGCTGGATATGCAGAGAGTTCATATGTCAAACACAGCGATGACGATCGAAAAGTTACGTGCACGTTTTGCAATATACAGACTCCCAAAAGTGTTGGTCACAGACAATGGCCTTTCATTTACCAGCAAGTAACTGAATATTTCCTAAAGTTGAATGGTTTTCGACACAAGGACAGCTCCATATTAACAATCAACTATGCAGAAAGAAAGAGCAGCCCAAACTTTGAAGGCAGGCTTAAAGAAACAGCTTACAGCTTCACTAGGTACCATGTTGTTCCTGTCTGATTACAGGACCGCTCCTCATGCAGCTACAGAGATAGTTCCAACAAAGTTGCTAATGGGGAGAAGACTCTGCACCAGGTTAAAGCTGATCTTCCCGATCTGGGGTGGGGAGGTTGGTCTAGATAAAGTGTGAAACAGTATCACAAATGCCAATGCCAGACACATGACTCTGCTAAGTGAGAGAAAGAGAGTTTACTTCAGAGGATGAAGTTTGGTGTAGGAACCACAGGAATGGCCCTGCATGGGTAAGAGGCATGGTCGACATGAGATCAGGTCCTGTGTTGCATACAGTTCAGGTAGGCTCAACGGTCCTGAACAATCTCGCGGACTATATGAAAGCTGCAAACTTGCAAACTGTGCCAAAGCAAAATGTGCCCAACTCCTGGATACCCTTTCCGATTGTTTCAGAATCCGTAGCTTTTCCCTCTCTGCCTCGACATCTTTGCTGCCTGAAGAGATTGAATTTCTTCCGAGATGCTGTGAATGCAAGAGATAAACTACTGTGCACTACACACCGCCCATTGCAGAGGAGGAACCTGACCTAGTGCTCAAATGCCCCAGGAGGAGCTTTAAAAAGAAAGAAATGGCTAATGTCCTTGGACTCAGAGGGACATTTTCCCCATTTCTTTGATTAAACTGCTCACTTTAAATTCTGAAGGCTTTTTGAAGTTATTTAAATTCTGCTGTATCATCAGTTATTTAAGTTTGAATTTAATTGCTAAAAAGGAAAGTTGGACAATTTCCAACTTTAAAAAATTCTTTCAAATTGTAATTAAATTTTAATTACTGATAAAGAAAGATGAATTTTAAGCTTTAACTGTAATTTGTTTACTGTTCTAAAAAGGTTTCCTTCACATCATCTTTAAAAGAGTTTTAAAATTTTAAAGCTTCATTCAAAATCTCTATTGCAACAATATTGCTTTAATGAAAATTTAAATTGAGTTTGAAGTGAGATATTTTTAAATTTTCGTAAATGATATTTGCCTTTTGGACGCACAATGCAGTTTTGGATTAATTTCCCATTGTTTTGGTGCATTTCTTGCCTTTTTTGGCTTGATAAAGAAGTTACACCGATCCTCCTGTTTCCCCAACCACTTTGGCCATTTCAGAAACCAAAGAAAGTCTATCTTGCACTTGTCACACTTAAATAATTTTATTTTCAATAAAAAATATATTGGCCTCCAAGTCCCCTACTTAAAAGTTATATCATCAGCTTTCAACATCTAGGTATTAATTCATTAACAACGTAGCCAGTTTGAAGAAATTTTAAACAATGGCCCTGAATTGAAGATTTGCTCTGAAATAGAGTGTGCTTGCAATGCTAATCTTAATTTTCTAAATCCATTCTTCAAATTCTGCTTTTTCTCAGTTTCCCAGACCAGAATAGTACCATACAAGTTAGTTTGTCACTCTTCCTTCTCAGACTTATCTCCAGAGCTCAATTTCTAATGCTCGTTTGCCAGATTGCTAAATTAAAAATCATACAACACCAGATTATAGTCCAACAGGTTTATGTGGAAGAACTATCTTTGGAAGCTCCAAATAAACTTGTTGGACTATAACCTGGTGTTGGGTGTACAAAGTTAAAAATCACACAAGTCCAGCATCGGCATCTCCAAATCTTGATCGATTGCAACGCAGATCTATTCTGTTTTAGTGAGGCACTTTGCTTTCCTTGCTTAATCTGAAACGTCGCCCAGGAATCCAACCCCTCCCACGCTCCATGTCAACTCTGAAGAATAACCTAGACTCGAAATGTTAGCTTTCCTTCTCTCGATGGATACTGCCTGACCCACTGTGATCTCCAGCATTCTTTTGTTTTCACTCCACTTTCCTGTATTTTTATCTCCAATTCTCCTCCAATTTACAGCTTCACAGAAGCCACAGAGCTTTTCCAGATAGAACCAACGTTGCTGTCTTTGCTACTGCAGGCTGGCTGGTTGGCTGGCTTGCAGCTCCCTATTTACATTCTATACATAAATTTTGCTTCATTTTTATTCAGACTGTTGTGGATTCTTTATACTGTTAGTGGTTTCTTAATTTGAAGACAGCAGTCCGTAACTGTTAGGATTTTCTTTGGGTAATTTGTTGCCACCAATCCTCCTCCTAATTCTAGCTTATGGGGCTTACTAGTATTCTGGTGAAGGATTATCTGACAGAAGCTGTGCTTGTGTAACAAAAAAAGTCATTTATTCCTTAAAATTTGGATACTACTAGGTAACTACATTATATGGAGACTGATTAAGGGTTGTTATCACCTAAGAGATTCTGTATTGTAGAACTGACCAACAACCAACTCCTTTCCTGGGGGTCAAATTCAAGGTGTGGGGGTTTGGTCTGTTTGATTTCATTCCTGTCAGCTCCTGCTCCATAGGTTGTCCTCATTGTCTCATCCAGCAGGACTTTTGTCTCATACCTCTGCGGTAGGCACGTCAATTCTGCTCCAGAGTCCAAAAAGCACTTTATGTTCAGGCCACCTGCCCTCATGATCACACACAGTCCATCTCCCCTCTGCTGAAATAAAACCAGTAGAAGCTTAGAGAGGTATGGATCGGGCTCTTCCAGTTTTTTTTTGCCATTTTTAGCAGCTTCTGCTGCTGCTAGGTGGTTAGGTTTTTAAACTTCTGAGATTGGTCTTACACCCAGTTTCTAGGGTCTCTTCTTCTTCATTGCTTATTAGGCGACTTCTCCCCTTTCCCTATTGCCAGCACCTCTTAGCCCAGTGGCCTTCCTTCCCACAGATGTAACATTTTCCTGGACATTTGTCTTTGGTCTTTTCAGGGTTTATAAGGATCTGTTTCATTTGCCCTGCCTGAAGGGCTCGCAATTCGGCACCCATATCTCAGTTGAGATGGTGGGCTCAGTCCACCAATTCATATTAATTAGTCCCCTTCTAGTCCCAGTCTGGTTTGGTTAGCTTTAACATTTTAGTGAGCACAGGTTTAAGTCTGGCCACAAAAGCAGACTTCAGCGGGCCATAATCACAACCTTCAAAATGCCTGTCTTCCTGCAGGTTTGGATCTCCTGCATACTCTTTCCAGGTGGTCCTAAACCTTTTATCATATTCTATGATTTCTTCTGTTGATTTTTGACAGCAAGCTGTGACTTGTGTACAAAGGGTCTTATGCAAACTATACTCCTGTACCCACTTTTATGGCTATCCAGCCAGCTTGCAGCTCTCCTACTCATACTCTCCAAGAGCACCTTTGACTGCCTCATGGAGGAAGTGTTCTTCTCTTTTGGTAACAGTCACATTCAGAATTTGTACCCTGTCCCAGGGATGGAGCATATATATTCTCCTTAACCGGTTTAGACATTCCTCATGTGGTCACTGGCCCCTTCTTTGGATGAGGCATTTCTTTAGATCACCTATGTTTTCAGGGGTCACAGGTCCACGCAGTGTGCATTTCAGTCCATAGTACCGGGACATCCGCCTCAGTGCCATCCTCTAAGCTCTGCCTGACTACTTTTTCTAATTTTACTTTATTCGTTTTAAGAGGTCATAAAAATGAGACCAGGGATAAACAATCCTCATTGCTTTCACTGCTAGAACCTCTCTATTTTTCAAGGGCAATAGCTCTTTTTTCTCTCAAATTACTTTTTGCATAACTCAGGTGGTCAGGTACAAAACTCTGTGTGGGCTGAGGAACCAGGGAAGAAACTGACAGGACTGTTATTTCATCCTTCAGTTTCTTGTTTTCCTTTGCAAACTCCTGATTTTTAAAATGAGCTTTTGCCTGTTTGGATCTTTCTTTCTGCAGCTGTTTATTCATTGCTTTTAATTGCTCTTTAAGTTGGGTTACTTCACAATTGTGGGCTGATTGGGGTAGGACTTCATTTTTCTGGAAAATCTGTCCCATTAATGCAAGAGACCATTTAATACAGTCTTTATTTTTCCTATCAGGTGGATTTTCCCCAGACCAGTCTCATGTCATCTAGGGTCCACGGTCTTTGGGGCATATTATACTTCTGTCCAATTTTGGTTAGCATCTTCCCTAATGAGAACTGTACTTCAAGGTAGTACTGCAACTGCTGCAGTATTTCTTCCTCAGTTATGTCAGTCTGCCTCTGGATGTCGTAGGTAGCTTCCTGGGGTCACCCACGATCACCCTAATTCACATGTCATTGGCAATTTTCTGCCATAGGCAATGGAAACCAATTTGAGGTCTAGACATGGGAGATTTGAAAAAATAGCCAACTTACGAAAGGTTCAGGGTCACAAATCAGGAACTAGATCACTAGATTAGATTTAGATTCTCTACAGTGTGGAAACAGGCCCTTCAGCCCAACAATTCCACACCGACCCTCCGAAGAGTAACCCACCCAGACCAATTTCCCTCTAACTGATGCAACTAACACTATGGGCAATTTGGCACGGTCAATTTACCTGATCTGCACATCTTTGGACATTGGGAGGAAACCGGAGCACCCGGAGGAAACCCACACAGACACGGGGAGAATGTGCAAATTCGACACAGACAGTTGCCTGAGGCTGGAATCGAACCAGAGACCTTGGCGCTGTGAGGTAGCAGTACTAATCACTGAGCCACCATGCCGATGCAAGAAGAAAGCCGCTTACCCTTGAATAACCGTCTGTGACCGGTCAGTTTATCTGGTGTCCAGGCGATTCTGCAGACTACGCCAAGTTGTATGATCATGTTCAAATAATGACCGAAAAAATCAGTGAGTGGCAAAAATAGCCTTTTTTTTCCAGCAACCGCAAATAGCACTAGTTTGAGGCAGCAATACAATCCCGAAATACAGTTCTTACAGATATTAAAATTCTACTACTATGGTGTTACATTGTTTTACCTATAGTACACAAAGTTTGAGGGGCTTCTGTCCTGGGACAGGAGATGGGTTACAACATGCTAAGTGCTAGCTGCTACATCTGATAGGATTACGTATATCTGCTTACATAAGAGAGGTGTTGGCCCTTTTGTCTTTCAAGTTAGTAAATTTTAGTAAAGATACTAAGCCCATATGCTCTAAATATAGTTAGAAATTGTACCTGCACTTAAAAGAATAAAAAATATTAAACTGATTACCACAGATGGGTTGTGAGATTTGTTTATGATTTGCCGGTGTGAGACTCATGCAATTTCACTTAAGCTCTGTATCGTCAGTTAGTTTCTTAAAGGGAAATTGGCCAAATTAAAAAGTATTCAACAAGTACAAAATAAACGGGGAACCTGTCTGGTGCGCTGTAGTGCTATTCAGGTCCAGGAGACGGTTAGTAAGGGCTAATTCTTATTATAATCTTTCATGGAGATTAGATAGGGGATGTATTGTTTATGATATTGACACCTATTCAGAGGTATCTTTAGGTGTAAAAATAGGCCTGATACGTTGAAATGGATGTTTTAACTTTAGTCTACATTGCAATAATAAAAGCATATGACAAAATATGTAAATGAATGAATGGAAACACATTATAGTGAACAATGGGCTAATAAAAGGGTTATGAATGAATGAATGGGAACCCGTTATTAATTAATACAGTGAGCCGGTGAATGAGTTAGTAAAGTTCACCTAAAAACACAAAATCTCGCAACACACATTGTGAAAAGTAGGTTGCAATGTTTGGTCCAAGTCCAGGTAAAAGATGATAAAATAGAGCACAATAAACCTTCGAGGATCCCTTTTTCCAACTGTCTTATTCACATGCAAATAAACCAAACTGTACCAGGTGGTTTTGATGTCTATTATAGTTTAATTTGCAATGTTGAGAATCTGCTATCTTTCAGAAATTAAAATTGTGTAACAGCAAAAACAATGATTCAATTTTCTCCAATTCAAGTTAGATTTCAAATTTTTCAAAGTTTTTCTTCCACTCTCTTCATCACAAGAAAATCTCCTTTGACTAGAAAGCAGGAAATTGAATTTTAATGCTCAAGGCAACACAAAGTAATAAATAGAGGATGATTTCACTTTTACAGCTCAAAGCATTATAGAAAATGAACTAATTGTGAAGGAAAGTTCAATTTTAAACTCAAGGTTACCAAATGCCATAATTTCATATTATGGTGCTATCAGACAAGGATATTGAATTTTCAAGAAATATTAATATCTCAAGACTAATTCTAAGTTAATTACAGAAAGGCCTTGTAGTCTGCCAAAATTATCTGCGAGATTTGGAATATGCAGGGAAATTATCTTGCTTTACTGTAGCACATAAAGCCTTTAAGCTGTTGACGCTTTAAATGTGTCTGTCAAACCATGCTGTGCAATCACATGCTATTCGTATTGTAATTAACAATTTCTGTTTTTAAAAAATCTGGTATTGTAGCTAATAGCTGTTCCTCGGCGAAGACTTTGGCAACAATTTATAACGACTAACTCATCATAGAATATTTCATTACAGGGCATACACATTAAGCAACATAACTGTTCTTGGAGCAAAGCAACAAACCTTTCTGTGCATGTATTCTAGTTGTGTTGAGCAGCTTGAAAATTAGTTTAACAATGGACATTTTGTTAAAACATACCTAGTAAAGTACTAGCTCATCTGAGGCATACCAAAAAGAACCAACCATATTCTTGACATAAAAAGTTTAAAGTGAATAAAAAAAGGGGGGCAAAAAAAATCAATCAGTTCACTCTTCTACTGAGAGCTAGTTGAAAAGGTAGGACGCAGGAAAGGGAATCTTTACTCAGTTTTAGCAATGTTTCACTGTGTGAACAATTCAAAATGTACCTAGACCCCATCCACAGCATCACTAAACGCCTCTCTATACATACTCGATCGTACAATGAACAGCCTCTGTCTCTGTACACAAATTTATAAAATTAACAATCAAGGCTTCAATAAGATGTTTTGTGGGTGGCATGGTGGCACAGTGGTTAGCACTGCTGCCTCACAGCACCAGAGACCTGGGTTCAATTCCCACCTCAGGCAACTGTCTGTGTGGAGTTTGCACATTCTCCCAGTGTCTGCATGGGTTTCCTCTGGGTGCTCCGGTTTCCTCCCACAGTCCAAAAATGTGCAGCTAAGGTGAATTACCCATGCTAAATTGCCCGTAGTGTTAGCTGAAGGGGTAAATGTAGGGGAATGGGTCTGGGTGGGTTGCTCTTCGGAGGCTCGGTGGACTCGTTGGGCCGAAGAGCCTGTTTCAAAGCTGTAAGTAATCATTTCATCTTTTGATTAGATTAGATTATGTTCCTATATTTTTTGGCTTCCCTTCATTTTATCCCAATTTTCACTTTCTCATTTTCTTATGGGCACTGACCTTTTGACACCAGTACCTGGCAATTTCCTATATCATATACAAATGATTAAACTTCTTACCTGATAGCCTATATGCACTGGCAAATGATTCAAACTCAATTTCCCAAATAGCCCAATTGTATTCTTAATAGATATTGTAATGTTAAAAGATTAAAATAGTACTCTCTCTCTGGACATTAATGTAATGTTGAAGGGTTAAACTGTACTATCTTTCTCCAGAAGCTGAACATTTTACAAGTCGGTGGGGGTGCATTCCTGCATGAATATGGATGACTCTCACTTCGTTTGGTCGGCCAATTACTACTATTCTACTGCTATCATCAAATTAAACTATCATTCAGTGCCTTCCATTCAGAAATGCTTTCATAGCCATCCCCCAGCCAATCAAATTCTTTTGTGTGATCATCCCCCTATAGGTGAAGCATATCACACCCACATTGTCTTAGGGAATCACGGTCAGGAAATTGTTTGTATAATGATTCCCCAGGATTAAGGCATTCACATTATCTCTGAGGATGACCTCCTACCATTGCACCTGGGGAAACATGTGGTTATTTGGGGGGGGGGGGGAAAGAGTGGCCAAAGTACCTGTGAGCATTACCAACTGCCCTGTATAAAGATGATATTTCCTTTTCTCTGAGCCTCTTTTGACTCAACTTCGCATGCCTGCGAGGAGGGTCAAAGGGGGTCACCTAGCTTGTACAGGCTTTAACAAACTTTAACTGTTTGCGGAAGTTGGTGCATGCAAATTGCATCTCATATGTGAAACCTCAGGAAAAGAACCTAACAATATCATTACACATGCACATCCTGGATTGCGAAGAGTTATGGAATCCTCCTGTTTAACCCAAAAACTGAGTATAACAACTACTGCCACCCGAGCTCAAGGCATCTACTTGATATAAATTTAAGGCCTCCTCCAAATACATGATTAGACCAGTTACAGTCTAAAGCCATTGAATTTTGGACATCATTCAAAACAGAAGAATTTCCAAGTAAACGATAAAACAACCTTTTACTGCTTTAGAACCAGAAATGAGACTGAAATACTACGAGTGTTAATTTTTAATAAATTTAAACTTAAAAATGCAAGAGTATGCAGTTCAATTTTCATCAGTGACACATATGAAAACTATTTCCTGACCAATATTTCATATTTGTTTATTTCCATGCTCGGTTTAAGATTCCCTACTCTTTCAAGCAAAGTAGTTTCCAAGTTTGCGCATTCAAAAGTTCCTAATATCAATCGCGATTCTTCATAATTTTAACTTCATCAAAAGAAATAGTCATAGAATCCCCACAGTACAGGACGAGGCCATTTATCCAATCAAATCTGCACCAATGCTCCAAAGAGCTATAATTTTTGCCATAATCACAGTTGTTCAGTGTTCAGCATTGGGCCACTTCCCAAAGTAATTTTATGCATTTTGTAATAAACAAAAAAAATTGACCATTCCTCTTCAGTTGAATCTGCCTTATTTTTCTGAATTATACTGTGGCCAAAAATTGAAATCACAATGAAGAATTCTGATCACTTGAACACAAAACGAAGAGTCCTTGGTGAAATCTAAATAAGATTACACATTCCATACATTTTACTTTCGTGAAAAGTTCAGCTTATGAAACAAATTTCAAAAGAGGTGGTCAATACCTGAATTTTAAAATACATTTACTCTGTAAACACAATGCATTTTAAATTACAGTAAAGCAAAATAATAGATTGGCATAGTAAGATTTTCTTTAAGTGACCTGTATTATTATTTGGTGTCGGAGTAACTTGGAGAATCCTGAGCTTTGATCAACTCAAGGGGTTATCAAATTAGTACATTTACATTCAGGACAAAAACATTTAGAGTCCTTAATATGGTGGTGGGAATGGATGTTTGTTTTGTGGTTTCATTCTGGCCTTATTATGTGGTCTAAGCCCAAGGCTTCCAGACTGCTTCCCAGCTTTCAGGTTCCACAAATATACATGGATGACAACCCTCATCACAACCTTCAATTGTCACTTATGCTTTAGATGTTTCACCATATTTACTGTGGAAAATACAATAGCTTACCAAAACAAAATATAGTAATAAGCATTACACCCAGAAGGGAAGAAGAAATACTAAGTCAATTTTCCAAACACATTCCAACTTTTTTTAAAAAATGAACACTCCATTGGACGCAATATGGCTGATCACATGATGTCAACTGACCATAATTTCTGGAAAATTCTGACCAGCAGTAACCAGGGAACAAAAGCTTACACAATCCTTCAGGAATGTTAAACTCCTTGGGCTGTATAGACATTCCAATTAAGCCAATACACCGCAGAAGAGATGTCAATGCAAGCTAGTTGTAAGTGAAAAATGAGTTTCAATAACTCTCCCTACTGTCTGAGATGGCATTATCATCACAGCTGTCTGCTACAAAACAATAACTTTAACTGTACAGCTTTGACTTCTTTTCTCAGTCTGATTTTCACATCTGTAGTCAACAGAAAAACAGTTGCAAACTCAGTTAAATAATCTCTCTGCAGTCTCAACCGCGTTTGAAGTCTCATTTCTGGAAAGAATTCTGTATTTCACCTGAAAAGTGAATTTCCCAGCCTATGAGAATGATATAGCTGCACCTAACTGCAATTCACCCGCACCCAAGTTTCTCCGAAAAGGAATTCTACCACACTAGCAGCAAAATGTCATGGGACACTAACTCATTGGATGTTAAATACACAAAAGATAATAACAATACCAATGTTTTTGATTTTTAAGCAATTTATAACTAACTCATTTCCTTTCCCTTTCTTTCTTCCTTGAGGGGGGGGGGGGGGGGGGGGGGAGCGGAGGGAGAGAGGGAGCGGAGGGAGAGGGAGGGAGAGAGCGCGAGAGCGCGCGAGAGAGCGCGAGAGAGCGCGAGAGAGCGCGAGAGAGCGCGAGAGAGCGCGAGAGAGCGCGAGAGCGCGCGAGAGAGCGCGAGAGAGCGCGAGAGCGCGCGAGAGAGCGCGAGAGAGCGCGAGAGAGCGCGAGAGAGCGCGAGAGAGCGCGAGAGAGCGCGAGAGAGCGCGAGAGAGCGCGAGAGAGCGCGAGAGAGCGCGAGAGAGCGCGAGAGAGCGCGAGAATCCAGCTTTCTTTCCAAGCTTTATGAGATTGCTGTGGATTATGTTGGAATTAGAGTTCACACTTAGAATTTGGAGAATACACATCACCACTTAATTTCAAGAGGGAAAAGTAAGTAAAGAATAATTTAAAGACCACAGACAAAACAAAAATAAATTATTACTAGAGTACAGCTTTCACCCAATGAAGGGCTAGGTTTGCTGTCACCTCCAGATATCAATCCAGCAGCAGGATTGCAGACAAGTGGAAGTTTATTTCACAGATAAATAGAAAGCATTCTGGAGTTTGATGGTACATAATCAGCAAATATTCCATAGCAAAAGCTTATTCAGATCATCAGGAATATACAGTCAGTTCCTTTAATAATGAAATAGTTCCAATGGGACCAGAATTATATTATAGCCAATACAGGGAAGGACAGCTTGCATTCGACAAATAATGGTCTAAATTCTTCAATTGTGTTATAGCCAATTTGCATTGAAGAAACACTTGTTATAGCAGTATCAACTGCATTCAAAAGCAATAGGTTCTCAATATTGCTAACTATCATGGCCAACTGTTCCTTCCCTATGCTGCAGTAATTAAAATTTAACTGTATACACCATAACTTAGCATTTATAATAGGTCAGTGTTGTGAACTACACTCACCAACTTTAATAAAAATATAATAATTGAATTTCCATAAAAATAGATATGTATTAGATTTATTAACAAGATGTTATCAATAGAAACCAGTAGAAACAGATTATATTAAATCAGGAATTAGTTAAGATAAAGGGTCTGAAATAGAATCAACTTTATTGATATAAAATGCTAATATAACACAGCTTCCATTTAAAAGGGTGCCAATTATTCATTATTTTCTAAGACAAGTAAGACATTAAACAATCACCCAAGTAACAGGTCACCTCTGTGCTCTTTACTAAAATAACATTTCAAGAAAAAGATAGATCAACCGTCTAAAATACTAAAGGTTTACTAAAGATAACTAATACTACTGGAGTCCAACACAGCACAGGGAGAATATCTTTCACTATGTAAGGGATAGAGGTTAGAGATTACTTTCAATATAGATTGGATATCTTACATAAAATTCAGCAAACAAATCACTGCAACCAGAGTTCAGTATTGACCAGAAGCAATGGATATAGATGTCAGATCTTTCAGAGACAGAACAACTGAATGAGAAAAGCAAGTTTAGAAAACCCAAGTCACCGTCAGTTCTTGATTCTAGCTCAAACCCACCAGACACCAATTTCAAAGAGAAAACTCATGAACTAAATGTAACATATTGCTTTTCATACAGTATTTCAAATGCCTGTCATCAGTATTTACTGAAATCTTCATGACAACGTTGCTGAATAAATAAATATTGAAGAATTTCTTCATTATTGTGAATCTTTGTTTTCGCAATACACCAGGTGGAATTTTAAATTTTTACAACTTTTCTAGCCCATCAATAAATTTGAATTCTATGCAATTAAACACAAGTCATGAAGCCATTCACATTCTGTACAGGTATCTACCAAAATTTCTAAACAACTTCCCAATTGGAAAAATCTAACATGGCAGTCATCCAGACAATCTATTTCAGATTTTGACAAAACTGAAATAGTGCTTATTCTCGCAAAGCTACAAAAATAATATGGTCATGGCTAGCGATTTGCATTTTTTATGAAAAGTGAACCAAAGCATGATGTTTGATTAGAAAATATTCCTAAAGATACAGGAATCCCAAGCAATAAAAATGGAATTTAAATTATTTAATTAGAAAGCATAGAATCTTTCAGCAGGTGACATACTGAACATGTGAATTCGTGCAATACAGCCTTTGTGCTTGGCAAGATGACATGGACTCTACACTGCAGCACAAATTTAAATTGCCAAAAATATCCATTTATAGTTTGCCTACAAAGAGCCAAACAGAGTGAAAACTGATCCTTTTGTAAAAACAACTAAAAACATTGACAGCTTGAACGGGAATTGAGTAACCACAAGTGACACTTACTGTTCACAATAGACAAGGATGTTCTAGTACTGAAAATTAGCAAATCAAGTTGAACAAAAAAGGTGGGAAAACTATAAGTGAAAGCTAGCTGATCACTGACGTGAGAAAGATCCAAAATTCAATACTAAACCAGTGTTCAGTCAGTTATCATAGTCCCAGCACAATACAGCGTTTTTTAAAAAAAGTACAGAGGAACCTCTATTATCCGAATATCAGATTATCCGAAGGTGATCTCGAGGTCCCGATAGAAACATTACGTCAAAGAGCTGTTTCAACTCGGATTGTGTCTTTTGTTTACAGGTACAATGACTTAAAAACGAACTCTGCTCACTGAAATGCTGCCGAGAACAGTCCTGGACAGTCCAGACACCGTCTCTAAATGACTGACTAAATGGTTGGAGGCTCACGCGCAGTGTGCTGCTGCCTCATCTCCTGAGCAGGGAGCAGACTTCACAGAAAACTCCAAACCCGAGGAAATCAATTAACCGAATAATCAGTTATCCAAACGAAATAGGGCCAGCCCATCTTGTTTGGATAATCGAGGTTCCTCTGTATATGTGCTGTGACCACAGCCTTAGCTGCCTCTGGGAGCTCACACTCCCAATTGATCCCAGCGAGCCTTGATGCAAATATTCACCTAAAGTGGACCAACACTATCAAAATTCATGTGATTAAAAGGATCCATGGACCCAGAAGCGTTACTACAGAACAACTGGGGAGAAAACGGACACACAAATATCAACTGCTCAAGAAGAATAGTATATTTTTGTATTTTAACATTAATAAATACTATTTGGAAGGGCAGGGATACACAAAATCCCTGATGACTGTACATTTGCAATCAATGTCCCCATTAGAATCACAGCTCCAACTCTTAAGGCCGAATATCAAAACATACTAATTGAAAGGCCCAATCCAGAGTGGATGAAATTATTCTCATCATTGTTCATAAAATGGAGCAAAGCCAAGCTTATAAAGATTCAGTCATAGAACAGCAAATCCAACTAGACCCCAATCTTACCCTTAGTAATGATGAGAGTTTTGGAACCTTCTATTTCAAATATGATTTATACAAGAGCCTTGAAGTCTTGCTAAATTAAACTATGATGAGACAACTCAAACTGTACATTCAACAAGAGTACCACTGATGAGTATTTAAATCATAAAAGGGTGCAAAATAAAAAAGGCCTGTAATTATATACCTTATATCTCTCAAACATATTAAGTCACCCAGAAATAATGGGATATTTTAGTGAACATGATCGAAAATTCCATGCAGAAGTTCTCATAAAGTGCAACACCATAAACATTTCAAATCAACAATGAAAGCAATCCTGGTGGCAAGACTATTTTCCAAGTAATATCAGTGGTATCTTTCATATGCTGTGAGAATGTGTATAGGGTATAAGATTAGAGTCCTCTGAGCAGTACTGGGGTTCAAGTCCCCTGGGGTGGGTTTAACTGTGGTTCGAGTCCTCTGCACGACACTGGACTTGAAATCCCTTGGGGTGGGTTAGCATTGAGGTTCGAGTCCCCTGGGATGGGTTTAATTGAGGTTCGGGTCCTCTGCGTGATACTGGGGTTTGAGTCTACTGGGTGGATTGATTTGAGGTTCAAGTCCTCCGCACTGTGCTGAGGTTCAAGCTCTCGGTTTTTATTTGGGATTCGGGTTTTCTGTGTTTAAGTGGGAATTGAGTTCTATGTTTAAGTGGGGTTCAAGCCCTGTAAGGAGTAAAGTGAGAATGGAGTCTTTTTTTCTGGAGGAAGAAAGTGGTTTGGATTGCTGTGCCACGTGGTCCGCTGTGATAACTTTCTCTTCTTATAAAAGTGTAATTTCAGTGAGAGGAAGCGAAAAAAGAGAAATGCTGAAATTAAGATTGCACTAACACTTGGGTTGAAAAAGGAAAGTTTCAATGTAAATGCTGAGAGTGTTTGATGTTAAAAACTTTGGTTGTTAAAATACTGGTTCTGAAAATCCTTATAATAACTGTTTTGCTTTATTCGAATGAGGATCTCAATACAATGTGTTTTGTGGGTTATATAATTGGGCAAATTTTGTTCTTACACTGAAATTGTATAACATTATGTCCTTTTTAAAATTATCAAACTTGTAACCTTAAATCAAGGTGATTGAGTGCCTTGAGCCCTGATTTGTTTGAAATTCTCCACTGCCTGTTTTTAAAAAAAATTGGATCAGTGGTCATGCTTTAGCCAGATGACAGTACTGTATTAAAATATCTTTGCTGTTTTTTTTTAAAATGCAGAGTGCTCACAAACAAAAAGCGCATTTTCAGTTTGACGTTTTGAAAGGATTATAGAGATTATCAGAACTGGAGGTTGAGCTGTTTAAATATTGTTAATTATTGTTAAGACTTCATTGGCCCCCTTCATATCGCAAATTCAAAGAAGGTTGATCTCTACCAAAATTGCTACTGTAATTTCAACTGTTTCATTTGGGAAGTTTCATTGGGAGAAAATATTTCAAAATATTCAGCAGTGGTTTCCCATAAATATTTGAGATTTAAATCTGAACTGAAACTGCCTCTTCAATTGCAAAGGTCCAGAAAACATTTTGTTGTTCTCTTGCTGTTCCAGACTTTTGAAATACTTTTCCTGGCAGCTTTGACATTAGTCAAGTCTCAATTTGTTAAAGGAAAATAATTTTTGAATAACCCAAATGGGGTACTTGGTCTGATTTTAGGACCACTGATTGTTGTTTATAATTAACTGAACTGTTTGGATGGTACAATTTAAAAGTTTATGGATTGTATAAAACTTGATAATGTCATAAATAGCGAACAGAATAACAGAGTTCAAGACGACTGAGAATGTTGAAACAGGCAAACAATTGTGTAGTTAAATGTGTGACTGTCTTCATACAGATAACCACCTTGTCAAGGAAGGAATGAGGGGAAACGCAAAGATACTTTCAGCAGCTAACATAGTCTCTAGAGTTCCTCCATTCACAGGTAAAGCATGCCTTTGGACCACCACGCAACCCTCCACAACCCGATCCAACCGATTCAAATCAGCTCCCCAGTCATGAAAAGTGAAGAAGTTAACAACAGTGAAGAGGAGGCCAGGAGGCATTATTGTCAGTGGCCTTCCTACAGACATTAAACCACGTGAGCTTTACTTCGCCTTTCAATCATTTAAGGGCTATGAAGGTTCACTGATCAAGCCAACAGCAAGACAGCCAGTTGGCTATGTTACATTTAACAGCAGAGCAGGAACAGAAGCAGCAAAGAATGCTGCATTCACCTTGCCTGCAGTTGCAGCACTACACACTCAGATGCGCTGGTATCCTCCATCTGAGGTCAAAAGTCTTGTAAGTTTTGTGAAGAAGCCTTATCCAAGAATTCAGAGTACTCTGTGGAGTGGTGTGCAAGGCCAAACTGAATTTTGTTTTCAGGTTGGAATTTACTTAGAGATTTTGGAGAACTAGCTCATTTCCACTCAACTTAGAGGGGATGGAGTGGTCACTAAGGACTGTAAGTGTAAGAACTTATCTTGTGAATTTTTTTTCCCCACACCAGATGATTCTTCAAACTCTTAATTACTTTAAGGACTAGTAATTTTTGTTGCTACAATCAATCACTGCATGTTGTGTATCAATAACTTGCTGAAATACTGCTGTCAGTCTTATGAAAGCTGATAATGCCATTGGCAGGGCAGGGAAAGTGTTAAGTTCTCAGTTTTGTGAAACAAGAGGTTCAGCTGAGCGTGACTCAGATCAGATAAGAACTTACACTTAGCAATGGGGTGCTGGAGGCAGGGGTAATGGGTTAACAAGGTGGAAAGGCATTAATTGTGTAGAGCCATTTAATAATATTGCAAGCATTCAAAATATGAGATCAGTTTAACAAGGTGAAAAGTATTAATTATGTGAAGTCAGTTATTCATTGTGTAACAGCATAGAGTCATAGAGATGTACAGCATGGAAACAGATCCTTCAGTCCAACCCGTCCATGCCGACCAGATATCCCAACCCAATCTAGTCCCACCTGCCAGCACCCGACCCATATCCCTCCAAACCCTTCCTATTCATATACCCATCCAAATGCCTTTTAAATGTTGCAATTGAACCAGCCTCCACCACATCCCCTGGCAGCTCATTCCATACACGTACCATCCTCTGCGTGAAAACGTTGCTCCTTAGCAAATGGCTTAATCTTGACTATTGATACTCGCTGATTGTAACGATCACCCAATCAATATGTACACTGCCTTAACTGAATGCTCAGTCCTGTAAAGTGACTATATTAATTCTTTGAGAAACTGCTGTTCCAGAGAAGATGGAACTCATGTCCTTGTGCATATGGGCGATCGTTCTCTCTCCCTCCAGGGTCCGGAATAAAGATCAAGGAGGTAAACCTAGACTGTCTCTCTGAGCATTTTGCTTCAACTGAGGGGGGTATGAGACAACAGCCAGATATACAGTTTCTCTGGGGTAAGTTGTGCATGAGGCTATTTTAGAGTATATAATATGCTGCATACTGATATACTATGGTATGGTATGTCATATGGTAGATGCATTGACCATACACTGAGGAAGTGTAGGAGCAGAGAGTGAAATTATTTAATTTACAACCACCGTCTTGCACACTTCTATCACATCACAAATGACAAAGGATAAGAAAAAGAGATTAACCTTCAGCCCCCTTTGCCCTGCTTAATGGATAGTTTCACTCAAACTGAAGTTGCACAAGTCCCAAGAAAGGGCAAAAGCAGTAAAGATGACATTATCTTGTACTCTGTTGCAATACAAACATTAAGATCTGCAAGTATATTTCTCCCCCTTCTTCCCGATACTGCTGGTCTCAGTTCCAGGCTTAAGGAAAATTGAAATAAAAATTTTGAAAGGCCTACTCAGGAGCAAAGTTATTATTCCAGGGTTTCAAAGCTTTGATGCAAATGCTTTGCAGGAAACATTTTAAATAATCAGTTCAACCATATTAAGTGAGCTGAAATTTGTCACTCGTAATGGCAAAAACCACAACACGGGGATTCATTTCTCAAGCTAAATTTGGAAATCAATGGCAGTCAAAATTGTAAGGCCCATAAAATTTAGAACAGCCCTTTTCAAAAGTGCAATTGCCCATAAAGACAAACAAATGTATGGAAGAATGAAATAAAACAAACAACTGTCGATGCTGAAAATCTGAAGGGTTGAGGACTTGGAATGTTAACTCTTGTTTTTTTTCTCTCACATATAATACTACCAGAGGAGATCTACAAAATCAAGAGGGGCATGGATAAGGTGAATAGCAAAAGAGGTTTGCCCTTCTATAGGGAAATTCAGAACTAGAGGGTACGGGTTTAAGGAGAGAGGGGAAAGATTTAAAAGTAGCCTGAGAGCAACCTTTTCTACACAGGTGGTGCATAAACATAATGAACTACCAAAGGAAGTGGTAGATGCAGGTACAGTTACAAAATTTAAAAGTAATCTGGACAGGTACATGAATAGAAAAGCTTTAAAGGGATAGTGGGCCAAAGGCAGACAACAGGACTAGTTTAGTTTAGGAAACGTCATCTGTGTGTGGACAATTTGGACTGAAGGGTCTGTTTCTATATGACTATGAGTATCTCCAGCAATTATCTGGGCTGTGGCAAAGATGTACATTGAATTTTCAAACAAATAAAACCCACTGGATTCTGAATTTCAACGAAACAGAACAAAATGAATTTAATAAGGGGAGGTTGTGTCTGACAAACCTATTAGAATTCTTTGAATAGGTAACAAGTTAGATAGACCAGGGAAACCTAGTAGATATTATCTACCTAGACTTCTAAAAGGCCTTTGATAAGGTGCCTCATGGGAGGCTGCTGAGTAAGGTGAGGGCCCATGGTGTTCGAGGTGAGCTACTGGTATGGATTGACGTTTGGCTGTCTGACAGAAGGCCGAGATGTTAAAATGTCTTCAAGGCAGAGATGGATAAATTCTTAATCTTGCAAGGAATTAAGGGATATGGGGAGAGTGTGAATAAGTGGCATTGAAATGCCCATCAGCCACGATTGAATGGCAGAGAGGACTCAATGGGCCGAATGGCCTTACTTCCTTCCACTCCTATGTCTTACGGTCTTAAAAAGCAATTCGGCAAATATCATGCAGTAGGTTTAGTTTCTGAAATTAGTTTATGATTCACAATGAATTTGCTTATTTGTATTCAGCCAAGCTCAAATATACATGATATCTTTAAACAGCAGACACTGAAGTCCTTATTTGATATTGCCGCCCATAAATGTTTTTGAGCATCACAGGATTTATTTTAATGTCTTTTACTGTACCTAACTTACTGCGGCTAAACCTAGCTCACTGGCTTGAGACCACTCCCCCTGGCCTGGCTTCCAACTTGTGGCCTCTGCCTGTACCACACCATTGCTAGAGTTCTGCACCATGAAGCCCCCCCATCGATAAACTTTATTTTTTTCTCTCTCTCTATTTTCCCACACTATCGCCTAACTGCAGTCGTACTCCTATAAACTTTATTGCCTGCTGCTGGTCAATAACCATAAGAAATAGAAACAGGAGTAAGTCATTTGGCTCCTTAAGCCTGATTACCATTCAACAGGATCATGGCTGTTTGGATACTCCACAGGTCCTCTTTCCTGTTCTTTCCCCATAACCCTCAAATCCCCTACTGACCAAGATTCAATCTATCATAGCCTTAAACAAAAGGACTGTAGACCCACAGCTCTCAGCACCAAGGAGTACCAAATACTCTCAATTATATGAGAGATGAAATTCCTCCTCATCGCAGCCTTAAATTGGCACCGCTTAATTCTGAGACTATGCCCTCTGGTCCTAGACAACTCCACTAAGGGGAAACATTCTTTCAGCATTCATCCCGTCAAGCCTCTTAACAATCCTATATTTTTTCAACAAGGTCTCCTAACATTCTTCTAAATTCCAATGAACAGAGTCCCATCTGTTTAATCTTTGCTCATAAGGCAGTCCCTTCCTACTGGGGATCATCCTAGTAAGCCTTCTCTGAATTGCCTCCAATGAAGTAATATAGTTTCGTAAATAAAAAAAGGGACCAAAACTGCTCACAGCATAACTCAAATATTTGCCTCGCCATCCCATCTCAGACCTTCATAGCAACCAGGACCTTCCCAGGCACATTAGTTTCCCTACCAAACCGAATGAGTTAGTCCTCCAGCACAGCCGAAATGTGTGGCACTGGAAATGCACACCAGGTCAGGCAGCATCCAAAGAAAATAAGCCAAAACGCGAATCTCCTGCTCCTCAGATGCTACCTGATCTGCTGTGCTTTTCCAGTGCCACACTTTTCGACTCTGATCTCCAGCATCTGCAGTCCTCACTTTCACCTCGTCCTCTAGCACAGACAAAACCAAGCAACTTCTCCAGATTGCCACACTGGTTTTACGCCACACCTGCAGCTGAAACCACTACCAAAACCTGGTCATCCAGGAGGTAACAGTAAGACCAAGGACCATATAGACAACCAAAAGGTACTGCACTATCAAATAACAGCGCAAGCAGACCAGTGTCCATGAAGGAAGAGAACCACGTCCCCGTAAAAAGCTGCCAGCAGGCATCATGAAGTCCATCATGAAGCAGTATCCCAGGATCCATCAGCAGGTGCCAGAAATAGAAAATTACATTTTTCTTCTACTTCTGAATTTATTTTAATAGCTATTTAATTTTCAATGTGGGAAGTTAGCTATTTAAAGTACTGTGTTTCAATTTACAAGGTACAGGCATAATATTTTATGGGTTTTTTCGCTCACTAATGAAACCCCTCTGAAATCTAACTCCAGTTTTAATATTAATTACCACTGGAATTAATGCTTCACTTGGAGTCATTTCACTTAAAGTTGTGATTTTCAGCAATAAAACAACAACTTTCAAGTGAGGACTTTCCATATGCAGAAAGAACAGCCATATTTTCTTTCCACCGGCAGAGACGCAACCTGTTGTCCTTTTCCAATCCCGATTAGCTTTATAAAAGATCAAGATTTTCTCGCAAAAACTTTGAACTTTATTGCAGCATGGATTATTCGTTTAAACTTAAAAATAATAGGTGCATTCTGGGGTTATCAAAAGATTCCAAATTTTGTTTTCCATCCTGTTCTTCCACTGCTCCCCATCTTACATCAAAACTATCTTGTCCAACTGCTTCTCAATATGACAACGACTCAAAACGCATGTTTTATACATCCTTTTTTTACAGCAAACAAAAAAAAAGGTAGCTAAATTAGACAAAGAGAAAGTGAGAAATGCAGATGCTGGAGATGTGTCAAAAAGTGTGGTGCTGGAAAAGCATAGCAAGTCAGGCAGCATCCAAGGAGCAGAAGAGTCAACATTTCGGGAATAAATCATTCCTGAAGGGCTTATGCCCGAAACGTCGATTCTCCTGCTCCTCAGATGCTGCCTGACCTGCTGCATTTTTCTAGTGCCATATTTTTCAATTCAGCTAACTACATAAACCATAGAACTCAACTTTTAAACAACTTCTTCAAGGACAGAAAATAAAAACATTTAAAGGAATAGCAGGAATGACGTGAGCCCTTGTGCATCCTCCACTATTTCTAAAATCATACCTGGTCCTCTGCCTTAACTATTACTTTGGCACCTGCTCTCCATCACTATACTCCTGGTAGCTAGTTTTGGAAGATAGATAACTTGTACTGGATTCATTCAGAATGAAATATTACGGACATGTATTTCCTGACTTCAGTCTACTCCTGTTGATATGTCTCTCTGTATGTGGTCAAGCAACCATCCAATCATGGTCCCCAAATTCTCTCTTCTCCACTTTGTCTACATACCTCTAACTTTCCTGCAATCACCTCTTTCAGTACATTTTCATGCCTGTAAATATAGCCAATCCAACCATGTTACCTTTTCTTGATTATATTCAGTAACTACCTTTCCTCCTCTACTATCCAGAGCATAGTTTTGCATTGTTCTCTCTAATAGGCTGGCTTTATCCTTCTCCAAGAACACACTAGACAACTTTCCAGTCTTTGTATCTGCTTTTCCTAACATTTAGATTCGTAATCATGTACGAAGCACTCCAAAACATAATCATAGCTATTCTTTAAGATTTTTAATCATTCATAGTTGAATAATTCTTAAATTTTAGGAGACTGCAGTCTTTCACCTTCAATTCTAGTTTGGTTTCCTTTATGACAATAACTATGTGGTGACAAGATGTTTCTCAAATATTTGAAATGTGACCCCTGTATTTTCACTACCCATTTCTACCATTCTTCAGAACACTGGTCAACATATTAATTTTAATTCCATAAATGTTCACCGTTTTATTCATTCTATTAATATCTACATCTTCTGTTGAGCGATTACATCTGCAAATCTGACGAGCTTCACCTTCTGACCTATTTTGATACATTTCTCACCTTTCAGCAATGGTGAAGGCCTCTTCTCACCCTGTACACAGTTAAATGACATGCAATTTCACTGAATATTGTCAATTGTAGCAGTCAGTTCTCAACACAAAGCTGCAAGCATTCTTTTAACTCTCCATCAGTTCCAATCGCTTCCATCATTTTTAACCACTTTTGAGAGTTCAACACAATTCTGGTGCTGCTGGTGATCCACCGTACCTTATGGATGCCTAATTTGGAATTGCTAGGATCTGTTCTAATCTTAGCAAAGTGATAGTTCAACCAGTGTTCTGACCAGCAAAAGCATCATCTCAGTAAACCCTGTGGAGAGAGACCACTGACTGCTTTCCAGTATTTTTAGCTGTCTAAAATACCATGTTGTTTTTGTGTCTGTCTGTATGTACATACACGTGCAGATCTTGAGTATTCTAATGAAGGGTCACTGAACTTGAACGTATAACTATGCTTCTCTCTCTACAGATGCTGCCTGACCTACTGAGCTTCTCCAGCATTTTTCATTTATTTTTAAAATTAACTTTTTGAGGGGTGGATAGAAAATGAGTCAAATGAGAAATGTTATTAACTTCAACAGGTGGTTTACTTTCTAAGAGGTATTCATTAATATTGCAATTGCTCAACAAATTTCATACACAATCTCATTTGTCAGCAAAAGATTATAATAGGAAAATGTATGAGCGGTTCCTGCAATGCCTGATTCTTTTTTTAAAAACAGTGGGTTACAAGTACAACTCAATGTCTCAGTACACCTTAAAAGTACATCCCACCTAAGGGAAAATTTTACAATTTCACTCTGTTCCAAAAGCAAACGAACTCCAGAATATCCCAAAGTATTTTCTTTCCCCTTGGCATGGTTCCAAGATCCCAGAAGTTTAAGATTAGCCAATCATCTCTTTAACCTGTGGCCCTGCTGCTAGTGATTCATACAGCTTATTAAACGCATCAATTTAAAGGGGTGATGGCAAAAGAAACTTACATACATTAACCAATACCCATAGCTCCTGGAATTTCTTCATTATACACTTGAGACGACAAAAAGAAACCTCCTTATATTTACAAATACATACAACTTCTTGCACAATTTACTAACTTGAGACAATTTTAGTGTTCATCAGAATCCTCAAATCAAACAAAACACAGTAGCTTACTGTAAATTTGAAAGATCATACCTGTTCCAAACTGAGCCATTCTGTAAACTTGACAGATGTTTTGAAAAAATGTTTTCCTGCTTGTGGCTTTTCCTAAAAATATGCTTTAAAAATAGTTGCTTTGTATTAGGGCAAATGTGTCTCTGATCTATTTCTATAAACAATCCCAGAAAGGATTCTAAATTCTGCAGAATAGTGCCCAAGTTATTTAATCTTCATCACTTGAGTCTCAATATAATTATTACAGTGCTCTTCGGATACACTTTTACCTGGCAGACTCATGTTTTGCCTGGAGTACTCCAAGGACCTGAGATGGACAACTTTGACTTGGATTCAGAACTGCAATATGATTGACCAATTTGAAAATTATACAAAGTTGGGAGTGGCATTGGAAGCTGGAACAATTTAAATTACAAAATTAATAGCACCGAAGATGCAAACAGATAAAGTATAAAAATTTAATTGGGAAAACAAACTCCTGCAAGCTGGTGCTAGAGATACTCTCTAAGTAATATTGAAATAACTAATGAAAAAGTTATGAGAATAATGAATAAGACTTAACTGGGACGCTGCTATGTGACTTGCAATCACAAATTTGAGAAACATTGAAATGTTTTCACTCTCAAATTACCTTTTCGTCAATGCCCAGCATTATTTTACAAAAAGGTAATTTATGTACTGATTTGCTTAGCATATAGTAATGACTTATTCCATAACAGTAGAGTTACTTGCAAATTATTTTATAAGTACTGTGTAGCATGTATCCTCTCTAATATTTACATTAACTCAGATTTTCCTTGTGATGCTGTACACCATACATGTAGCCATCTTCTGATATAATTTTCTTATGGATAGCTTACCCTATATTTCTCTGCATTTGTATCATCTAAATCAGAGAGATTTTAAAGGATGAATAGAACAGAATCCCTACATTGTGGAAACAGGCCATTCAGCCCAAGAAGTCCACACAGACTGTCCAAAGAGCATCCCACCTAGACCTTATCCTATCCCTGAAATGCTGCATTTCCCATTGCTAATCTACACATCCCTGGATACTACAAACCATTTAGCATTGGTCAATCCACCTAACCCGCACATCTTTGGTCTGTAGGAGGAAACTGGAGCATCCGGAGGAAAACGGAGCAACCGGAGGAAACCTATGCAGACATGGGGATAATGTGCATAACTCCACACAGACAGTGACCTGAGGCTGGAAACGAATGTGAGTACCTGGCGCTGAGGCAGCAGCACTAACCACTGAGCCACCATGCCATTCAATAGAATCATGGCCGTCCCACCATTTCTGATGTCTACATTTCTACCCTCTTCTCATCACCCTTGTTTCCTCTACTGCGCAAGAAGAATCTATGTCAAAGTCTAATATACAAAAGGACTGTGCCCCTACAACTCTCAGTGGCAAGGAGTTCCAAAGAACTTCCTCATCTCTCTCTTAAATTGGCACCTCTTTATTCTGAGACTAGGCACTCTTGTCCCACACTCTCCCATGAGGGGAAACATGCCTTCAGCTTTTATCCTGTCAAGTCCCTTAAGAATCCTGCATGTTTCAGTGAAATCACCCTTCATTCTTGCAAACTCCAATGAGTAGAGACTGACCTGAGTATTTCCAGCACCTTCTGTTTCCAACTTCAATTATTCAGATTGATGTACCCACACTGTTAGATTACACAAATTATTCCTCTATCAATCTATTTGCAACTACAGCCATTGAATTTCTGTAAAACTCTCATTTATTAAAAAAGGTATTTAATTCATTAAAATCATATTACATAATTTCACTGATTTCTCATGAAAACTAGAAACTATGAAGACCATTCCAACAGTCTTGTTCTTTTTTACTTCACCAGACTAACTTTTGCAGTTATGCCAGCTGAACAAATGACATATCCAACATTCCAAAACAGTTGCTCGATAATTTTCAAATTCACCAGATATTTAGTACCATTTTTGTTAGTAGTTTGGTGAATATTTTGTAATTTGAGAATTCTGTAGTTTTATCTATTGTATCTAATTTCAGATATTCAGTCATTCAAATCAATATAGGTATAATAAAACAGCATTACAATACAATCATTTTAATGTTCTGACTCACTCAGCTAAATTTAGTCAAATGTAACACAGCCATACTAATAGAAGGTTTCATGTTAAATCCTGAGGCCACGTAAAGCAACCTATCCAAATTTTGATGCTATAATTGGCCTCAATGTCCCTGAACTGAAGAATATACAATAAATCATTAGGTTTTTTGGTTCATTTCCTAGAGATTCATGCTGAAATTACACACACAAAACTTGGGCTGACAGTGATGCCATCTGCAGTTGGAAAGGTTCATTATTACCAGTATGAAGTGGGCTTACTAATACCCACAGTCCGCAGGAAAGTAAAAGTAAAATCACCAGATAGATAAGTCAAATAAAAATTACTTTCGTCATTATTTGTATATTTGTTGGAAAACCAAACTAGATTATCAGAGCAAAAAGGTTACTATTTGAAACTTGCACCAACTAGTACAATACTGCATCAAGGGAAATGTTTTGTTTTTTTTAAATGTTGCAATGTCTTATTAATTAAAAACAGGAAAATATTTCCTTCAAGGCATTTAGTAAAACCGAATGACTGGAGCCAAAAAAACCAAACAAACATCAATAAGAGTGAACACACGGCAAATTCACATTTAGCCCCTTCCCAAAAACGTAACTGGATCTTATTCCTACTCGGCAATTCCTGCAATACTCCACACGATAATGTCCATGACAATTACACATAAAATACTAAACAATAATCCATTAAAAGGTCTCTCTTCACGTCTGGGTTTCCAACCATTCAAAAAGGCATCTTAACTAACCATTCTAAAAATTATTCATGAGATTTAACCATACAAATTCATATTTAGCATAACGATCCTGTTAGATATTTATAATCAGCATACACTCATTCTAGGGAATATCAAAATTAGATCACATGCATACAGCCCGGAGTAGCATGTGTAGCAATTAGGCCACGTTCTCAACATCATATTGCACATTGAATGCAACATACCGATCCTTTGTTGTAGTAAACAATGCAAATAAGTGTGAGCCCTCGTATTACCTCATCTGCACGCAGGCGATGTAGTTCTTGTGGCTTTGAACTCTTGGCAGCTGGAACGCAATCAATGTTCCCGGGTATTGAGGATGAAGCTGGTGTGGTGGTAGAATTACAGTGAGCCACAGGTTTTCCCCCCGAGATCGACAATACTTGCATCGAGTTCACGAACCCTCCCGTGCAGATAAATAAAGACACGGAGTCCAGCTATATGAAAGTCTGTACAGGAAAAGCGCTGGCTCCCTTCATCCTACCTTACGTATACCGTCGTCCCAGATCTGGGGGGCTGCTTCAATTAGCAACGATCCCAGAATTACACCAAAGGTGGGGATAGCGCCGATGAGGAGGAGACGGTATAGAGAGACATGGGGGGCGCTGGCCAACCATGAGACCGCAGAGAGCCCAAATCAAATGCCCCTATTAGCAAAGCGGCAACCACTGCTCTCACGAAGGCGGAGAACGCTCCTTGGTCAGATGTAAATGTCCCAACAAACAACAGCGGCAACTGCAGAAATTAGACATGCTCTTACGGTCCCGAGGTTGAAGGCTGACCATTCAGGGGAAAATGGCCGACACAAACAGTTTGGTGGAGAACCCACTCCGGAAACGGAAAATGGCCGCCACAACCGCCCGCCGCCGGCTATGAACGTCACGCACGGATCTGACCAATCCGCGGGCAGTACCACGTGATGCCGCGAACCGGCCGGCGGGTATTAGGGGAGCTCGCGCTGTGCGGTCTTGGAATTCAGTCCCACTAACGGTTTTTTAGTCCTCATGTTCTTTGTCCCGTTCTTAATGGTAAATGTTAGCTTAAGGTTTTTCTCTCATTTACGTGGTGATTGAAATTAACTTACCTTCACCCGCTCCGCAAAAGTAACCAAAATTATAGGTTTCGTATAATGCGAAGGGGAAGCGCGAGGTCCCCCCCCGACTCCACATTGGTATTTATTTTCTCTTGGTCACCATCGCGTTGTACAACAAGGGCATAGGAGTTGGGCAAATCTGAAACAAAACTACTGGAAGCAGTTAGTGTATTGGCTTCGTTAGGGCGAATTCATTTTATTCCATTGAAGGGTTTGTTGGGGGTGGGGAAGGAGGAGAAATTGAGGATAGGATAACTTCAGGTAGGAATTATCAGTCATTTGTTCCAACAGCTGGGTACGTTTGACGGCGGTTGTCTTCCTGGTGCACAGAACAAAAAGAAAAATATTTGTGTGTATCCCCTGTAAAGCACCTGTCATTCAGTAGTTGAACAGACCCCAATATAGATCATATTTGTAGAATTTAACGCAGCAAATTCGGCCCATCTGTCCAACAGGGCAGTGCTAATCATCTCTAGCACCTACCAACATAATTCTTCGATTTCTCATTCAAAAACAACGTATTTCAGATATTGGAAATCTGAAATAGAAACAAAAAATGCTGAAATATGAAGTATCTCTGCAAAAGGAATTGAGCTCATTCATGCAGAAGTTAGAGTTAACAATTTGTAAGCAAATGCAGAAAATAGGGAAAGAAGGGGGTTTTTGAAAAGGAATGATGACGCAAAAGAAAATGAAAAATAGCACAGCAAATAAGGATTTTTTTTTAAAAAAAGCTTACCAATATCTTTTTGAAAAAATACATAACTTGAATGCAAGTATTATTTTGCTGAGCCAATACATGTAAACTTGATCTGAAACGTATGATTCTGGCACAACTCCAAAGTTTGTGTTGCTGTTCCTTAATTAGCAGCAGGAGCTGTGGGAAAGAAGTGAGGTCACACAAAACAACAGAACCAAAATAGCTGCAGAAAATCTGTGAAGAATTCTTGTCAGTGTGAGAGCTAGCTGAAATAAGTGGTGCACATCAAAAGCAGTATAATGACTAAATAATGCAAACAGTCCAAACAAATCCAGGTTGTAATTTGTCAGTACAGGGAGCCACTCATTATAGGAGTTAGTGAGGACGACAGATGCTGGAGAAGTCAGAGTTGATAAAATGTGGTGCTGGAAAAAGCGCAGCAGGTCAGGCAGCATCCGAGGAGGATGAGAGTCGATCTTTTGGGCTTAACCCTTTATCAGAACTCAAAGCTAGATACGTCGACTATCTTGCTTCTTAGATGTGACCTGACCTGCTGTGCTTTTTCCAGCGCCACACTTTATCAACAGCCATTCATTATAGAAATACATCTGGACAAAGTTTCCTAGCCTTCCAAAGTTTATGTCACATAGAGTCATAGGGATGTACAGCATGGAAACAGACCCTTCGGTCCAACCTGTCCACGCCGTTCAGATATCCCAACCCAACCTAATCCCACCTGCCAGCACATGGCCCATATCCCTCCAAACCCTTCCTATTCATATACCCATCTAAATGCCTCTTAAATGTTGCAATGGTACCAGCCTCCACCTCATCCCCTGGTTCCTCATTCCATACACCTACCACCCTCTGCCTGCAAAGGTTGCCCCTTAGGTCTCTTTTATATCTTTTCCCCTCTCACCCTAAACCTATGCCCTCCAGTTCTGGACTCCCCGAACCCAGGGAAGAGACTTTGCCTATTTATCCTATCCATGCCCCTCAATTTTGGAAACCTCTATAAGGTCACCCCTCACCCTCCGAAGCTCCAGGGAAAACAGTCCCAACCTGTTCAGCCTCTCCTTAAAGCTCAAATCCTCCAACCCTGCCAAGATCCTTGTAAATCTTTTCTGAACCCTTTCAAGTTTCACAACATGTTTCTGATAGGAAGGAGACCAGAGATGCACACAATATTCCAACAGTGGCCTAACCAATGTTTTGTACAGCCGCAACATGACCTCCCAACTCCTGTACTCAATACTGTGACCAATAAAGGAAGGCATACCAAACACCTTCTTCACTATCCTATCTACCTGCGACTCAACTTTCAAGGAGCTATGAACCTGCACTCCAAGGTCTCTTTGTTCAGCAACACTCCCTAGGACCTTACCATTAAGTATATAAGTCCTGCTAAGATTTGCTTTCCCAAAATGCAGCAGCTTGTATTTATCTGAATTAAACTCCATCTGCCACTTCTCAGCCCATTGGCCCATCTCGTCCAGATCCTGTTGTAATCTGAGGTAACCCTCTTCGCTGTCCACTTCACCTCCAATTTTGGTGTCATCTGCAAACTTATTAACCATACCTCTTATGCTTGCATCCAAATCATTTGTATAAATGACAAAAAGTAGAGGACCCAGCACCGATCCTTGTGGCACACCACTGGTCACAGGCCTCCAGTCTGAAAAACAACCGTCCACCACCACATATGTTTGGATTTAAGGACTGTCTGTTCTCTCAACTGAAATAGTCACAATCTCACCTGATTCAGAAAATTATAGGTTCAAATCATACACTAGCAATTGAAACTTAAAAATCTAGGCTGGCACTCCAGTATGTTTGGAGGAAGTTTTGCATTGTTGTGGGTGCCATCTTTTGAATGAACCATTAGACAAATGCCCCATCTTCCTTCTGTTTGATATAAAAGTATCAGTGACATTATTTCAAAGAGTAAGGTAGTTTCCCCAATGTTCGAACAAACACTAATTTCCCAATAAATATCTCAAAAAAAACATGCAGCTGTTACTACATTGTCCTCTGTGGGAATTTGCTGTGTGCAAATCTTTTCCAACATTATAACAATAACTGCACATTACCCTTACAAGAGATGTCTAACGTAATGAAATTTGCTGTATACATCTTCAACTAGTACCATTCATCTGAAGACAATAGAATGTAATTTGACGTTTTGTATAAACGATGAGTACAAGCTAGATCATGTGCTCAAGTTACTGGACCTTCAACCAGAATGTTCTGACACCAAGAAAAGTGGTTCAACAGAACCACAACTGACACCTCCTTATCTCAGAGCTGCTGATGGATACTTGTGCATAGAATTTGCCAGCATAACAACTATCAATTCACGTTTATGTTTTTTAATTAGTTAAGGTAGAGTGTCTTTGGACATGAAAAGTACTACATAAGTAAAGCGTTTAGATGGTGAACCTCACCATTTAGGAAGAAATTAAGAGAAGTGCAGGTGGATTAGTTAAATATGGCATTTTTGTGATGTTTATGTTTCTTTTAAGGCTGGAATGTCCAAGTGTTGCAAACTAAGGTTACGGAGATTAGGGTCAAGTCAGTCATAGATGTCAAATGAAGGATGAACAATGTATGAGAGGCTAGATTTGATTAAAACGTAAAAAGAATATAATGCTAGAGGAGCTTACAGAAATTGTGTAAAGCTGTGGATTTGTCAAAAGTATTTAAAATTTAATATTTTGAAGAATAATCGTATAGTTTGATATTTAATATCTCAAGACATGTGGGACATGATACAATTGTTGACTTTTGAAATTTATAGTAGTGAGTGGGTGCTTTCCAAGAACAGTTTCATTACAATTATATCTGGAATGATAAAAGCAAAAGTTTTGTTTTTGGGAGTGTGGTGGGATTTGGGAGGTGGAAATAAGTAATCATCCTAATGGATAACTGAAAACACATCTCTGGAACCAGCACAGTTCCGAGGATGAGTTTAATGGTGCAAAATTATCCTTCACCCTGAAGCTTCATTTTACTAATGGTGTATGTTTTGACTACCTTTTGATAATTTTAATTGTAAACTGTATGATTGATTTTCTTTCCAAAAATCTTGTTTATTCTTGCAAATATGCAAAGTAGAGCCATGTTATGTATTGAAGGAGAAATCTTGCACATGAATTGTATAGTTTGCATATAATTCACTGAGGAACGGAAGGTGATGAATGCTGAGATTAGAGATAGAAGTTTGTTTACTCTGAGTCACATTGACATAAGGAGGGAAGATGTGTTGGGTAGGCTAAAGGATATTAAGGTGGACAAATCCCCAGCACCAGATGGGACCTATCCAGGTTGCTGAGGGAGGTGAGAAAGGAAATAGCTAGGGCCCTGACAGATACCTTTGTGGCATCCTTAAACAAAGGTGAGTTGCCGGAGGAATGGAGGGTTGCTCATGTTGTCCCCCTGTACAAGAAGGGTAGTAGGGATATTCCAGGGTATTCCTGGTGAAGGACTTTTGCCCAAAATGTCGATTTTCCTGCTCCTTGGATGGGAACTGCTGTGCTTTTTCAGCACCACTCTATTCCAGAATCTGGTTTCCAGCATCTGCAGTCATTGTTTTTATCTCGTAGGGATATTCCAGATAACCACAGACCAGTGAACCTGACGTCAGTGGTGGGAAAGATGCTGGAGAGGGTACTGAGGGATAAAATCTATTTATATTTAGAAAAGATTGGGCTTATCAGTGATAGGAAACATGGTTTTGTGCAGGGGAGATCGTGCCTTGCCAACTTAATAGAGTTCTTTGAGGAAGTGACCAAGTTGATAGATGAAGGAAGGGCTGTAGATATCATATACATGGATTTTAGTAAGGCATTTGATAAGGTTCCCCATGGTAAACTAATGGAGAAAGTGAAGTCACATGGTGTGCAGGGTGTTCTCGCTGGGTGGATAAAGAACTGGTTGAACAACAGGAGACAGAGATTAGTAATTGAAGGGAGTTTCTTGAAATGGAGAAAGGTGACCAGTGGTGTTCCACAGGAATCTGTGCTGACTGATCTGCTGTGCTTTTCCAGCACCACTGTAATCTAAACTCAGTAAGTTTGCAGATGACACGAAGATTGGTGGAGTAGCAGAAAGTATAGGGGACTGTCAAAGAATACAGGAGAACATAGATAGATTGGAGAGTTGGGCAGAGAAGTGACAGGTGGAGTTCAATCCAGGCACATATGAGATGATGCATTTTGGAAAGTCTAATTCTAGAGTGAACTAAACTGTAAATGGAAGAGCCTTGGGACAAGTTTATAAGCAGAGAGATCTGGGTGTCCTGAAGGTGGCTGCACAGGTGGATAGAGAAGGCATATAGTATGCTTGCCTTCATCAGACGGGGTATGGAGTATAAGAGCTGGCATGTCATGCTAAAATTGTACAAGACTTTGGTGCAGCCGCATTTAGAATACTGAGTACAGTTCTGGTTGCCACATTACCAAAAGGATGTGGACGCTTTGAGACGGTGCAGAGAAGGTTTACAAGGATGTTGCCTGGTATGGAAGGTACTAACTATGAAGAAAGGTTAAGTACGTTAGGATTGTTTTTATTAGAAAAAAGGAGATTGAGTGGGGACCTGATGGAGGTCTACAAAATCATGAAGGGTATAGACAGGGTAAATAGAGATAAGCTTTTTCCCAGGGTGAGGGATTTAATAATGGGAGGTCATGCGTTCAAGGTGAGGCGGGGGGACATGCCTGGTAGGTGGTAGGTGCCTGAAAGGCGTTGCTAGTAGAGGTAGTAGAGGCAAGCACGATAGATTCATTTAAGGTGCGTCTGGACAGATGAATGAGTAAGGTGGGGAGGAGAGGGATACAGATGTTTAGGAATTGGGCAATAGGTTTAGACAGTGGATTGGATCGGCTCAGGCTTGGAGGGCCGAAGGCCCTGTTCCTAAGCTGTAAATTTTTTTTGTTCTTTGTTCTTAATTCATTGGTGTTGCCAAGCACTTTAATTCATCACACGGTAAAATTAATGACCACATTTGATTAAATATTTTTTCATTCAAACAAGTTCATTTTATCTGCTATCTCAAATAGAATACAATTTGTTGACAGTCACTTGATTTCAAGTATAATTTCTTGGCATGTATCCATGTTATCCTGAGTGATTATTTTGCCTTTCATCTTCGTGTTTACAGGAAAGTAGAGCAAATTTAACAGAAAGAAATAGCAGTGACTAGCAGAATGAGTAGGACATTGCAAATGATAAGTTGGATAATTTGGGCTCATACACCTGTCTTTGCTTTCTACATGTTGCTCTTTTCTCTTTTTTTTCAATTAAATGTTTCTTTGCCCTCTTGGCTGATGGTGGATGGCATAATTTGGCAAGAGAAAAAGATAAAGCAGCTGAAGGCATCATTTGAGTTGATTGTTACCTGCACCCACCCCTTCCTACTGCTCTCACATTAACTATACTTCTTTGAACTATACAACTGTATCTTTCAATTCTGTGTTTCAATCCCAATAGTCTGCCTAGTGGCAGATAAGAGCATGGTGCTCTTATCATGCTCAATCTCATTCCTTCTACTATTGTCTTCTTAATCTTTTCCTGAAAAATTCTACATAATAGAACATTCAACTTTAAGAAAAATCTGTTCCATGTGAGAAGAATGTTTTTGCTTTTTTCCCCACGTTAGCAATTAATTTGAGTTTTCTAACTCATTATGATATGAGAATTATATGTAATATTCTGCTTTAAAACATTAAAAATATTAAGTGTGAAGATAACCTTTCTCCCTCATCTCTCAAGATCTGTCTCAGCTTAATATCCTTTATGAAAGCTATATAACTTCAAGAGCTGTAGAATCATTGCTTCAACTTTTTTTTCTTTCCATATGCACACGAAAAAGTTAGCTGTTTCTAACTCTATATAGATATGATACCTGAGTAAAGCTTTTCAAATGAACATTGTAAATAGTTTTGAAAACTGAACAAAAATCACTAGAACCTAAAGAAAAATAGTAGAGTTGACTAAATAATATTGACGTACCTTAGGAAATGAGGTTAAATATACCCATCAAATTTGAATGCAGAAACGCCTTCAAGAAGAAACTGCTGGACAAGACTGCCACTATTTTGGCGTTGAGTTCTGCTGCAAAACCTAGTTTCTCTTATATTGAAGCATTATACTGAGACTATTTACCAGTATGGCTCTCTATGGTTAATATGTGGATTGCATTTTCCACACTACATTTAGGTGCAGTACTTTTCACTTAATATAGCAGAAATGGAGACTTGGTACTATGTAATTTCCAATTTTACTGTCAAATATAAAATCTTTGAGTTTATGAAGTATAAATGACTTTAAGTGTGTGAACATCTATTCTTAAGAATGAACAGAAGTTATTTTAAAATGTCTTTACCTGTAATAATTGTAGCAGATGTTTTGAAATTTCTAATTAAGAATTTAAGGGTTAGTTTAGGAATAAAAGTGCAACTTTTGTTGAATTTTCTTTCTGAAGAATGGATCTCATTCATCTTTTAAATTATTAGTTATTTGAAGGAAAACCAAACTTAATGATCTTGTTGTTTACACAATATTCTTGCTCACTGTATTCTTGCTCCTTTGACTTGGAAGTGGGAGAACATTACAGTCCTGATCCAAATGGAATCAAACCAGTTATGCAACCTATACTAATCTGGTTAATCCAATGAATTTATAGATGTTTGGGCATGTGACATTTGACCTAGACATGTGAATTGTGCAACACAGCCAGACTCTGTGTGATCGATATATTATTACACATTAGCAAACCGAGCATCTAGTTTTAATTCAGCCACTATCTTGGTTTTCCTTTTTTTAATTCTTTTATGGAATATGGACTTTGGCAAGACCAACATTTGTTACGCATCTCAAATTGCCCATTTCTAAAAGTATGTTTAAAATACCGTCAAAACTAAAACTCATTGTTATTGCAAGCAAATCAATCTAAGGCTGCTTCCTCTTATACTAATTTTTCACTTCTTATCAATTTTTTAGTGTTTATTTGCTTTGAAAGCTTGCTGGAAATATTAAACAGACAGGAAGAGTTTCTATAGCTATGTACAAAGAAAGATACTGGTGACTGAGTGGTTAGTACTGCTGTCTCACAGCACCACGGACACAGGTTCAGTTTCAGCCCTGGGCAACTGTCTGTGTGGAGTTTGCACATTTTCCCTGTGACTGTTTGGTTTCCTCCAGGTGTTCCAGTTTCAAAGATGTGCAGGTTAAGTGAATTGGCTGTGATAAATTGCTCATAGTGTTCAGGGATGTGTAAATGTACATGTAGGGGTAAATGTAGGGAAGGGGGAATGGGTCTGGGTGGTTTCTGTTCAGTGGGTCGGTGTGGACTGGTTGAGCTGAAGGGCCTGTTTCCACACTGTAGGGATTCTATGATGCTGTAGGGTTTCTAAGATAAAAGTGAGTTTTGGTCCTTTCAGAAATGAGTCTGAGGAATTAATAATGAAAGATAAGAAGATGGCACATGAATTGAAAAGGTAGTTTCTATTGGTCTTCATGATAGAGATTGTATGTAACTTTCCAGACATATATTTAAGTCAGAATGAAAGACAGGGAGAACCTAGAGAACATTGCAATCCCCAGGGAAATAGTAAAGAAGAACTGTTGGGATGTGGCTGACAAGTTCCAGGTCCTGATGAACCTCAGTCTATCATCTTAAAACAAGTGATTAGTGAGATACAAAAACAGAAGTTGCTGGAAAAGCTCAGCAGGTCCAACAGCACCTGTGAAGAGAAATCAGAGTTAATGTTTTGCTACTGTTACTTTCTCGGAACTGATGGGAGCAAGGAAAATGTTGGTTTATATGGAGAAGATAGGGTAGGGAGTAAGGAGTAAAAGATTGGTGGAGATAGAGCCCAAAGAGCGAGAAGAACAGTAGGATAAACAAATGGTTGGATAACTATCTGGCCAGGAGAGGGAATAGCTGTTCATGGAGACTTTAGTGGCTAACGACAGGTAGTTCTGAACTGCTGTGCTCTTCCAGCACCACTAATCCAGTATATAATGGCAGACTTTCTGATAACAAGGTCTGGTGTGTGGGATTGGGGGCTAGGGCATGAGAGAGCTCAGGCCCTAAAATTATTGAATTTGATATTGAGTCTGGAGGGTCCCCAAGCAGAAAATGAGATGTTGTTCTTCCAGCCTACACTGAGTGTCACTGGAACACTGCAGCAAGCCTGAGACAGATGTTGGCCAGGGAACAGGGTGGTGTGTTAAAGTGGTAATTGGAAGCTTGGGGTCTTTTTCTGCATGCAGAATGTAGGTATTCTGTGAAGTGGTCACCCAGTCTACGTTTTGTTGCACCAGAGTAGTGGAGGCCACATTGTGAGCAGCGAATGCAATAGACTAGATTGTGCGAATTGCAGGTAAGGTGCTGCTTCAAGTACAAGGTATGTGTGGGCCCTTGGATACTGAGGGAGGGAGGAGGTAAATGGACAGGTGTTACACATTGAGTTGCAGGGGAAGGTGCTGGGTCGTGGGTGGAGGGGGTTTGTTAGAGGAGTGGACCAAGGTGTCCCGGAGGAAACAGAGTCTGCAGAAGGTGGACAAGAGAGCGGAGGGGAATGCATATCTGATGGTGGCATCTCGCTGGAGGTGGTGGAAATGGCAGCTGATGATCTCCTGGATGTGGATCTGGTGGGATGGTAGGTAAAGACAAGGGGAGCCCTATCACTTTGGGGGTAGGAAGAGAGGAGGTGAGGGCAGAAGTGTGGGAGATGTTGACAGGGCTCTCAAGCAGGTGCGACCCATCTGCAATAGGTTTCCCTTGTCCTCACCAACTATCCCACCAGCATCCACATCAAGAACATCATCAGCCGTTTTCTCTAGTCAGATGCCACCACCAGACACATATTCCCCTCCCCTCCCTTGTCCACCTTCTATAGGGACCATTTCCTGCAGGACACCTTGGTCCACTCTTCCTTCACTCCCATACCCCCTCCATAGCCCCACGGCACCTTTCCCTGCAACCCCCAAAGATGTAACACCTTCCCATTTAGCTCCACCCTCCTAAGAATAGAAGGGTCCAAACATACCTTCCATGTGAAGCAGCACTTTATCTGCACTTCACACAATCTAGTGTACTGTATTAACTATTCACAATGTGGTGTCCTCTACACTGAGGCTATGAAGTATAGACTGGGTGACCGCTTCGCAGAACATATACATTTTGTCTACAAAACGACCCTGAGCTTGCCTGCTACTTTAACACACCATCCTGTTCCCAAGCCAACATCTTGGGTTAGGTTTACTGCAGGGTTCCTGCAACACTCAGCGCAGGCTGGAAGAACACACCCCATTTTCCGCATGGGGACTCTGCAGCCCTCTGGACTCAATATTAAGTTCAATAATTTTAGGACCTGAACTTTCCCATGTCTTAGCCCCTAGTCCCATATACGAGGCTTGTTATCATATAGTCTGTCATTAGCTACTAACGGTTTCCATTAACAGTTGTCCACTCTCCTAGCCATTAGTTAGACACTCCTTTGTCGAACTGTTCTTTTCTCTCTATGGGCTCTATTCCCACCTGTCATTTATTCCTTACCCACACTCCCATCCAATCTCCTGCATATAAACCAACATTTTCCCAGCTACCATCAGTTCTGAGGAAGAGTCACAGGACCCAAAATGTTAACTCTGATTTCTCTTCACAGATGCTGCCAGACCTGCTGAGCTTTTCCAGCAACTTCTGTTTTTGTTTCTGATTTACAGCATCCACAGTTTTTTTCAGGTTTGTTTTGGTTGGTGAGATAGTTGAGGAATTGCTTTTAATTTTACAGAACTCCCTATATTTGGGGAATGTTATATTGATTGGAAGTTAGTGAATATAACTTACTTATTCAGAAAGGAAGGGTGACAGAGCAGGAAGCTGGACCCCAGTTAGCTTATCAATCATTGAGAAGATATTAAATGCAATTTTTCAAGAAGTTCTGGCAGGGCACTTAGAAAAGTTCCAAGTTAACCGAGCAGAGTCAATATGCTTTTATGAAAATGAAATCATGTTTAATAAACATAATGGAAGAAATTTTCTGCAGATAAAGTGGAACTGGTGAATGTGCTGTACTTGAAGTCCAGTAACACATTTGAAAAGGTGCCCCATTAAAATAACAACTTGTGGTTCAACAATGTAACATTAGCTTAGATAGAATGTTGGCACCTAACAGCAAACAATAGGCATAAATGTGTCATTTTGGTTGGTAAGATATAATAAGTCATGTGCCACAGAGCTCAGTAGTGGGGCTTCAATATCTTGACAATTTATATAACTGATTTGGATAATGGGACAACACATCTTTGCTAAATTCACTGACAAAGAGGAAGTGAGGCTTCTATACAAGGGCATAAACAGGGGAACCTCGATTATCCGAACGAGATGGGCAGGCACTATTTCGTTCGAATAATCAATTATTCGGTTAATCGATTAAATGCCTTTCCTGTAGGGCTCAGAGTTTTAAAAGTCTGCTCCTCGTTCAGGAGGCTGCAGCAGCACACAGTGCGCAAGACCCCGTTCCCAACCCCGCCCCCCCCGGCAAATACCGCTCCCCCAACCCCGTCCAACACCGACCCCACCCCCAACCCCGTCCGACTCTGCCCCTGCTCCCAACCCCATCTGACACTGCCCCCTGGCCCCAACCCTGTCTGACAACGCCCCCCCCCAACACCCCCCCCCCCCCCCCACACAATCCGACACCACCTGCCTCTCAAGCCCATACACACCCGCCCTCTCTCCGGGGCAGCTGGACTGGACACCAACAAGACTGCTGCTGCAGTTGCCTTTGTGGGATAAGTCTCCAAATAGCGTGCACACACACACAGCTACAGACACAACTTTTTACTGCAACTTTTTGACAGGTTCCATGTTTGCCCTGTACAGGACAATATTGGAGAGATTATTTGGGGAAGAGGGGTTTAGGGTACACCCCTCTGTGGAACTCCAGGGAAAGTGTGGGGGGAGAGAGAGAGGGTGGGCAGTCAGTCATTTGGAGACGGTGCCTGTTTAATCACGGTAAACAACAGACGCGATGATTGTTGGAAACATATCTTTGTTGTAATGTTTCCATCGGGACCTCGCGATCTCCTTCGGATAATTCGATTTTCAAATAATTGGTATTTGGATAATCGAGGTTCCTCTGTACCATAGTTTGGTTGAGTGAGTGAATAATAATCTGACAAATGCGGATTAATGTGGGAGAATGTGAAATTACCCATTTTAATAGACAAATAACAAAAACCATCTAAATGGTCAGGATTGCAGAATTTGGAATACAGAGGAATCTTGGTGTAATAGAGCATGAGACAATACAGCAAGTAATTAAATATATTACAATGTTATTTATTGTAAGATGAATACAGAAGTAGGAAGGTTATGCTTTAGTTATACAGATTATTGGTAAAACTATATTTGTGGTATTGGTCTTAATTAAGGAAGGATGTGGATGTATTGGAAGCAGTTCAGAGGAGGTCTAGTAAACTATTACCTCGATTAGGCACGTTGTCTAATGAAGAAAGGCTAGGCTTGTATATGCTGGAGTTTAGGAGAATAAGAGATGACCGTTAAAGCATAAGATTTGGAGTTATTTTGACAGGGTAGGTGGTGGACAGGATGTTTCCATTTGTGGGAGAATCTGGAACTTAGAAGTGACTTTAAAAAATAGGCAGTCGCCCATTTCAGATAGATGAGGAAAATCTTTTTCTCAGATTATCATATGTCTTCGAAACTCTTTTTCTCAAAAGGCAGTGAAAGCAGTCTTTGAATATGTTTAAGGGATAGGAAGGTTGATTCTTAAGTGGGTGAAAGATAAACGGGAGGATCATGGATTATTCAAATTAGACAAGATCTGATAAAATGGCAGTGCTGGCTAGAGGGGTCACTCCTGATTTGTGTGTTCCTAGTGTTCAATATAGGAAAGGTAGCACTTATTTTGTGCACAATAATATATGTGCATTCATGCTTTTAAATTCTTTCAGGGGAGCCAAGTTCCAATTGAATGTTGGATTTAGAATCTAACAGTAAATTTAGGCGTAACTGAGTTGAACCTAGTTGACTGTACAAGGTTAGGAAATTCAAAAAGGATTCTACTAGAGGATGACTGAACCATCTTGGGAACATGTTGCTTGGTATCCTAGATACAATTCTGAGTACACTTTGTCAAAATCCATATCCTTTCCATTTAACCACAAGAAGTCTCCTGCCTCTCATGTTAATTAGGAAGAAATAGGAAAAATGCAGCCTTTAAAATGAGATTCCAGTATTGCTTAACACTGCAAAATATTATTGAAAATAAATATTAGTCTTTGCAAATTCATCAATGTTGTTACAAGGTTACTTGGTGTCCAGATTTAAAAAGCTGTGCAAATTTTATTTCTGCTTTTATTGCATGATTGGGTCAGACAGTTAAATGCTGCCCTGTTAATTATAGTATGCTGATTTGCCTTTCTTAATTTTTTAAATAAAAATGTACATTGTAACAATTTCCTACTTTTTATAAATTGTTAATTGTCATGTTTCTCATTCCTACTATAATAATTTCAATTAGTTAAAAGTAATGTAGGCACTGTAACCTGCCTATTTTAAATCTAATCATGAATTAAAATCTTAGAACAAATATTTAATTCTTTACAATAATACCTAAATCTGTCAGTCTTTTGGCAATGCTAAATAGTTTGAAAATCCATTATCCACTAACAGTTAATAACAAATCAAATTTATTTTGAATATATCTTTATTCGATATTACAGTTCTATTATCAGCACATTGCTCATTGGTGGTGAGGGGCACCTAGTGGGAAGGGAGCAAATTTGGAAATGGAGCAGAAAATATAACACGGCACTAGTGAGTGAAGCAATTGAGCAATAAGGAGTCTTAGGAAACAGAATTGAATCGAGATTCTGGACTCAATATATTTTTAAGCCTTAAAATCATTAAGTTATCTTAATACCTATATGTTTGTTCAAACACTTCTTCTCTCCATCTTTGATGCACTTGTCCACAGCAAATTCTTTACTGTCTCCCATCTTGTTTTTTTTTTACTTTGTTTGATTCCTATTTTTATTCTCTCATGACCATGAGATACAAACTTACAATTGGTTTAACTATCCATTATCTTCACCATAGATAGCTCTCTAACTCAGGAAACATTCTCTGATTTGGTTTCAGTTTTATCCATTCAACTGTAGCCATAGCATCTCCAACAATTATTTATCTCTCTATTTTCCATTAAATCTTCAGCCCATATTTTTCTTTTAAATACTGAAGCATCTGCAAATATGGCTTGATTTTCAGTCATCTGTATGGGGTGAAATTGGTGCAGGTATACTTGAAGTATTGTGTTACTGGATGGCATGTAACTGGATTGGGAGAAGTGTTAAACAAGTCAGCATTGTTGTGAAATTTACTGAGCAAGATAGAGTTGGTTCTGAAACAGCACAAGAGAAAGTGGAGTCAGCAACTTCATAAAGAGTAAAAGAACAGAGTCAGCAGCTTCTGAAACAATGTGAGTGTACGGGTCAGAAGCTTCATAAAAATGAGAAGTTCTACGAGAAAGAAGATGAAAACTGGTGGCAGAGAACCCCTTCAACTTGATCATTCTGTAAGACCCAAAGTGTGTCATCAGAGGAAAACAGCTGAAATGTTAAAAAATTAAATGGAAATATCTCTCTGGACATTAATGTAATATTAAAGGATTAAACTGTACTGAGTAAACATTCTGGAAGTGGGTGGATGACTCCCACTCCAATTAGACAATCATTTGTTACTACTCCCCCTACTATGATCAAATTAAACTATCATTCAGTCTCTTCCATTCCAAACTGCTTTCTAGCCATCCCCTGAAGCTAGGTATGTCACACTTGCATTGTCTGGGGAAATCACTGAGTCAGGAAATCGTTCGCATAACAATTCCCCAGTTTAGGGCATTTGCATTTACATTATCTCTGACGATGATCTCATCCTACCATTGTACCTAGGGTAACACGTGACTGTGAGGAAGTGACTGGGGGTTGTCTTGAGTGGCATGTGACAGTGGGGGAGTGGCCAGAGTATCTGAGCAAGACCAACTGACATGTATAAAGGGGATGTGTTTTCTTTGTCTAGGGCCTCAGTTTGACTTGACTTTGCACGCCTGCAAAGAGGGTAAAAGGGGTCACCTAGCTTGTACAGGCTTTAATAAACTTTAACTGTTTGCAGAAGTTGGTGTGTGTGAAATCTCAGGGAGAAAAAAACCGAACATATGGTAGCAGTGGTGGGATTCCAACATACACGGAGCTTCCAGGTGGACTGAGTAAACAATTGTCTGAATGTTGGTTGCATGAGATGGATGAGCCCACAAGGTAAGCTTCACCTTGATCTCTCTCTCTCTCTCTCTCTCTCTCTCTCTCTCTCTAAGCTTAACACTCAGTTGACCCCTCGTCTCCTGGGACTCAGTGCTGACGGAATCTTTGAAGTAACTCTCACACTTGCACGCCAACAAGTCGCTTTGCACAAAGAGGGTTAAATCGGGGTTAGACTCCCCAGGATTAAGTTGGTGTTAGAGTCCCCAGAGTCAAGTCGGGGTTCGAGTCCCCAGGGTCACGTAAGGGAGAGAGTCCCCAGGGTTAGAAAGGGGTTAATGTCCTCTGGGGTAAAGGGAGTTTAAAGTCCTCTACAGACACGAGATTTGAGGCTCCAGAGCATTAAAAAAGGTCAGAATTTGGCACTTCTTAAAATTGTTGCCTTTGTTCCCCACTTCTCCCCTTAGAAATACTTTTAGGATAGCATGGCGTCACTGGGAGAAGAGGGTGAAAGTGGAGCTAGTCTGCTCAGGTCCTGACAGTAAGGGGCATTGACTGCCAGGGAAGCTTTGTCCGGGTTTTTCCACTGTGGACTCGACTCTATGAGTCTTTCTTTTGGGGGAGGAGAGTGGCTTGGTCTTCACCATGTGGTCTGCTGCGAGGCTTTTCTCTTTGTGAGTGTGATTTCATCAGGAGGATATGGTTGGTCTTTCTTTCCTTCGAGGCCTCATCCAGTAGTGGAGTGGCATTCCTCTGTCCAGTTTCCACCAAAGTGAGGATGTTTTGGTGATCTTCTTGTGTGTGTGCGCCAGGTGCTGTGGAGATCGCAGAGCTTTGGGAACTTTGGGCCAGTGCTTGTGGGTTTTGTTTCTGTGGCAATGTGGTTGATTCGGAGTCTGTGGACATGATTTAATTTTGTCCAGCTATGGTGTGGATCTTTTGGGGCCACCTCCTCTATCTGTTTGATTTCTCATTTTCTATTTCATGGATCATCACCGGATGAACTGAGTGGGGGGGGGGGGGGGGTGGTCCTCAAATGTGTGCATTTTTCCCCTGTATTAAAATGAGAAGAATTATGACCAGAGGCTCTTCAAAAAAGAAGAGAAATTCTGAAATTAAGGTTGTACTAATACTTGAGTTAAGGGGGAATGTTTCAATGTAAATTGTGCCATGCTGAGAGTGTTTAATATTTAAATATTATGTTTTATTAAAATACTGGTTCAGAAAATCCTTTTAAGTAACTGTTTTGCCTTATTTGAATTAAGGTCTCAATTCAACATGTTTTGTGGACTGTGTAGTAAGGCAGTTTTTGTTTTTACATTGAAATTGTTCAGCATTATGTCCTTTTAAAATTATCAAACATGTTATTCTTAAAACAAATTGATTGAGTACCTTGAGCCCCTGATTTGTTTCAAATTCTACAATGTCTGTTTCAAAAAAACAATTGTGTCAGTGGTCATGCTTTAGCCAGATGAGGGTATTGTATTAAAATGTCTTTGCTTTTTTTTTAATGCAGAGTGTTCACAGAAAGAAGAGTGCATATTAATTTTGATGTTTTATTAAGATTTTAGAGAATATTAGAACTTGATGCTGAGCTGTTTCAGTTCTGTCAATTATAGTTAAGACTTCATTGGCCCCCTTCATATTGCAAATTCAAAGAATGCTGATCTCTACCAAAGTTGCCACTGCAATTCTGACTGTTTTATGTGGGAAGTTTCATTTGGAGAGCATATTTGAATATGTTCTGCATTTGTTTCCAATAAATATTTGAAATTTAAATCTGAATTGAAACTGCCTCTTAACTGGCTAGAGCACAGGAAACATTTTGTTGTTTTCTTGTTGTTCTAAATTTTGAAAATACTTTTCCTGACAGCTTTCACATTAGCCAAGTCTCAATTTGTTAAAGGAAAATAATTTTTGAATAACCTGAATGGGGTCCCCTAAGGGTTTGATTTTAGGACCATTGATTGTTATTTATAATTGACTGAATTGTTTAGGCAGTACAATTTAGAAGTTTATAGATTGTATAAAACTTGTTAATGTCATAAATAGTGAACAGAGTAACAGACTTCAAGACGACTGAGAATGTTGATATAGGCAGTCACACAAATGTGTGACTGTCTTCATATTGATAACCACTTTGGCAAGGAGGGAATGAGAGAGGAATTGCAAAGATATTTTCAGCAGCTAACATCATCTCTAGACTTTCTCCATTCACAGATAAAGCATGCCTTCGGACCACTGCCTACCCCACCACAACCTGATCCAAAGGATTCAATCAGCTCCTCAGTCATGAGCATGAAACTAACAACAGTGAAGAGGAGGTCGGTAGCTTTTTGTCAGTGGCCTTCCTATGGATATTAACCACATGAGCTTTACCTTCTCTCTTGATCATTTAAGGGATATGAAGGTTCACTGATCAAGCTAACATCACAACAGCTAGTTGGCTATGTTACATTTAACAGCAGAGCGGGAGCAGAAGCAGCAAAGAATGCTGTGTTCACCTACACTGCTGCCTGCTGCAGCAGAGGTACTGCATCGTCAGATGCGCAGGTATTCTCCATCCGGAAGGATGAAAGTTGTGTCAGCTTTGTTAAGTATTTAACTGCCCTTATCCAAGAATTCAGATTTCTCCTTGTGTGGTGTGCAAGCACAGACTAAATTTTGTTTTCAGGTTGGACTTTACTGAAGGAGATTTTGGATAACTGATTATTTTGCACTTGACTTGGAGGGGATGGAGTGGTCACTAAGGACTGTGGATTTAAGAACTTTACTGCTGAACTTTTTTTCCACGTGGGAGGATCTTAGAAATTCTATTTACTGCGTGGACTAGTAATTTTTGTTAATTTAGTCATTGCATATTGTGTCTTAATAACTTGCTTAAATACTGGCTGTCAGAGTCTTATGAAAGCTGGTAGTGTCATCTACATGGTTATCATTGAATGATAAAAGGAGGGATGTCATGTTAAAAGATTAAATGGGAATATCTCTGGACATTAATGTAATATTAAAGGGTTAACCTGCACTGAGTAGATGTTCTGAAAGTAGGTGGGGATGACAGTCGTGTAGGAATGCGAATTACCCCCACTCCAATTAAACAGCCATTTGCTACTGCTCCCCCTATTATTATCAAATTCAACTATCATTCAATCTCTTCCATTCAGAAATGCTTTCTAGCCATTTTCTGAAGCTAGGTATGTCACACCTGCATTATCTTGGGGAAAGACTTAGTCAGGAAATCATTTGCTTAACAATTCTCCAGGTTTAGGGCATTTGCATTTACATTACCTTTGAGGATGATCTCATCCTGCCATTGTACCTGGGGTAATGTGACTGTGAAGGAGTGCGTGGGCGTTGTCTTGAGTGGCATGTGACAGTGGGGGAGTGGCCAGAGTATCTGTAAGCAATGCCAACTGACCTGTATAAAGGGGATGTGTTTTTTTTGTTCAGGACCTCACTTTGACTCAACTTTGCACGCCTGCAAAGAGGCTTAAAGGGGTCATCCAGCTTGTACAGGCTTCAATAAACTTTTAACTGTTTGCAGACGTTGGTGTGTGTGAATTGCATTTCCTGTGTGAAACCTCGGGAAAAAGAACCTAACATAGCTAGGTGATTGATGAGTATTAAATGACTTTCAATTAATTTAAAACAGGCAATGTTATTACAGATGGAGAATACAGTTAAGAAATTCATCTCTAAAATATTTAACATCCAAGATAATTAATTGAATAGAATAGAGATGACTGAGCCAGCATTGTGTTGCAGTTGTGGCATATGGAAGCTGATAGACACCAGCGCAATCCATGTCTGCAACAAGTTGGCTGTTTGAGGAACTTAGACTCCAGCTCATCAATGCTGCGCAAGAGCCACAAATACTGTGATATATCAGGGAGGGGAGAGGCACCTGAACACTTCTAGGCAGCAGCCACCCTTTAGATTAATTACATCAAATTCGGTCTTTGAGTAAGGCAGGTATGAGGATGCAGAGTGTAGCTTTGGAGAAGCCTGAATCAGTACCCCTACCAATACTTATGAAATTTTTGAACCTGAAGTGAATGAAGGCACAGCCTGCAAGGAAGCTCAGAGAAATTGAAATTGTATATGGTCCCGAGTATCATTCAAGTGTGGAGAGAAAAGAGAAATGTAGTACTATAGTAGTAGGAGATTAGATAATGTTGCCTGCAATAAAGACAAAGTCCCGAAGACTGTGTTGCCTACCTAGTGCCAAAGCTCAGCACGTTTCTTCTGGACTGGACAGTAACTTGGGGTGGAAAGGGAAGAATCGAGTTTTGTGGCCCACATAGTTACCAATGACATGGATAAAAATTAGGAAACATATTCTATTGAGGAAATACAATCAGTTTTCAGTTCTTGTCAAGTTATTACCTCAAATTCATTGGCTTTAGTTTTGCTCACAAGGCTGTTATGTGGAACCTTATCAAAAGCCTTCTTGAAATCCAAATACACTAAATCCACTTGTTCTTCCTTAAATATGCAACTTGTTACATCATCAAATCACTTCAGTAGATAAGCATGATTTTTACTTCATATCCTTTTACTTGAACCCATATTAACTTTGTCTAATCTTATTGAAATAAAAAAAAAGAATTTACAGATGGATATTGATACTTCAGGTTAATGGGCCAAATTCGGCAGATGGAGGTTTAACATGGATAGGTGTAAGGTTATCTGTTTTGGTCAGAAGAATAGAAAGATAGATTATTTTCTAATTATCTCCTAATGGGGAGAAACTTCAGACTGCTTTGATGCAGAGGGATCTTGGTGTCCTTGTGCATGATTCTCAAAAAACTAGTATGCAGATACAATAGAAAATAAGGCAAATGGAATTTTGGCATTTATTGCTAAAGGAACATATTACTGCAATTCTGTAAGGCATTAGTGAGACAGCACCCGGAGTATTGCTTACAGGTTTGGTCCCCTTCCTTGAGGAGGGATGGAGTTGCATTGGAAGGCGTTCAGAGGTGATTCATTTGTATTGATTAGAGGTAAGGGTTTGTCTTATGAAGAGAGATTGAGATTTTAGGTCTATATTCTCTCAAGTTGAAAAGAACGAGAGGAGATCTAATTGAAGTATATAAGAAGATAAAGGGATTTGATCAGAAACATAGAGAGGATGCTTCCCCTTGTGGGATATAGTTTTGGGATGAGAGGGAGCAGATTTAAACAAATGAAGAGAAATTAGTTCCCTCAAAGAGTTGTGAATCTGAAAATCACTAGCCACAAATGTGGTGGGTGCTGGGACTTTGAATTTAATGAGGAGATAAAATTTTAATTAATGATCAGTTGAAGGGTTATGGGAAGCAGGCAGGAAAGTTGAGGCCAAGATCAGACAAGCCATAATCATATTGAATGGCGGAGGAGGCTCGAGGGATTGAATTGTCTACTCCTAATTCTTACATACTTATGTTGGCTGACAGCAGAAAACAGGAGTAAATGCGTCCTTATGCAGGTGGTAGGCGATACCTAGTGGTGTCATGCAGTGATCAGATTTAGGCTGCAGATATTTATGATATATAAGAAGGAATTGGATGAAGGAACCAAACTTGGTTGGATTGAGAGTTGTGAGAGGATGCAAGAAGGCTTCAGTGCAATTTTGAATGTGTGGGTCAATATTTGGAAGGTGCAGTATAATGGAGATAAATGCAAAATTATACACTTTGGTGTGAAGAACAGAAAGGTAGAGTATTATTTAAATTGAGATACATTGGGAAATGTGAATGTACAAAGGTAGAATTAATAAGAAACCTAGTTAAGGATCCACCAAGGGATTCATGATTATAACATAATAGAAATAGTGGGGTTTCAAATTAAGTTTTAGAGGCTTGAGAGACATCAACTTGAGCCTCAAATCACCTTAAATAAGAACTGTTATAGAGTTATGAAGAAAGTGTTGTCTAAGGTGGGTTGGGGAGATAGATTAACTGAAAAGTCAGTGAATAAGCAGTGGTAGATTTCAAGCAGATAGTTGATAATGTCCAGCAAAAATGTATACTTGTCAAAAATAAGAACTTAATGAGAAGAATAAACTATCCATGGCTAATAAAGGTGGTCCAAAAAGATAGCCGATCAAAAACGAATGGTGGACCAGAGGACTGAGAATTTGTTTTAGGAACCAGCAGAGCTAATAAAGAGGAAGAAAATTTATTATGGAAGTAAATTAGCAAGAAATGTATTAGTATGGGTAGACGATTAATTAAACCACTTAAGACAGAGCCAGGATTAATTGCACTTTTTCATGTTGGAAAGAAATAACTAGTGGAGTGCCACATGTATTAGTCCTAGGGTCTTAATTATTTACTATCTACATGAGTGATTTGGAGGAGCAGACAGATGCATCCAGATTTGCCGAATGGCAGGTAAATAATAAAATCTAGGTAAAAGTCAGATAAAAAGGTAGAATGCAAATTCAGCAAGTAATTAAGAAAGCAAATGGAATTTTTGACTGTTTTATTGCTCGGCAGTTGGAGTTTAAAACATGGGAATCTTGTTACAAATGTACGAATGTTGTGCTGGAAAAGCATAGCAGGTCAGGCAGCATCCGTGGAGCAGGAGAATCGACGTTATGGGTATGGGTTTTTGTCCAAAAAGTCGATTCTCCTGCTCCTCGGATGCTGCCCGACCTCCTGTGTTTTTCCAGCACCATGCCCTCGACTCTGATCACAAGCAGCTGCAGTCCTCACTTTCTCAGAGTTAAGTTAGACTGCACCAAGAGTATTAGGTGAAAGTGAAGACTGCAGATGCTGGAAAAGCACAGCAGGTCAGGCAGCATCGAGCAGCAGGAAAATCAACGTTTTGGGCAAAAGCCCTTCATCATCCATAGATGCTGCCAGACCTGCTGAGATTCTCCAGAAAAATGTTTTTGTTTCAAATTTCCAGCATCTACGGATTTTTTTTAATATAATGTTTGTTGGGGGGGGGGAGGTAGATGACAGGGTAGATGCTGTGAAACTGTTTGCACTAATTGTGAACTCTAAAACTAAGGAATATAGTTACAGAATAAGGGAGCACTCATTTAAAACTGAGATGCAAAGGATATTTCTTCCAGGGTATGAACGCCTGAAATTGTCTACACCAAATACTTATGGAGGTTAGATCACTGGAAGCATTTAAAGAGGAGGTAGGTAGATTTTTGAAATCTCAAGGAGTTGGCAGCTATGTTAAGCTGCCACAAAAAAAGATGAGCCTTAGCAGATCTGCCATAATTTTGTTCAATGATGGGCCAGGCATGAAGAACCTAATGGCCTATTTCTGCTTCTATTTTTGAGATTCTGTGTACATTCTGTAATGCATGTTTCTTTGATGTGAATTGGCTTTAACAAGATTGAAGACTTTAGACCACAATTTGTAGAATGTGAACTTTCCTTACCTGTATTGGCCATAACGCGATTCCTGCCCCATTAGTTTAAATGGTGTGGTTGTTGTTAGATTTTCTTATAACGCGAGATTCCAAGAGAATGCAAGTATCTCGTTATATCAGAACCATCTGTACTTATTTCATTGTTGCAATGCCCCTAAGATGTCCTGCTTTATGTCAAAGGTGGAAGAGTAAGGACTAGGGACCTACTCACCTCAGGTGTCCATTAAAGTCTTTGAGAAGCTTGTAGAAGGGCCAGAAGGCAAATCCAAATAGCTTGTAGCTGTCAGATCCAAATGCAGGGACCTTAAAATCATGTTATAAAAAGTTTAGGGCAAAAAGAGCAAATAAATTACTTTTTGTATTGACATGTTAGCCACTTTTTTTGGCTACGAGTCTGTTGGCCTTTTGATGTCTTACCTCTTGTATTTTGCAAAGCAGCAGCAAATCGCTAATGGGAGCCATCTTCTCTTCAGGATTCTACTCAGGAGTCAGCTCTCAAACCTTGGCAATGCTCAGCACCACTAATTGAATGCCATGCTTTCTTCACCCCAATTAGTTTGTCAGCATTTGAAGAAATTGAGACATCTGTGACAAATGGGCTGTTACAAACTGATTATTTTGAATGTCCTGTTCTCCCTCATTGTTCTGCTAATTTTAATCTGTTGTTAGCTAAGTGTAGCTGTGGCTTAGCTTGTAGAACATTTCTATATGAATCTTCATGTTCAAGCCCTATGCCTTGGACATGAAAACCAAGATGGATACTCCAGTACATTACCAAGGGAAAGCTGTCCTTTGGGAATGCTGACTTTCAAATGAGGCATTAAGACCCCCAGCATTGTCCATCTGCCAGGTCAAGTGGATGTAAAATATCCTGTGGTACCTTTTTGAAGAGTAGGAAAGTTATCCGTGGTGCCCTGACCAACATTTATTCCTTAATCAGCATCTTGAGAAAAAACAGATTATCTGGTCATTATTATATTGCTGTTTGAGGGAGTTTGCTGAGTGCAAATTGACTGCCATATTTCCTACATTACAACAGAGATTAATCCTGGAGGGTTGGCAGCATCAGCATCGGTTCCTTCCCAGAATATCAGTAGTGGCCATGAGCAGTTCCTTCCTGGCATGTCAGCAATGGCCAAAGATGTTCCTTCCCAGTTTGTTGGCAGCGGCAGGTTCCTCTGCTGAAAGTTTGGTCTCAGGAAGTGGCAGCAACATAAGCAGGAAAGGCACTGGTTGCTTCGGTGTGGTGGGCCCAGTTTCCAGTTTAGGACCTGACTGCTTCATCAGCAACTGCATTGCCAAGATTGGCCAGCATGGTCTGATGGCAGCAACAGTATTGGTGGAGGCAAGATCGCATTGAAGAATAGCAACACTGCTCCAGGATATAGCTGAGCCTGGGCACTTCATGACAGAGGTGGTGGCATTCCAGGTGCAGGGTCCAGGGGCTCCTGAGTGTTTGCAAACTGAGGAATAGCTTTGTTTTCCTGGCAGCGAGGACTCACAGCAGACCCAGCCAATAATCAAGATGTTTCCTTTTCTTTTGGGTGTTTCTTTTATTTTAGATTCTGTTTTTAATCCTGTCTTTTATATACCAAGGTGGTGACTTTGTACACTTTTCACTGCACTCCTGTATTCCTGTATTCGAGTTCACATGACAATAAAATCTAAATCTATTTCTGCTTCAAATGCACTTCACTGGCTCCAGAGTGCATTGAGATTTCCCATGAATGTGAAAAGTGGTGTATAAATGCAAGATTCAGAATAATATTTTGTTTATGTAGATCAAATAAAGATGATTATTGAACTAGAAGGCACTCAGATAGACTACTCCATATTTGAGTATAAGTGATGTCAATTTTAAACCATACAGGACATGACTTTGTATTCTTAATGCCAAAGAACAAAATTGCAAATTGAAACATCTGGTTATACAGGTATTGTAAATATTTGATTAAATAATTAATAAAAACTAATTATGTTTAAGTTTGTCTGTCGGCTAAAGAGCACTGAACAGTTCAGAATTGTATTCCTTGGTCACTATTTCCCAGAAGCTAAAATGTGGGTCTGAGCCCATTGAATACTTAATACCATTGTTTGAATTTGTTTTAAACTTGTTCATTTACTACATTGTGTAATTTGCTGCAATGAGTACGATATATAATCGAAGCTGTTTAATTAATTAATTCTTAATTTCTTCAAGATTTGTGGAGATTTTTTGCTTTTTCCTGCAATGTGCTGTTTTGAAGGATTTATAAAAATATTTCACAGTTTTGTGCTGTTAAAGGTATGGAAATATTTATACAAAAGAATTAAGTTACTGTTTTTATTCAACTGACAAGACCCTTATGCCTTCTCAATATTAAAAATGTGCATTGAGTATTTTTAAATTGTGGCAAACTTAATAAAACGAACCAAATTACCAATAAACGTAGCAGAGAATCAGATATCACAAGCAACGACCAGGGGTACGCTGTCTATCTCTCAACCAAGTACAGATTCTAAGAATCTTTGCATAACCGAACAGAGTTACAACCTTTTGGAGAAAAATGAGGAGACAACTCTTATTGAGGCACTGACCACCTCACCCATCCAATTCATATTGTGAATCTGGAAGTTTTGAAGATCATATTGTGTTTTTGCTACATAGAGATTAGATATGTCAGGGCAGCAGATATATGGGAACACTACCACCTTCAAGAGCCTCTCCAAGCCATTTACCATCCTGACTTAGAAATATATCACCATTCCTCCACTGGTACTGGGTCAAAATTCTGGCATTCTATCCCTAATGGCATCGTGGATCAACCCACAGCAGGTGGGCTGCAACGATTCAGGAAGGCAGCTCACCACCATCTTCTCAAGGGCAACTCAGATGGGCAATAAATACTGGTCCAGGCAGTGTCATTCACATCCCACAAAATGAATAAATTAATGAAGTAGAACAAAGAAGATATGGGACGAAGTTCAGGTTGTGCCAGGCACAGACTTGCTGCATCCAGCATTATGGTAAAAACAATTGACCAGATTTTCAGCCACTGATGGAGGCAGGTAGGCAGACATGGAAATTTGCTAGCCAGCTTGCAAGTTTACCTAATTTATCTGACTTGGGAAAACTCAATATCCGCTTACTGTTTTTCATAAGTGTAGGATTGTGAGTCCAGTTTGGCTTTGATATGTGGTTCTCAATCCAAAGTACACAATTCTGTCTGATATCTACTGGTTCTGGTTCTCTGGCAATTATGGTGAAGAAATGTTTCTCTAAGCTCATTCAGCAGCAAAATATTATGAAGCTTTGGACTTGGTTTTAAGGATACTCAAAGCAAAACTGCATCATGCAGAAAATAATGCAGTCTCAGTCAAAGTCGGCTTAACTCTTACAGTTCATGCCTCCATCTTATTCCAAGCTACATCAGAAATATCTGCAGAATTGGTCAATTTGCTACTCAAGGATGTATGAAATAGGATATTTTCCAAGGGAAGTGTAAGAAGATCACAGGTGTTCTAGAAATAGGGCAACAGCAGAAGAACAATTAAGATTGCAAGAACTTAAAAATATAATTTTACTACTTTTTTAGCTTCTGGCCAGGTGAAGGGGATGAGTGACTCCCCCCTTTAATTGTCCCATTGGCCGCAGTGAAGATTTAATTTCAGTGCATAGCTGAACCTTCCCTTAATTAAAATGCAGTTAACCTGACTTCACCAGAAACAGTAAGCAGCCAATTACAAGTCGTCTTAATTAAAAAAATATTGAGCAAGTTTATTAACTGCTACCCCTGAGAAATATTATAAAAATGTGAGGTCAAGCATATAACCTTAGACAATCTCTCTCATACAGGTTGAGAAGGAGAGTCCTTCATGGTAACCTCAGCTGGTTCTGGAATTGAACTCTCATTTGTCATCATTGCATTGCAAGCCAGTGAACTGAGCTAACAGTCCCCTTTACTGTTATGAGGAATCTTGTATGACTATGTGATGCTGAAGTCTTGATTGAGTATGTTGTGAAGATCCAATGAATCCATATTAGAATAGATTAGGCTTCCTGCTGTGAAACTGCTTTTCCTCAGTTCCACCTCTCAATACAACTGAGGGCCCTTTGGAAATCTGTCAATCCAATTATACAATGTAAGATAATTGCCTGATTAGGTACCGTAATTGGCTATCTGACATCAGTGCTGGAATCCTACATCCAAGAAAAGCACAGGAGGGCAATCACATTTTCCACAAGCCCAGTATTCCCTCTCCTGTACCTCCCATTAATCTCTCTTTGGGCCTCAAAGAGATCAGTACACATCCTATGCCAGGAAAACAGAACACTGAGAGAATTTTTGCATTTAAATGGAAATCTGTGATAAACCAGGTTTCAAGCTTGACGTAGTCATTGCTGTGTAATTTTTCAAAGTCGGCATGTCAATGTGCTTTTAAGAGACATTTTCATAATATCATATTGCATCATATCATGTGAATAGAGATTGTAAAGATCTGATCCCAAAATCACTTGAAGCATGACATGCCACTAGAAGCATACTGCTGAATGCTCCTTTCTTGTAACCTATTAACTTAAAGTTAGCCCAGATACTTCAGTGTTTGAGCAATGAAATAATAGCTGTTTAAAGACTTCAAAAGTACAATATCCAAGCGTTATAGGAGATAACGTAAGTATTGCTACATCAGATCACACAACACCAAGTAATAGTCCAACACGTTTACTTAAAATCACAAGCTTTCAGAGTGCTGCTGCTTCGTCAGGTGAAAGCTTGTGATTATAAATAAACTTGTTGGACTATAACCTGGTGCCATGTGACTTCTGACTTTGTCCACCCTAGTCCAACACCGGCATCTCCTTGTCATGGATACCCTGCTATGGCAAGCTCACATCTTGTTAATCAATAGCCTATGATTAGTTTAAGATCAGAAATCATTCCAATATGTCCACTTGTTCTTAACTTACTTGGAAAACTGAAAGAAACACACTATTGCATGTATTTTGGGTTAATACTACCCATTAAAGATTGCACTAAAACATGCCCAGCAAAATTTTTCAAACATTTTTATTAGCATGGAACAATGTCGGATGGAAGAAAACATTTGTCCAAAACCAAAATTGAAGGAAAAGGATTACAGTTCACAAAGCTCACCCTGATTTTGACACATCAGTTTTAATTATTCAAATAGATAAATTGTTGTTGAAGTGTCTGCCTCACACTGACATTCAGTTTGGATTCTGCCAGTCTCACTCAGCTCCCATCCTTATTATGACCTGATTCAAGCATGGGCAAAAGAGCTAAACACAAGATGGAATGTAAGGATGACTGTCCTTGATATCAGGACAACATTTGACCAAAAGTAGCATCAAGGAGCTTTAGCAAAATTTGGGTCAATGAGAATTGGGAGATAATCTTCTGCTGGTTAGAGTTATATCTAGTCCAAAGGAACATGGTCATGGTTGTTGAAAGTCAGTCATCTCAGCCACGCTGGATATTTGTCCTCCGGATACTGTTCCAGGTCCAACTTCATCCAGGTCTTCATCAATGACCTTTCCTCAAACCAAAATGTTAGAGCTAAAGATATTTGCTGATGATTATACAAAGTTCACCATTTGTGAGGTATTGAAGCAGGCCATGTTCAAATGCAGTATGACCCATACAATGTTCAGACTTGGGTTGATAAGTGCCAAGCGACATTCATAGCATGTAAGTGCCATGCATTGACCACCTCAAAGAAAAAACCCAGCCATCGCATCTTAACATGCAATGGCTTTGCCATCACTAAAATCCCACTGTCAATATTCTGATAGTTTCTATTGACCATAAACTGAACTAGACCGGACAAATACTGAGACAACAAGAGCAGGTCAGGGGTTGGGAATTCTGAGGCAAGTAACTTACCTCCTGACTGGAATGAGTATAGCTTGACTAATATTCAAGAAGCTCAAAACCATCAGGACAAAGCAGTCAATGTATTCAACGTCCCAGCAAACATCTTCAATATTCACTCCCAACATCACAAACACACAGATATAGCAGTGTCTGCAATTTATAAGATGCACAGCTTGCATCTTTGACAGCACCTTTCAAATCCACAAATTCCACCACCTATTTGGACAAGGGTAGCAGATACCTGGAATTGGCACCCCATATAAGTACTGCTGCAAGCCACACACCATTCTGACTTGCAACTATAATGCTGTTCCTTCACTGTCAAAGTATTCGAAGTTACTCCCTAACAGCACTGTGTACTGATGGCCTCAGAGACTGCAGAGGTTCAAAATGTCAACTCACCACCACCTTCTCAAAGTCAAATAGATGGGCAATAAGTGCTGGCTCAATCAGTGACTCCCACATTCTGTGAATTATTTTAGTTATGTTCTCCATTTACATTAAACTTCTATGAAAACTTTACTGAATGGAAATTATAAAGATGTAATTCCATTCTTCAATGGTGCACAGTTTTGTTCTAATTCTTAAATCCATAACTCTACAAGTAATCACAACTAATTAAAAAAGCTCAAAGCACAATCAAAATTTTATTTGATATTATTCATTTAGAAAATGTCCTTAGAACCATAGAAACTCTACAGTGCAGATAGAGGCTGTTAGGCCCGTCAAGTCTGCACCAACACTCCAAAGAGCATTCACCCAGATTCACTCCTCTACTCAATCCCTGTAACCCTTCATTTCCCATGGGTAATCTACCTAATCTGCACATCCCTGGATACTACAGGACAATTTAGCATGACCAGTGCATCTAACCCGCACATCTTTGGACTGTGGGAGGAAACCAGAGGACACGGTTTACACAGACATGGAGAGAACATGCAAACCCCACACAGTCACCCAGTCAAAATTGTATTTCTTACTATTCATTTAGAAAATGTCCTTGTTAAAGGGCATTCATAGTTGTTTATTTTGCTTTAATTTGTCTTGTTCCATTGATACATAATGAAGTCCATTTATCTTTTAATTCCAATTCGGCTGTTTGGAGTCATAAAATAATCTTTTGAACAGAAGAAATTGAATGGAATAAGTGTCTAATTAAAATTTCATATACAGGTCACTTCTTTGTTCTGCTATCTCTGAATAATGCATATTTAAAATTAAAATGAAAACCAGTGACCTCCAGTACTGATTTATTATGCACCTGGTCAAACTTTGCAGGAATTTTTTTGTGGAAAAGGAGGAACACAGTGATTTTCAAAAAACTGTGGAGCTAAAGTGGATGCCAGTCCAGGGATTGCAGTGCATGATTAATCCACGTCCCTACGATTGCAGTGCAGGCAACACAGCAAGTTCAATGGTGCCTATGACTGTTTGTGATTTTTATGTCTAGCCGTTGCCAACCCTGCTGTTGATTATCTGAATATGTCAGAAGGAGGGTAATATCCTGGGTGACCAGAAACACTTAAAGCTTGTTGGTGGTGCTTAAAGTTGCCTTGCATTTAAAGGGAAAATGCATTGGGTTAGAGCAGATACTGTGAGTCTGGTGGAATAGAATCTGGCCTGAGAAAGAGAAGACTTGCACAGCCTGGGATAAAGTAGGTTCCAAGGTTTTTGGATGCTGCAGTGGAGATTTTGGTGAAGGATCTGGAAAGGAGCAAAGATGTCCTGAATCTGTATGGGGTAGTCCGTCCAGACATAGGCTTAAATGCCATTCACAGCAAATAACCAGAAGTCAAGCCCTGAGTACATGGAGTGTAAAAGATTGAAGGACCTAATATGAGGAGTCAAGGTCAGTGGATACATCATCAAAGACGCTAATTGTACTACAAGCCTCAGAAACTGCTCAATTCACCACAACCATATCACTCACATTTTATCGATTTCTATCAATCAAGTTTCATACCAAATACTTGCATGATTCATCTCAATGTCAGATATTTAACAGTGCTGCAAGCCTCACACCTATAACTCACAGGCTGCACACACCGTCATCTACTTATCCATGATGGTCACACAGGTTGCACGACACTCATTGTTACAATTTCTACTCTTTCTTGCAAGGTAAGGTAATGCACAACCAGACACAGCAAGAAATAATCAGAGCGGGCATCAGTTTATGAGGAAGTTTGATGGAGGAGACATTTTTGGAATGATAATTGCTGCAGCTTTGTGGTGACGGGCTGAAACCCAAAGATGGCGATGGTATTTCCATATCTAATCCTTATTTTTGCATCCCACCTTCCTTCTTGTCACAAACTCTTTGCTGATTTACAAACTGCAGATGACATAAGGATAGGCCTCCCACTTCCTATCTCTAGTCCCAATATGACAACCTTAACCTTTCAGATATCCACTGGTTCAGCTTGGCCAGCTAATAGAGTGAGATTGAGGAAAGAGTAAAAATAAAGTCGCACCATCAGCCCTTAATTTTACATTCACAGTAGAGACAGAATCTGCATATAATGAGACATAGGGTAAAAGTGTATTGCAGACAGGGCAGAGGAATATTGATAGAGGAGGTACCAGTTTGCTGGAGAACAAAGTTAAGCATAGGGCCCACTGCGCAGAATTCGGATGAGCACTTCGTTGGGGAATGATGCAGAATAATATTGACATGTATTGTAAAACCAATGTTTATTGTTTGATCTGTGAACTAAAAATTGTGAAAAGATACTATTTTAAGCCAAAGAAACTGTGCAAGAAGGTGTTGCAGTTTTCAGAAATAGGATTCTGGAACTCATTGTGCGTTGTATCTACAGTGTTGCTTTATTTAGCAGTGGTGGGAAGAGGCAGAGGATGCTAGACACCTTGGCTCCATGTGTGGTTTCAATGCAGTTTTGCAGAGCAGACAGTGCTTTGATATTTTTTTTCAATTGGTAAGTTGATATGGACTCAGGAGGGCTCAGAATAATACCAACTGGTTAGGCCACTTCTGGAATATTGCGTGCAATTCTGGTCTCCTTCCTATCGGAAGGATGTTGTGACACTTGAAATGGTTCAGTAAGGATTTACAAGGATGTTGCCAGGGTTGGAGGATTTGAGCTATAGGGAGAGGTTGAATAGGCTCGGGTTGTTTTCTTTGGATCCTTGGAGGCTGAGGGGTACCTTATAGAGGTCCATAAAATCATGAGGGGCCTGGATAGAATATATAGACAAAGTCTCTTCCCTGAGGTGGGGGAGTCCAGAACTAGAGGACATAATTTTAGGGTTAGAGGAGAAAGATATAAAAGAGAAAAAAAGGGCAACTTTTTCACACAGAGGTACTTGTATGGAATGAGCTGCCAGAGGAAGTGGTGGAGGCTAGTACAATTGCAATGTTTAAAAGGCATCTGGATGGGTATATGAATAGGAAGGGTTTGGAGGGATATGAGCTGGGTGCTGGCAGGTGGGACTAGATTGGGTTGGGACATCAGGTTAACATGGACGAGTTGGACCGAAGGATCTGTTTCCATGCTGTACATCTCTGACTCTAAAAATTGCTTGGTGGCTACGACCTTGTGAACAACACAGAAAAAAACATCTAGTCTGCACAAAGCATAAAAATTTGTTTCTGTTCCCCTTGTATGGGCAAGTATCAGAAAATCTAGTAGCTTTTCTCACTCACCGTAAATAGACACTCTTTACAAACTCCTTTATTAAAATGGAAAGGGGAACTCACCTTCAGAGACTGAGAATTAGTGTATCGTTAATGCTGTGCCAGAAAGGAGTCAAAAGGAACTGAGCTGTATTTTCCTATGTTCTATGTTCTATGAAGGAATACAACTCATTACAGCTTGTCATCTGGACTGGTGCTAGAACTGTGCTTCACTTGACTCTTTTAGTTCCTTCCTCACCCATAATATTACAACTTGTCTCTTTCTGTGTCTGTAAAGTGCATTTTTTTTAAAAGGCATGGAGTTTAAATTCTAGAATTAGACCTTAGCAATTCAGGTTTTGATTCTTACCATTAATTTAAATAATTTGTATAGAATTAATAGTGATTTTCTTGTTAATGATGCAAACATAGTATGCATTTTTTAAAACCTTAATTAGACTGTTAAGTAATATTGGTTGATTAGATTAGATTAGATTCCCTACAGTATGGAAACAGGCCCTTTGTCTCAACAAGTTCACACTGATCCTCCGAAGAGTAACCCACCCAGACCCATTCCCCTACCGTACAATATAGGCAATTTTAGCATGGCCAATTCACCTGACCTGCACATTTTTTGGATTGTGGGAGGAAACCGGAGTACCCAGAGGAAATCCATGCAGACATGGGGAGAACGTGCAAACTCTACACAGTCGCCCGGGCGTTGATGTATTTGTTTAATTATATTTTCATATTTGGTGACGACTCCAGGAATACTAATGCTTGATTTCCAGTGCACTATTCCAGTGAGTCTTGACAGTTTACCCAATGAAATGACTTGTGGTTTAGAAAGTCTGCATGCAAGGCCAAGAAATCCAAAGAATCATACCATTGACTTGGCACAGGCCTTTGTATAGGGTTTAGCACTGGAAATGCTATCCTTGCCTTGTTCTGAGCTTTCAGTTGTGGTTGTAGTAGATGGCACATTTCAATAAGGATGAGGGCATGGACATTGTAGACAAGAAGAGAACTTTCCCATTAGTGGAAGGATCAATGAGTAAGGATTATAGATTTAAGCCAAGGGGCAGGATGTTTCAAGGGGATGTGCAGATTTTTTTTCTCTCACAAAGGAGTGAGAGTCTGGAACTCACTGCCTGTTAGGGTGGTAGAGGCAGAGATCCTCATAACATTTAAATATTTAAATGTGCATTTGTGATGCCAAGACATACAAACTATGATCCAAGTATTATAGTCATATAGCTGTACAGCATGAAACAGACCCTTCAGTCCAACTCGTCCATGCTGACTAGATATCCTGAATTAATCTCATCCCATTTGCCAACATTTGACCCATATCCCTCTAAACCAGGGGTGGGCAATTAATTCTTCCAAGGGGCCACATGAGAAACCTGAGTTGTGTTGGAGGGCCGAACCAACAATAAGTTGAACATAATTCTGCTCAGTATTAATTTTCTCCCATTGTAAAAAGTATGAAATTATATCATTTTGCACTGAAACTTATAATCAAAAGAATAAGGATATTCTGTTACAATAAAGATATGAAATTGTGGAGTAGGTCAAATATAGAAGAAATAAACAGTAAAAACAATAATTTCAGTATTTCATTTTATTTTTAACATGTTAATCTCACAAATCAATAATGAAAAGTTGTTTCATTTTTGTTCAGTATTACAAACAACAAACAACTCTATACAAAAAGCAATAAGTGCTTTTGATGTTTTTCAGTTCATTTTACTTGTTTAGTGAGAAAAATCCAGTCTGTTTTGGGCTTGAACAAGTGACTGAAATCTGCTTGAATGTCTGAGGTGGATATGCGAAGGACAGCTGAGAGGTGATCATCAGTGATAGAGGATCGGTATTTGGATTTGTTGAACTTCATCACTGAGAATGTCTGTTCGCATATATAGGTAGATCCAAAGAGGACTAGAATCTTCTGAGCATGCCTCCTCATGTGTGGGAAGTTCTCCTCTTTGAGGGAAGAGTAAAAATCAAGCAGTGAGACTGACCTAAGTACTCTGCCAGAAGTGTGTCAGACTGCAAGTCAATGAGTTCAAGCTAAACATCACTAGGTGCATTCTCCACATTGCATGTAAATGGGGGAAAAAAATCATGTGCATTTCATTCTCAACCTTTTTAAAGTCTTGAAATCGCCTTGAAAATTCACCATGCAGTGCTTCTAACATACCTGTGGGTGTGATCAGCTGAAGGTGCGGCTTCCTTCAGTGTTGGCAAGTGGGTGAGAATGTTGTCTTCCATTTGGCTTGAGAGAAGCTGCAACTTTCTCATAAAAGCCTTCACCAAGTTGTAAATTTCATGCACAAAAGGCCCTTGCACTGCAGTTTCACATTTAGTTCATTCATAAGTGCAGTCACATCAACAGCAAAACCAATGTCTGCAATCCAGTTTGCATCTGAAAGCTGTGGAATGCCATTCCCTTTCTTCACACAGAAATCTTAAATCTCTTCTCTCAGGTCCCATACACTTTTAAGCATTTTGCCCAGGCTGAATCACCTGACAGCTGTGTGGTAGCCTATGTCACGATGTTCAGTCTCATTTTCCTCCAAAAGTGCAACAAACTGCCTGTGTTCAAAGCTCTTGCCCTGATGAAGTTAACTATTTTAGTTACAACATCAACCACATGTTTAATTTTTAACACTGACTTACACAACACTTTCTGATGTATAATACAATGCAAAAATACTAATTTCTGTTCAGGGTCAATTTCTGTCACTTTATCCTGCATTCTCTTTAAGAGTCCAACATTTTTTCCCATTAGATTTGTACAATCATCCGTTGTCACACCCGCCAACTTCTCCCATTTTAGTCCCAATGTGTCCAAACATGCATTTACCTCCGTGAACAAATCATTACCAGTTTTTGTTCCTTTCGTTGACTGCATGGCTGCCAGCTCCTCCGTGATTTTAAAGTCCATAGTTATCCCATGTACAAAGATGAGGAGCTGGGCTGTGTCACGTACATCGCAGCTCTCATCCAAAGCCAAGGAAAAAAAGTCAAAGTTGACTCTGTGCTGCAGCAGAAGCTCCAGATTTCTCGCAATGTCCCCAATCCTTCTCATTACAGTGCGTCGGGAGAGGGGCACATTCTCAAATGCCTCCTTTTTCTCCAGGTATATTAGTTCTGCAGAGTCCAACAAGCACTCCTTAATAAACTCTCCATCAGAAAAAGGTTTACTGTTTCTGGCGATTTTGTGTGATATGACATAACTTGTCTTGGCATGAGCTGACATTTTGAGGGCTAGCCAGTAAGCATCACTTTTAACTGTTCACGCACGCACGCACATACACGAGCATGTGCGTCCATACATAAATAAAAAGAAACACCTTTTCAAAACAAAAGCAACACATTTGTATTGCGAGCATGGCATAAATATTTTTTCATTTGTATTCTAATTTAAGATTGACCTCATGCGAGCCGGACAGGAACGACCAAAGGCCAGATATGGCCCGCAGGCCATAAAATGCCCAGGTCTGCTCTAAACCCTTTCTATGTATACACCCATCCAGATGCCTTTTAAATGTTGTAATTGTAGCAGCAGCCACCACTTCCTCTGACAGCTCATTCCATACACGTACCGCCCTCTGCTCAAAAAGTTGGCCCTTAGATCCATTTTAAATCTTTCCCCTCTCACCTTAAACCTATATCCTCTAGTTTTGGATTCCACTATCTTGGGGAAAAGATCTTTCCTGTTCACCCTAACTATGCCTTTATAAACCTCTATAAGGTCACCCCTCAGCCTCTGACACTCGAGAGAAAATAGCCCCAAGTCTATTCAGCCTCTCCCTATAGCTCATACCCTCCAAGTTCGGCAACATCCTTGTAAATCTTTTCAGAACCTTTTCAAGTTTCACAACATCCTTCCTATAGGAGGGAGCCCAGAACTGAGCACAATATTTCAAAAGTGGCCTAACCAATGTCCTGTGCAGCTGCAACATGACCTCCCAACTCATACTCAGTGCTCTGACCAAAAAAAGGAAAGCATACCAAACGCCTTCTTCACTATCCTATCTACTTGTGACTCTGCTTTCAAGGAACTATGAACCTGCGCTCCAAGGTCTCTTTGATCAGCAGCACTCCAAGGACCTTACTATTAAATGTACAAGTACTGGAAAATAATGATAATAGTCAGGTAGTTGTTGTTGACCAGCACTGACCTGACGGATGAAAAGGCCTTTTTTGTTTTTTTTTCCATTCATTCATGGGATGAGGATGTCACAGGCTAGGCAGCATTTATTGTCCATCCATAATTGTCTAGAGAGCAGTTAAGAGGTAGCCACATTGCTGTAGGTCTGGAGTCACATGTATGCCAGACTAGGTAAGGATAGCAATTTCCTTCCCTAAAAAGCATTTTTCTGTGCTGTAGACCTCTATGACTCTATTTCATTGTTCATCATTAAGAAAATAAAGGATTGTTTTCTGAATGCCCAGGGAGAATATGACCTCTTGTTGAGAGTTTCTTTTCCTTTTGTTTCTTTTCCAGCATCTTGCCCTTTTCTGGATGACCTTGGTTCCTTCCCAAAGCTATTTCAAAGGGAATGTCTGTGGGTGTAGCATTTTGTGTGAGCAACTAGTTTGTACAGAAGTCTGAAATCAATAAAACATCCTTCAACATTTACCACAAACTCTATGTCAACTTTTGCAATTGGTAAAAATGAAAAAGAACCAAATGCATGTAGAATCTTAGCAAAAACCACAAGCAAACAATCAGCATTGAAGTTTTTGATGTTTTCTTGAAATTGTGCTGGAGGTGGGCGTGAGGTGGAGATGTCCATCCGGCTTCTAATTGTGTGCTCAACTGTGCAAAGTTAATAAAGGATGTTACCTGGAGTGTTGAACTTCTAAGTGATGCTGCTAGCATCATATCAATTTTGTAGGGTGCACTGCATACCCTCCATGGACATTCATACTATCATTTGAATCAATGTAGTATTGGTGCACTTCACTCCACAAGTACACAAGCTTTGAGAGGAACGAGTGCCTCAGAAATGGGTAGAAATGAGCTAACTGGTTCATTTGTTTCTTATTGGGACATGAAATTAAATTATTATTCACTATAATTCTGTACCTTTTAGCAAAGTTCATATAAACATTAGAATGATATTTAAAATCCTATGCATTAAACATATCTGCAATAACAGCTGCAAGCCTGCTATCTCGCAGGATCAGAATATCATAGATGTGTAAAATAACATATTCAATCTTGCAACACCTCCAAACCATAAGGGCATTGCATTGATAGGAAGTCAGATAAAAGAGCCTACTTTTCTGTTAGGTGAATGTGAATTTTTATGTTTTCCCTATACTGCCTGACTTCAGCTCAAAACACTAAATTTAGAAAAATAGTAATTTCCAGGTTAGGAGGAAAATAGCAATGCAAGAAATAACATTAAAAAATTCATTCAATGTTTGAAATCCTCCAATCTGGTTTGCAACCCACACAGCACTGAGACAACAGTAACCATTTTAAGCAATATTGTCTATTACTGTACAATCTATTACACAATTAATAGATTGTGTAATAGATTGCACACAGAGTTTCTTCCAATATCTTTCCTTTGTATGTCTCTCTGTCAGGCTATTTCCCTTTGGTTCCACTTATAATAATTGCACTGCAGGTACCCCACTGCCTCCAATGAGTCCAATGTTCTTCTTTCTGGTCTAGTCACCTCCAAGTCTTTAGCCTCCTCTTCACTACCTGTTGGGTCCCAATGATCCATTGGTGGCATTATCTGGAAAAATGGGAGCAGCTTTCACATGTATGTTGATTACCTATCAAAACTAATAGCTAGTTGCTGCTAATTTATTGAATAGATTCATAGAATAAAACATTACAACTTCTAGGGAGGCCATTCCACACCTTGTGTTTGTGCCAATTCTCTGTAGTCTTGCTAGCATTTTAAACAAGTTAATTATGCAATTCCCTTTGAAAGCCAAAATTGAATTTGCCTCCACCAAACTTGCAGATAGCTTATTCCAGATCCTAAATACTTGTGAGAAAAAGATTTTCCTCATGTTACCCTTGTTTTCATTTGCTAATCCTTAAAATCAAAGTCTGCTGAATTATGACTCATCCAAACAGTACAGTTGTTGTGGTTCTGTTCGCCGAGCTGGGAATTTGTGTTGCAGACATTTCGTCCCCTGGCTAGGTGACAGGTCCTTCGTTCTGGTGAGTTGTTGTCTGAGAGTGGCTGTTGGTTTGTGTGCTGTTATGAGTCCTAGTGGTCGCAGTAGTCTGGCTGTCAGTTCGGAAATGCTCTTGATGTATGGTAGTGTGGCTAGTCCTTTGGGTTGCGGCATGTCCTCATTCCGTTGTCTTTCCCTTAGGCATCTGTTGATGAAATTGCGCGGGTATCTGTTTTTGGCGAATACATTGTATAGGTGTTCTTCTTCCTCTTTTTGCAGTTCTGGTGTACTGCAGTGTGTTGTGGCCCTTTTGAATAGTGTCTTGATGCAACTTCTTTTGTGTGTGGTGGGGTGGTTGCTTTCGTAGTCTGTGTGTGTGGCTTTCCTGTATATTTTTGTGGTGAATTCTCTGTTCGGTGTTCTCTGAATGAAGGACCCGATACCCAGCATGAGCAAAACCAATGTAGTGTACAAACTCCCATGCAAGGACTGCACAAAACACTACACAGGACAAACAGGAAGACAGCTAACGATCCGCATCCATGAACACCGACTAGCCATGAAACAACATGATCAGCTGTCTTTAGTAGCCACACACGCAGATGACAAGCAACATGAATTCGACTGGGACAACACTACTATTATAGGACAAGCCAAACAGAGAACAGCCAGGGAATTCCTAGAGGCATGGCACTCATCCACAGACTCTATCAATAAGCACATCGACCTGGACCCAACATACCGGCCACTGCAGCGGACAGCTGGAACTGACAACCGGAAGCGGCAGATTCAAACCACTACAAATGCCAGAGGAAAGATCACAGAAGCGCTTCACAGGAGGCTCCCAAGCACTGAGGATATCACCTAGACAGGGGACGAAACGTCTGCAACACAAATTTCCAGCTCGGCGAACAGAACCACAACAACGAGCACCCGAGCTACAAATCTTCTCACAAACTTTGAAAACAGTACAGTCTCACCCATTCTACTCTGTTGAGACTCCTCATCATTTTGAATGCTACTATCAAATCTTCTTTCAAAGTTCTCAGGGAGAACAGCCCCACCTTTGCTCATAAATTCACATGGCTGAAGTCCCTCATCCCTGAATTTGTTCTCATATTCTTTTCTTCATTCTCTCTAATGCCTTCACATCCTTCTTACAATAGTGCAGTGTCCAAATATCATTCAGACAAAATATTTCAGTTATGACCATGGTAAAAACAATGACTGCAGATGCTGAAAACCAAATACTGGATTAGTGGTGCTGGAAGAGCACAGCAGTTCAGGCAGCATCCAACGAGCAGCGAAATCGACGTTTCAGACAAAAGCCCTTCATCAGGAATAAATACCAATCCTTTATCAAGGTTAATAATATATTTCTTGGTTTTGTACTCTATGTCTTTGTTAATAAAGACCATTGAAAAGCAAAGCAATCTCCTTTGCCTCCATTCAAAACTTACGCCTTTTGACCTTAACACTGTTGATACCATTGATTACCACTCAATCAATAGCTGCAAAACTTGGCATATTGTTCACCATTGAGCTCAGATCTCTTTCTCATTTCTGTTTATTAATAAGTGTGTTTTCATCTACTTCTTCAACATTGTTTGCCTCCACCTTTTACCCCCTCAATTTTTGAAACTAGCTTGAATACCTTCTTCATTTCAAATGTTGATTTCCCCAATTCTGTCCTAGGTGGCTTCACTCTTCAACCCACTGCATGGATTTGTTTATCCAAAATACTGTATTACACTGCCTTCATTGTCCTTTTCTTCAATATCAATCAAGTTGACTTTTTTAAAAAATTCACCTTTAAGTCCATTAATAGTCTTGTCTCATTCATCTTTAATGATCTTTTACTGCATTTCTGCTCCACCATTGAAAACTGATGGTTCATTGAATACTTTTACTTCCTGATACCACTTGCTCAATTTTCTCTGCTTCCAAAATCTTAATAAAAGCCTTTCTCTTAAACTCTGCCTTTGGTTCCTCTCTCAAATGGTTTATCTTTTATACTCTTGTTTCATGACCACTATGTTGGCCTGAAGATGTAGAATGACTCGAAACAGTTTCCTCAATGTAAGTTTCAATCTAATTTAAATATCGTCGATGGGAAGAATATAAACGGTGAAGACAAGTGAAAGCTGATTCCCTGCACATGGCTGCATAAGCAAAAGGGAGTCATTGCAAATGTAATGCAATTAGTGCAAAGAACTCTATAGAACTGCCAGTCAATAATGATTAACATGATGAAAAACTAATGAAGGCTGAAGATTGAAATGAAAGGTGGTATTGGATTGAAAAATCCTTCTTCAATCAGTGTCCGGGTTACCACAATTTGTAAACGCCTATAAAGGTTCATCTTTTTCTTTCTGATATCCTTAGTCCACTAGTTAAGAATTCCCATTAAAATTTTAATGATGCTTTATATTAACATTGAGTTTAACTCACTGAAGCTCCTGAGTGATCTGAATAATAAACAAACCTTCCAAGAGACAAAGCTGAATGCAATAAAATGCCTGCATGTACCTATGAAAGCTGACAAGCCGACAATATTTTGATGCAGTTTTAGAAAATAAGACTTGGATGTCTGACTGGCTTGTGATGCAAGTTGTGCGACATACCTTTCGCCATGATGAGCATCATATGTTTATGAATAAAAAAGGAAAAATTTTGGTGTTCCAAAGAAATAGTCAGCATGACAAAGCTTATTATCATCAGAGATTTTTGGATTAGGTGGTCAAACTTCCAAGAAACAATATTGTAATTGCTTACAAAATTGAAAAAAAAGAGAAAAATCAGGATATACGTTTATGTCACATTTTTTTCATGTCCAGGAGATGATTCAAATAAACTTACTGCCAGTGAAGTACAGGTTGAAGTCTAGACTAGAATACTATAATGTAGAAAATGAGGCGGCAAAGTTTCAAAGCAGCAAAGCACTGTGATACCAATCATATTATGTGTTTGACTGTGGTGGAATATTGGCCTGGGGACAAGAGATAATTCCACTAGTCAAAATTGTGCCATGAGAACTTTTACATTCACCCAAGATGGAAGAAGAGGCCTCAGTTAATATATAATCTGAAAAGTGCCACCTTCAACCATGTAGCACTCCTTCAGTACTGCATCAGAGTATCGGCCTTGATTTTTGAACTGAAACCTAGAGGGAGACTTGAACTCAGAACCTTGTCACTGAGAGCAACAGATGAAGAATTTAAAACTAGCCCACAGATCTGTCATTTTCCGCTTGAAGGCAGAACGTCGACCATTGTTCTAATGTCAACTTATAAGGAATCTCAGAACAGAATACAGTATATTATTTTACATCTTTCAGACTCAGTTTGATTATAGTGTTCTATTATGTGGTTAGCAGACTTTCTGTTGTTCCCAAATATCCACTTGTCTTAAAATAATTTCTCTAAATAGGTTTACATTCAGAAAAGATGGGCTAATGACAGCAAATGATAAGGTAATTTTCTTGCATAGATGAGGCAGCTTTGTTTTCCTTGCTCATTATTAAATTTTAAGTTTGCTTGTTCCAGTGAATGCTATTTAAAAAGAAAGTTGCCAAATTATTGCTGCTTCATTATTTTAAGTCAAATCAATAAATAATCTAGATAAGAAGTTGAAGTAATATTCACACTACACGAGTTCGAGGCAATGATTATCTCCAACAAGAGAGAATCTAACCATTTCCCCTTGACGTTCAATTCAGCACTACTATTGCTGAATCCTCCACTGGTAACATCCTGGGTATGTCATTGACAAGAAACTTAACAGAACCCTAATACTGTGGTGGCAACAGTAGGTGAGAGGGCAGTGAGTAATTCATTTGCTGAATCTTCAGTATCTTTAAACCACCAAAGAGTTTGTGAGATAGCATTGACAGATAGAATGAAGGAAAATCGAAAGAGGTTTTTAAAATATATAAAAAGCAACAAAATGACTGGGGAAAGGACAGAGTCCATTAGGGACCATAAAGGTAATCTGTGTGTGGATCCAGAAGTGGTGGCATAGTCCTCAATGACTACTTTGCATTAGTTTTCATAATGGAAAAGAATAATGCAAGTACACATATCAGAGTGGAGAATCCAATATTAGACATCAAGGAGGAGGACTGCGAAATATCAGAATAAATTAACATACAGAGTGGATATAAGCAGGTTTAGCAGTCTTAAAAGTGGATAAATCCACAGGCCTGAATAAGGTATATAACAGGTTGTTGAGGGAGGCAGTGGAGAAGATGTCAGGGGCCCTGGCAATAATTTCTGTATCTTCTTTGGAAACTAGTGAGGCGCCAGTGGACGGGGGGACTGGAGGCCTGTAGAAAATTTTTCATTTAAAGGATGTTTGGAATCTGAAATTCACTGCCTGAAGGGGTTGTTGAGTCATAAATTCTGGAAATATTTTAGCAGTATTTAGATATTCACTTACATTGCCATAGCTTCCTGGGCAATGAGTCAGGAGCTGGAAAATGAGATTCATGTAATCAGAAGTTTGTTGACAGGTGTAAACATGATGGTCCGAATGACTTCCTTCTGTGCTGTAAATGACTATGATTAATCTAAACGTTACAAGTCAAAAGTGTAATGGAATACTTTCCACTTGCTTGGTTAAGCGCAGATTCAACAACACTAAACAGTTTGACACCATCCATGTTGATTGAAACCCTAACTGTTTCCTTAAAGATGCACCTCTTCTCCCATTGGCACATTATGGCTGCAATACAAGATACACGGTAGCAACTTGCCAAAAATTATTTGATAGTGCCTCCTGAACTGATGACTACCACCACATTGAAGGCCCTCCAGATTATACACCTTCTCGATTTATAAACATAAATATAAATATATTTATAAACAAAGTTCCTTGATCTTTGTTGAATCAAAATTACGTAATGTTTTCTCTCATAACACTATGGGTATACCTTAACTGCACACAATGCGCCAGTTCAGAACCTTCTTAGCAACTATGAATGGGCAAGAAATGCTGTCCTTGTGAACAATGCTCATAATTCAGGAATGACTTATTTTTATGTAGAAGAACTGTATTAGTTATAGTAATCATCTTTTTTTAGTATGAGCTTAACTTGCTTATTTAATATTTGCCATTTATGGTGAATTGCTGCTAGATAGAATAGTTTCCACTGTTTTGGAAAAAGAGACATCCTTGGATTACATTTGGAAATTATAACAGCAACAAGCAATGGAATGTAGAACTCACAGGAAGTATTTGACGTTTTTGAAGAAAAAGGTTGGATCGCCTTGATTAAACCTTCTTTGCCATAGCAGCAAGAGCAGGCCCTTTATAATCTTTTTCATTCCTCTTTAATGTGGTATTTTATTCATCCTGTAGCCCTGTTTCTCACGCAATAATCCCCTCATTCCTCAAATTTCAACTATTAAGACACATCAACTTAATTGGAATAAATGAATTCTCAGTGAAAATAAGCACCAGTTAAAGTAACAGGAAATACATTTACTGACTTGGAGATCATTGCATGAAGGTTAAATAAATGAAAATCATCGTTATTTTGGACGTTGAAAAAACATAGAAAATCTCATACAATTCTGGGATTATATAATAAGTATATATAAGATAAAATATTATTTGTTTTCTCATAGTTTAATTAGTAGAATAATGGTATAGGTTAAATCAAAAAAAGAGATTTGTTGCCTGAATAACAAGGAAAGAGTATATTTTGGAACAATTTAACCATTCTTAATTTAAAACTTTGTATTTTTATTACAGGGTGTTATGTTCCTTAAGAAAATACAATTACTGTTAGATGTTTCTATGGAAATAGCACGGTCAAATTGGAAAACTTGATGCATCATTTTCTGATTGTCTTGTGACATATGTTTCGTGTCTGCATCTATGTTAGCTTACTAATAGTTTCCTAATTTTTCTGAAAAACCTAATTGTTCTCAAAACCTTGTATTTGTTATCTTAATTATCCAGGTCATTGGGAAGTTAAAATAAACACTACTTACCATATGGGCAATAGTCATTGGTTGCATAACTACAGTCACTTGCCATCCTCTTTTGTGCAGGTATTAATATACCCCATTACACAGCCCTCTCGACTCAATCTTATTTGGTCTATCTACAAACATTCCAGATGAAAAAAACAAAAGGAATTTAAACCAGAAGAAGTGTTGCAAGAGCATCAATTTGAAGAAACATTCCAAAACATGCCCTAGCTAGCATTCATTGCTACTTAACTAAAGCATGACATCCTTAGCATACAGCATAAGATGGAGACTAGAAATTGCTAAGTGCAGTACAAATATTTTGTGCATTGCTATGGTATGTTTCTAGTTTTATTTTGTCTGTCAGGGAGCTGCATATTCTCTTGGTTTTTCTTCTTTTTCCTGATTGCCTGTGATTGTTTATAGCAATCCATTTAAGAATTCTTGACCCATGTTCTTAAGTTTATTTTATGCATATATAGTTGCTCCACTGTAAATTTTGTTTCCATAGGGTTTTAATATATTTCAGCTAATGACCACATTGTCTGTGATTTGGATTGGTTTAGTTAGTTCTCTTATTCGTCTGTGAATTCAGAGTTTGTTTTCAGTTGAATTGTTGATTTGTGACAGAATGTTTGCTCTACAGTGCAGATTATTCAGACACATCTGGATGAAGAGAAACAGCTGCTACACAGTGAGCATAATCCCTGGTCAGTGTAAGGAATAGTGTCCATTCAAAAATCGACAGCCTGGATATCATATATTCACCTGAATCCACTTGAAAGAAATGTTCTACCCAATTTGGAATTCTTTTGAACTTGGGTTAGAGTGAAGAATTATTGAGAAGTTGCTATAAATATTTGATTCAAAAGATAAACATTATGGTAACTATATATAATACTTTATGTTATGATTCAAAATCTCAATAAATTCTTGAATCGAGTGAGTGTACGTCTGTCAGCAATTCTGCAGGATAAATGTATTCATTACAGATGGCATCCCATATGGGAGGGCACAAAATCTGACATATGCCTGCAGAAGAAGTGAGGACAGGGCTCAGATAGCAGATCATGGGGTTGAATAATACTTGAAGCTTTTCTGGCTCTGACATGATCACAACTGCTGTGTCATGTACAGCCTCATAGTATTTCTTCTGTTGCGTTTAATGTACAGTACTTTCACATTTGAACTGAACTTAACAGTGTGGGTTTTTTTTAGGCATCCTTTTACTTTTTGACGTTCATGTTCAGTGTTTCTCCAGTGCCCCCTCTGCTGCCAGAAACTTGAAATAGACCCAACAAAATCAAGCAAAAGACTCCACCTTTTTTATTGTTGAATCTGGCCCACATCCCCTAATCCTATTTTATGTTCCCCAAGGAGTGATTTTTTTTTTAGAAAATCCTTTCATGGGGCATGGGCATTGCTGGCAAGGCCTGGATTTGTTGAGAACCCTTAATTGCTCTTGACATTGTGGTTGTGAACCATTTTCTAAAATGCTGCAGTCTAGGACTTGCAGGTAAACCCAGGATGCTGTTAGGAAGGCTGTTCCAGGATTTTGACCCAGTAATGGAACAGCTACATACTTCCAAGTCAGGCTTGTCTTTGGCTTGGAAGGAGATGGTAATATTCCCATGCGTCTGCTATCCCTATAATTGATAGGTGCAATGCATTTCAAAGATACTATTGAAGAAAATTTGATGAGTTTGCTACAATGCAACTTGTATGTAGTGGATACTCCAGCCACTGTCAATGGTGGTGTCAATGTTTAGGTTGGTGGATGAGATGCTCATCATATGAGCTGATTTGTCCTGGATGCTGTTGAGCTACACAAGGGTTGTTAGAGCTGCATGTGGGGAGTATCCCATCACATTCTTGACTTCTGCCTTGTAAATGGTGGACAGCGTTTGGGGAGTCAGGAGGTGTTTTACTTGCTGCAGGGTTCCTAGCCTCTGACCTGCTCTTAGAGCCACATTTTTTATATGGCTGGTCCAGTTGACTTTCCAATCAATGGTAAGCCCAAGAATATTGGTATTGAAGCATTCTGTGATGGTAATGCCATGAGGAATGCCAAAGGGAAATAGTTAGCTTCTCTCTTGATGGCGATGGTAATTGGCTGGCACATATGTGTTGTGAATGTTAATTGTCACTTATCAGCCCGAGGCTGAATGTTGTACAGGTCTTTCTGCATTTGGCATGGACTGCTTAGGTATCTGAGGAATTGCAGATGGTATTGAATATTGTCCAATTTTCAGAAACATCCCCATTTCTAACCTTAAGACAGAGGAACATATCTGGAGGAGCTATTGCTGCAACAATGTTTTGATACTGAAATGATTGACTTCCAATAAACACAACCATCTACATTTATGCAAAGTATAAATCAAACCTGTAGACAGTTTTCCCACTGACTCTCATTCACTTTAATTTTGCTCTGGCTCCTTCACCCCACATTCAGTCAAATGCTACTTTGGTGTTAAGCACAATCATCCTCACCTTATCTCTGTTGTTCAGCTCTTTTGTCCATGTCCATGCATCAAGACGGTCAGAAGCTGAGTGGCCCTGATGGAACCCAAACTGAGAATCAGTGAACAGGTCATTGTTTTTTTATAAGTGCCCTTTGATACCATTGTCAAGAAGACCTTCTGTCACCTTGCTAATGATCGAAAAGAGGCTGATGGTGCAGTAATGGTTGGATTAGGATTGTCCAGCTTTTTTGTCGTCAGGACATATCTGGGCAACTTTTCATATTGTAGGATAAATGTCTGTGATGTAGCTATGCTGCAGTATTGCGGTTAGGGTTGCAGCTAGTTCTGGAGCACAATTCTTTTATATTATGTAAGGATGTAAAGGCCTGGAAAGGGCTAATACTGAGGAGTGCCCAAGAACCACTCACTATGACAGTCATTTGGATTTGGTGTGAAAACAAACAGCTTAAGACTTGATTAAAACCGAATGGTTATGGAGGGGGGGGGGGGGGGGGGGGTGGTGGTGGTGGTGGGGCTTCCCTCATTATTGAGAGTAGTAAGGATTGTGGAGTGTCTACTGGCTGTAAGTTATTTAGTCATCCACCACCACTCACAACTGAATGTGACAGGACTGATCTCTGTTGGTTGCAGGATCACAGTGGTTGATTGTATGTTGTTTCCATTGTTTGGTATGCATGTAGTCTCATGTTGTAGCTTCACCAGATAATCGCCACAGTTTTATATATGTTGCTGCTGGGGCCTCCTGCTGCATTTGTCAATGAACAACAGTTGATCCCCTGGCTTGAAAGAACCACAAGGTTAAAAATTGCAGTTGAATGCATTCTGCTGATGCTGGCCCACAGTGTCTCATGGATGTCCATTTGTGAGCTGCTAGATAGGTGCTGAGTCTATCCCAATTAACACAGGAGTAGTGCCACACAACATGATGGAGGAAATGCCCAGTGTGAAGACATGTCTTGATCTTCAGAAAGACTATATGGTAGTTACTCCTACCCACAGTGTCACAGACAGTTATATCTGTGATAGGTAGATTAATGAGGACAAGATCCAAATATTTTCCCCATCTTTGGCTCCCTCATCACCTCAGGAGATGAGAATGAATTTCTTTTATCAGACTGTTAGCCATTTGAAATCTCTTCCACATGGACTAGATAAGGCAGTATCACTGAAAATATTCAAGGCTCAGTTAGACTCAGGCTCAGATATTTGATGTGAAGTGCTATGGGAACAGACAGGAAAATGGAGTCAGGTTCACTATCAGATCAGGGAACAGACTCAGTTGACCAAAAGGCCTACTCCAGCTCCGATTTCTATGATCTTATAAAATGCAATTTTATATCGTTACCATCTCTTATGACTGCTCCACTGTCAGTAAGTCATCAGACTGCCTATCTAACAGTACTGAATAGTGCTACCCAGTAGTGAATTAGCAAAATTTTCCTCCAATTAAATATTAGGAAAAATGAGAATTCAGTCCCTGCACCAAAATCCATAATCTAGGTATACCCCCTAATATCTCTCCCTGGCAATGATCTAAATTTAAAAAATCCATCTGCAAATGTTGTTGTGTGGTCAAGTGACCTGCAGGCAAAGAAACTAGAGCCTGTGCTGCAGATCATTCAAAATGACAGTGTGAGATTGAAAAACGTAAGGTTCCCATTTTCTATGCAAAAGGGAATGATATGCATATTAGGGACAGTAGAATCAGTTGGGAACAGTGATTATGGGATAGACTAGGAGGAAATCGATGAATAAACCTGTACATATGCTGACAGCAGCAAACATTGGGGACCGCACCTCCTTTCCTAGAGGTAGTAGATCATTAGGCACCCCTAGGATTTTAACCTACCCCAATGAACCCACTGACCACAGCCCATCAGGACAATAATCTGCATACTTATACAATTCCATTTACAATAGTGCAATTAGCGGAGATAGCAAAAAAGATCATCTTACTTGAACCTGCAGCTGATTCCCCCACCCCATATATTTCTTAACAGCATCCACCAACAAAGGTTTCTCCTCGGACTCGACGATATCAAGGAGGTAAAGTTAATGTTAATGTGCCTAAGCCATTCTGCTTTCCTCAGTTGTCAGAGTGTGAGAGGAGAAAGTGAGGACTGCAGATGCTGGAAATCAGAGTCTAAAAATGTGGATCTGGACAAGCACAGCCAGTCTGGCAGCATCTGAGGAGCAGGAGAGAGTCGATGTTTCGAGAATAAGCTCTTTACCAGAATGTGAGAGGAGGACAGCTGCAAACCATGAAAATGGCAATCCTAGCTGGTGTAGCATACAATAGGGGAAAACTTGTGCAAGGATTAAATAAGTGCAGGCAGCGAAAGGGAGAGCAGCCAACAGCATCTAAGCAGGTGCCTGTGGTCACAGTTCATCGGAGTCTTCGGTGACCTAGATTGGACTGCGCTGCCAACCAAAAAGCAGGGCAATTTGGACCTGAATGCTTGTCTCAAATGCCACTGAGACCACGAGGAAAGCTTGTGACAATTTTGATCCTACAGACAGCACCCACACAAGACAGTGGGTGGGTAAAGAGGATGTCCCAAGCTTGGGAGAGAGACATTCATGAATCAGAGCACCCCAAATCAGGGTAGGGAAAAAATTCACCCCGGAGAAGCTCTTTGGAAGACTGAAGGGGGAGACTGAAACAAGGGGAATTATTATTGGAGGTATCTACCTCCATACACCACCCATCCCGCAGTGGGAGATAGAGATCAGCAACAGGGAGCTCCGAGGCAGCAGCCACCACTGCAAGGGAAATGTTACAATTGTGGCCTGCATAGGCCGCTTCACAAGGACCGCAGGGTACACGGCCAGCCCCAATAGACAGGGAGGTGGAACACCATCCCATTGAGATTTTATGGAATACAAGGGGGTCCAGAATGACAGTTCACGCATCCCGAGATTTTGATAACACATGACACACCTGTGAGAAAATTCTTCTGAGCAGCTTCAAGGGATAACTACTGGAGAGGACTTTGACAGAATCTATGGAACTTAAACTGGGAGACATAATCTGCCATCACCCAGCAGTGCTGGTTAATGTTTGTACTGATGTCGAGCACATTTTAGAGTCGGATTTTATAAGGAGTGTAGCTTATTCTTTGACTGGCCAATTGTTGTATTTTGGCAAGTGTCTGAGCTTGATGAGGCCCCAATGGAGTTTATGACAGGCACATACACAGAGAATATGTACCATGGTGGAATTATGGATTAGATCTAATGAAATAACTGAGGACCCATCAGCACAGGCAATTCTCAGGGAGCACAAGAATGCATTCACCAGTCACAAACATGACTGCAGTAGGTAGAGGGGGAGGCAATAGTACATGGACCAGACCCAAAGCCACAAAGAAAATAAAGTTTCCTCAACAGGTGGAGGTGGAGCTGGCCAAGATCAATCGCAGCTTATTAAAGCAAGGAGTCCTTTGCCCTGTAATGTCTACAAACTACTCACCAATAAGAAACCAGATGGCTCTTGGTGGCTCACCATTGATTACAGGGAGCTAAATAAAACCATCTTAATCACGACACCAGCAATGATGACTAGCCCCGGAACTATGATGAGGCAGGTGCCACGAGCAAAATATGTCACCGTACCCGATGTTAATGATGGATTTTGATCCAATGACACTGCCAATATAAATTCACCTTCACATTTCAGGGCCAGCAATACATAGGGACCAGCTCGCCCCAGGGTTTTCACCATTCTTCGTCAATATTTCAACAGAGACTGGCTAAAGCCCAATGAGACTGCTTGGTACAGTACATGGATGATCTTCTCCCGCAGAAAGAGACAAAGACCGAACACTTAACATTGTTAATGGAACCGTTAACCCTCCTCGCCACCCTAGGATTGAAAATTAACCCCAAGAAACCCCAGATCATAAGGTCAAAGTTGGGAACTGTAAGAACTCGGGGGGAAATATGAAAGAGAAGGGAACCACATTGAGGCCAGAACCCGTTTGCCCCTCCCCAGGATGTGAGCTCATTGTGTTCCTTGCTGGCCTTAGTGAGATACTGCCAGAACCTCATCAATGGTTTCATCATTAAAGCCTTCCCACTCTCTGACCTCCTTAAAAGAAATGCCCTGTGAGAATGGACTGAAAAAGCACATAGAAGCTTTTGCTGAATGAAACCAGGCCCTAGAACAGGCCCTCGAACTGCAGGTACCAAACCCAGAACTTCCCTTTACACTGGAAGTTGCAGCTACAGATGCCACTCTGGCAGCCATCTTCCCCAAGTGGGCTGGTAGCCTGTGCCTTCCAGGCTTTTTCACCAGCAGTCTCTATGTGTGAGAAGTACTTGTTAGCCATGTTTTGCATGGTGCAACATTTTGCTGATATTATTAACCTGAAACACAACACCTCTGTATAACTTTTGCTGGATGGCAGAATTAAAGACAGTGTCACCCAAAATTGTATAATGTGCTGGACCCTAATATAACAGGGTCATGATGTTACAGTCAAATGAACAAAAGTGCCCACCTTCCTAACCAACAATTTGAGCTATGGAGGAAAATCCTATGAGTCTCAGGTAATGATAACTGTTATCCCCAGTGGACCATTTGTACTAAAACAAAACAGGGGATGACCCAAGGGAAGGTGGGGAGGGGAAGAGAGACCTACTGGAAGAATATTCATTGACGGATTCTCTACAGCGGAGACAGAACACTGAAAGACAAGATTTGGTGTGCAGATCGTTCTGCTACAAAGCGTGTTTCGTCAATACGAATTTGCTGCAACGCGATTGATGATTGGGGACGCTGTTTCTAAATTGCAAACTTGTAAAACATGTGTTGGCTATCAAGCAATTGCATCGTCAACACTAAGCGTTATTTGTACTACATGATTCTTCGATAGCGCAGGTTCGCACAGGAACGTGACAATAGCACTATTGAAGAAATGACTGTTTATGGAGAACCACAGAGGTGAATCCCTTATGGAGATAGTGCTGAAGCTCTCCAAAAAAATGAGCACTAAAGTTGCTGAGCTGGCAGCTGTGGCCTATATGGTCCGCCACCCTGAATAAGTTGCCTCATGAGCAGTAAGACACTCAGACAGTATGTATGCCTGCAACAGTTTAACTGACCATGGGATAGAGGGAAATTTGGCCAGTTGGATAGAAAACTGGCTAACCGGTCGAAGTCAGAGAGTGGTGGTAGATGGTAAATATTCAGCCTGGAGCCCAGTTACAAGTGGAGTTCCGCAGGGATCAGTTCTGGGTCCTCTGCTGTTTGTAATGTTTATTAATGACTTGGAAGAGGGAGTCAAAGGGTGGGTCATTAAATTTGCAGATGATACGAAGATTGGTGGAGTTGTGGATAGTGAGGAGGGCTGTTGTCAGCTGCAAAGGGACTTAGATATGATGCAGAGCTAGGCTGAGGAGTGGCAGATGGAGTTCAACCCTGTCAAGTGTGAGGTTGTCCATTTTGGAAGGACAAATAAGAATGCGGAATACAGGGTTAACAGTAGGGTTCTTAGTAAGGTGGAGGACCAGAGGGATCTTGGGGTCTATGTTCATAGATCTTTGAAAGTTGCCACTCAGGTGGACAGAGCTTGTAAGAAGGCCTATGGTGTATTAGCGTTCATTAGCAGAGGGATTGAATTCAAGAGTCGTGAAGTGATGTTGCAGCTGTACAGGACCTTGGTTAGGCCACATTTGGAGTACTGTGTGCAGTTCTGGTCGCCTCACTTTAGGAAAGATGTGGAAGCTTTGGAGAGGGTGCAGAGAAGATTTACCAGGATGTTGCCTGGAATGGAGAGTAGGTCGTATGAGGATAGGTTGAGAGTGCTAGGCCTTTTCTCATTGGAACGGCGAAGGATGAGGGGTGACTTGATAGAGGTTTATAAGATGATCAGGGGAATAGATAGAGTAGACAGTCAGAAACTTTTTCCCCGGGTACAACAAAGTGTTACAAGGGGACATAAATTTAAGGTGAAGGATGGAAGGTATCGGGGGGATGTCAGGGGTAGGTTCTTTACCCAGAGAGTGGTGGGGGCATGGAATGCGCTGCCTGTGGGAGTGGCAGAGTCAGAATCATTGGCAACCTTTAAGTGGCAATTGGATAGGTACATGGATGGGTGCTTAAGCTAGGACAAATATTCGGCACAACATCGTGGGCCGAAGGGCCTGTTCTGTGCTGTGTTGTTCTATGTTCTATGTTCTATGTCTATGTTCTATGACCTCCTGCCACTTTGGGAAACTACAGCATTTGTCTTGGCAGGTGAGAAACTATTATCATTAGCACTCGTTTATTCTCCAAACTGCCCAAGGCCATGAATATGGCACCATTAAGGTTAGGTTCCACCACTGAACTTCCCCAACTGGCTATATAAGGACAGATGAATTAGCTAAGCAGGGTGCCCACAAAGGAGAACCATGGCAGCCCCTGGAAGACAAATGGGAGCTCAGGTTATTGCTACCTGAGCACAGACACCACATGTGACTGGTGGGGTTTTTCCAGAAACAGATGGACAGAAATGGGATGTTTGGCTACAATCCCAGAGAAAATGCTAGAAATTGGACAATGATAGCATAGGTCATGGGGGGGGATGCCATCTTGTTCACTCATGTCTGTTAGGGAGAGAAATTGCTGTCCCTACCTAGTCTGACCAACATGTGACTCGAGAGCCACAGCAACATTGCTGACCCTTAATGCCCTCTGGGCAATTAAGAATGGGCAATAAATGCTGGTTCAGCCAGCAATGCCCCCATCACCTGAATGAGTAATAAAAAAAGTCATCTCAACAATACCTGTGGACATGGAGAATTGAGTTTCCTTCTTAGTCATTCTCTCTGTCCATAGCACACATTCATTCTATGCTTGCCTGTGTCTGTTTGTGTGACTGTGTTAGAGGTGTTATGAAGAGATTAAAGTCTTAGGTAGTAGAGTTATATGCCAATGGTTGATAATTGTTCATAACCTGTAGCTAGAGTCTATTTATTTGTAATAAATGGTAATCTTGTTAAGCTTTCTGTTAGATCCTTAATTCCAGATGTCTTTTTGAAATCAAATTCCATCATCTGATGTGGCTGGATTCAAGGAGGAGAAAGTGAGGACTGCAGATGCTGGAGACCAGAGTTGAAAAGTGTGGTGCTAGAAAAGCGCAGCAGGCCAGGCAGCATCCGAGGAGCAGGAGAATCAACGTTTCGGGCATAAGCCCTTCTTCAGGAATGAGGCTGGTGTGCGAAGCAGGCTGAGATAAAAAGTTGGGGGGGGGGGGGTGAGATTTCGGGGAGGGGTGCTGGGAATACGATAGGTGGAAGGAGGTGAGGGTGAGGGTGATAGGCCAGAGAGGGGGTGGGGGTGGAGAGTTCGGGAAGAAGATTGCAGGTCAAGAGGGTGGTGCTGAATCCAGGGGTTGGGACTGAGATAAGGTGGGGGGAGGGGAAATGAGGAAGCTGGAAAAATCTACATTCATCCCGTGTGGTTGGAGGGTTCCTAGGTGGAAGATGAGGCACTCTTCCTCCAGGCGTCGTGTGGCCAGGGTTTGGCGATGGAAGAGGCTGGATTCAAACCTGGATCTAAAAGACAGACAAATTATGGAATTGTGTGTACTTTTATAAAATTGTTAACTATACCATCAAGGTGGTGGCAGAGTAGGGCTCCAGTTCTGGGGCTTTTCCACTCTGACCATTTTTCTTTTTATTTCTTTTCTTGTTTTATTTTCTTTACATACTTACTTCATTTTACTTACCATTGGCGGTGACGAGGAATCCCAGCACAGACTCAAGTGAGCCCAGTGCAGACGTTGCGGTGGCAGCGAATGGGCCCAGTGTGAACCTCATGGCAGCAGCAAGTGACCCCCTACTTATGTTTCCGGGGTGAGCGTAGGACCTGGCATTGGAGCCGGAGGCTGCTCCATTGGCGGAGGTGCCTTCGGTGAGGTAGGCCCAGAGGTGAAAGATGGTTCCTGAGGATCAGTGACTTTGTCGTTGGTTGGATCTAGTGCTGGTGGTGGCGAAGCAGTAGTGGACAGGCATCACAGCAGCATTGATAGTGTGGGCCCAGAGGCAAGAGATGTGATTTTGACATTGGTGGGTCCGGCACAAGTGGCGTTGAGGGGCTGGCGGAGGAGAATTGGCCCAGCAACGAAAAATGGCGCCTGAAGAAGTGCCACTTCAACATTGGTTGGGTCCAGTGTATATGGCAGCGAAGTGGTGGAGCAGGCATGGTGGCGCAGGCATCATTGATGATGATTTGGCTCCGGACTAATGCACTCTATTTCAGCTATATCTTTTCATTTTGTTCTTAAAACTATTCAAAATGGCACTAGATCGAGGCAAAGCGGAAAAGCTTTTCACTCTACAGTTTTTCTACATGACAATAAAGTCATTCATTCATTGAAATCCAGGAATAGCGGGAATTGATCTCCTGCGTGCTACCCCAGTGAGGCATATCAATATGCATCGTGGACAAGCACAAACAGTTAAGAAAAGACGCGTCTGAATGTAACTATGAGCAGTGAATGTAATCATTAATTTGTTCGAGAAAGCAAGTTTAATACTTTGCTTTATTGTGGCAAATTTGTCGCACAGTACTGAGTTTGAATATCCATCTTATAACAAGATTAAAGGTCTTTTCGATGTTGATTTTTTTCTAAATTAGATAAGCTATATTGAATTTCTTATGTTTATTACAAATCTGACCAGCCATTAAAATTTTAACTCTTAAAACGTAATTCAATGGCAGATTTGTATTATATCCTAAAATTATACACTAATTTGCCATTTACTTTAATAGAGTCCTTTCAAATAGAGAACAAATCTTATCACTCAGCAGTTCTGCTAAATTACAAGGCAGCTTTCAACTTAATAGTTAATTGGTAACACTCTACATTATTATTTCAGGACGACATTGTTGAAGCAACATTGTATTATAGTTGGAATAAATTGAGGTTTGGTTTTAAGCTGTTGTGTGATTGTTGACATAGAGAAAGTGAAAGTGGTTTTAATTGAAGCGATTATAGCATTTTTTGTTAAACTGTAACAGTAGAGACTGTATGTCTCTACATAGGTAACAAGACAGCTGTCCTGTGTTTGCCTCATTTAGTGATGTTTATTTGGAAGCACTAGCTTTCAGAACACTGTTCCTTTATCAGGTTCATGAGATGACAAACACCTAATGAAGGAGCAGTGTTGCGAAAGCTAGTGCTTCCAAATAAACCTGTTGGACTATAACCTGGTGTTGTGTGATTTTTAACTTTGTACGCCCCAGTCCAACACCAGCATCTCCAAATCATTTTGTGATGCACTGTTCAAGTGACTGACATATAAGAATTAGCTTAATCTTGCAATTAGACTATGTCTGTATGACATTGTAATATTCCAAAATAGGTGTATTTCTAGACCTCAGTAATGTATTGAAAATGAAATAATAATTGAATAATGTCATGAATAATTAAGCAAATTGAAAGAAAAGTCTCCTTGGTTTTTGGATTGAGAAACTAAACGAAATTTTGAAAATCTTGGTAGTGTCATAATATGGAAGGGTTTTAGGCAAAATAGAAATAATTAAGAACTCAATGTTTGCTGTTCTACAAATGGTATTAAACAAATCATCAAATTTATTTTCAATTGAATGGTAAGATTTCCACATGCATATGTGATTTGACAGATTAAGTGGCTTTGCTTTTTGAAAAGCCAGTGTTTTGGGTAATGAATTGATGTTGTTCTGGAATGCAGTGGTCATGATTACTGCCAGAATCATAGACTCAGTTCAAACAATAACTAATGACAGGAATACTGAAAATATTTAAATACAGTATCAAACACAATCAATGTTTCTGCAACAGCAACTTTCAAGTCTGAGTGCTCTACCATCTAGAAGGAGAAGAGCAGCAGATGTGTAGGAACACCACCTCCTGCAAGTTCCAATCCAGGTCACGCACCATCCTGATATGGAACAATGGTATGTCTCATTCACTGTCCCTGGGCCAAAATCCTGGAGCTCCTTTCCTATCAGCATTGTGTGTGTACCTACACTAAATGGGCTGCAGGAGCTCAAGAATCAGATCACCAACACTTTCTTCGGAACAGTTAGCTGTAGCTGAGCCAGTGACACCCACACCTCTGAAAGATTTTTTTGAAGGACTAAGGTTAACAATGCAGGTCTTAAAATGAACAATATGTTATTACAGGCAACTCAGAACTAGATTGTGCTACATGTACACACAAAACTGTGCAAATAGCAGTGTCTAGGAAGGGTGTCCAGATATTTTGTATCCTTTATCCTCATTTCAATCCAGAACACTTTGAAAGGAAATATTAAGTGGAGTGATGTTAAATGGGATCATTAGCTTTTTCCAATTTTACAGCATTGTACAAGCTTAAGGAGTAGCCTCTTGTGTGGAATGCAATTTGTGCCTGTGACACTCAATTTAGAAGAAAATCTTAGAGACTTTGAAATTATTGGTTTCTGATTAAATAAGAACTGATCACTTGCCTAAATATAGACTCTATCCTTAACATACTATAATATGTAAATGATGTTTGATTAAGTAAACCAGAAAGGTATTTTTTGCCAGAACTGAAATTGCAGTGGCAAATCAGAATGATTTATCTATTGTGTGGTGAGAAATTAGAAGTTGGATCCCAAAAGCTGTAAGCTGTTTCCATACTTTTCAGATATTAAATTATATTATATACAACTTGTTTATTTTTCTTAGCTTTTGGGACACATAACAATGCTGGTTTCATGCACAATATGATGAAAGATGCATCATATATAGCATTATCATTTTTGGAAGTTGGATTTTAAAATAGCAGTGGAGGAATTTTGGACAGTTCTGTGAATTACAAGGAGTCAGCTAAGTCAAAGTTTTGAAGAATTGAGGTTGATAAATTTCTCTGTGCTAACTATCATATAAAATACATTAAAAATTGAACATACAATCTATCAAGCTAGGTTTGGTACTAGGATTCAACTTGTCCAGTAGTACCAACATATAGGCTCATAACAAAGGTCACACATGAGTATGATGGTAATGAGTGGTTTTGCTATTTGAGCTTCCCTTTCCTAAACCTCCCTGTTTTTCAATTTACATGGGCTTCCTATAATCTTAAATTTATGCTTAGAGTGTACATAATTAGCATACCTCAGGGGAGCAAATACTTTTACAGCTATTTTACTGCAGATATCACCCAGGATGTTCATTCTACCTACTGTAGCTCTTCAAAGAAGGCAAAATGCAACAGCACCGAAGTTCAGGTTCAACTATCAATCTTGTTTGAAAAAAAAGTCAGAAATTTAACATGCACTATATTTATTTCTGAATTTGAAAATAGCAAAAAAAAATCGAAGTTCTTGTGCCGTTGGTGCCATTTTGCCACACACAATGTGACCCAGAGCCACAATTCCTTGTCTGCTGAAGATTTTAACTTGTTCTTCCTGGAGGTGACAGGGGTACTCCCTAGACCTTACCTGTTTCTCTTCAAATTTGGGCTCAGATATCATGGTTGGTGCATAATTGTAAATTTAAGCAGAGATTTGAGTGATAAAGCTGTTGTGATTAGAAGAGGTACTGCAAAATGAACTGGAGTTGGAAGAGGTCAAATGTATTTGGACTTCCTCTGGTCCCCGCAAGGAATGTTCAATCCTTTCCATTCCACAACATCCACAGCTTCTCCTTTCCTAATCATCAGGTCCCTTCAAACTTATTCTCTTTGACACACCTGAACATTGGAGCTCATTCCTTCCCTTTCTCATGATGGCCCACTGATTCTTTATTCATTCACAAGATGAGGGTGTCACTAGCAAGTCAGCATTTATTGCCCATTCCTAATTGCCCAGACGGCAGTTAAGAATCATCCATATTGCTGTGGGTTTGGAGTCACCTGTATGTCAGACCAGGTAAGGAGGCAGTTTTCCTTCGTTAAAGGACATCAGTGAACCAGTAGTGATTGTCATTTCATTCCTGTTGGATCCTGTCAGATTAGGGAGGGAGACTGATGGGGCGAATGGAGATCAAGCTCAAGAATTAGAATCTTCCAGGCACCTGTTGCCGAGATCGGCACCATTTGCCATTAACGTGTTCCCTGTCCAATGGCTCCTGCTCTAAATTAAAATTAAGGCATTAAAATTTGTTCTCAGAATTTTGAAATTGACGTTTTCAATAACTCTTTGTGATGCAAGCCATTACTTTAAGGATTGATTTATCTTGCCATCATGTCGTGAAAGGATGTTGCTCAATTAAAGTCAATGCAACACCCAAGATTGCTGTACAAGTATGTCCCAATTCCATTGAAGTGGAGGTTCACTCTTGGAAAAACATTGAGCACACCTTTAAGATGAAGTGTGAGATCAAGAGTGAAGTGCTTATTTCCAGTTTGCAGCTGGCCTTTCAATGTCTTGACTTGGATATCAAAAGCTTGGCTTACAGCCAGCCTTGCCCTCAAGGCATCTCTTGCATCCTGTGATTCACAGACTGGGAGAAATTGACATGTAATGTCTTCAGACAGGACTAAGCATCTTATCCCATCTGCAGGGTGCAGGCCAAAGGAGATTCAATCAAAGTTCAGTTAATCAGCTTCCCAACTGGTCTGGCTGAAAATTCTTGTTAAGAAACTACCTTTATATATGATGACAAGTAAAGCTTCACATCTGTTACATAAACATTGATATAAAAGCTTAAGAAGTTATTTTTGTCCATTGGTCCAGTCCCAGCAGTTTGTGCATAGAGAGCCAAGTATATACATAATACCTCATAGTGGTCCCAGGATGACAGGAACGCACTTCACATCTAACCAATTGCTCCTGATGTGTACGTTCTGCTGTCATGTAGGTCTACACAAATATCAATTTTGTGTCCAGCACAATCTGCCAACAGTACATGAGATGAATGACCAGTTATTTGGATTGTGGTACTAATGGGTGAAAGAAAATCATCAGTCAAAAAACAAAAAGAACTACCCCAGTCTTTGTTAAATAGTGCTCTGGCATATTTTAAGTCACTTTTAACACAAGCAATCATGTGGAATCTTATCATTTTCTAGCAATGTACTAGTCATGTTGAGTTTGGTGGTGATATTCCCATTGCAAGGGTGAGTCATGCCCCATTTCTGCTCCATCTTGTTGTGCGTTGTTCACGGAGGAATTCGCTGCTCAACGGGGTTCCTCCAGAAGACCAACATCACTTGGAGCCATGCCATCTTTCAAAATCCTGTAGGGGTAGTGCCAGCTGGGAGTTGTGCTGATTGTCTGTGTTAGAGGAGTTAGGAGAGATGGCACAGATGTGGAAGCTAGCACCATGCTTCTTTGAAATGGATCTGGAGACCTCTTCCTGGAGGACTGTCAGAGGAGGCAATGCTATCACATTGTGTCAACCTGGTCAGAGTTTTCACCTGTATCAGTGCCATCTTCAGGGTGAGAAGGATGGGGAAGCAGTGCTGCAAAACCTTCTCCGTATGCAGTGCTGTGTGTTCTGCTACCTCATGTTTGTCTGTGCCACCATACCCACTTCTCTCCAGTGCTAAGGCTGCAGCTGCCCCTTCTGTAGCATGAAACACCTTGCCTCACTCGCTCTTGTTAACTCACACACTATAACCCTGCATGCTGTACACCCTGCACCCTTATTCACTCAGAATACCTCAAAACCACTGCCCATCAGGCACCAGCTCTAACAGCCGTGAAACCCACTTATGTCTTACTCTTTGGCACCTTTTATGCCATTGCAGGAGTAATCAATCCATAATAGGACTAAGCAATGCCACACAAGTGGGGTAGAGGAGTGCTGGCATCTGTACTGCTCCTAGCCCTCCAGCAGCACAGGTGACCATCTAGCCCTGGGCTCTGTGAGGTTGGCCACTGAGTATCACATGTCTGTGGCTCTGCACAGGGGTGAAGGAGAAATAGTCCAGGCCACTCTTGACCATGAGGGACTTTATGTATTTGCCAAGGGAGAAGCAGTGGCAGAGAGCCATTGAGGACCCACTGCTCTATCCTTATCAATCATCTTCATTACTTCCTCAAAAAACTCCACCAAATCTGTGAGACTTAGGTGGCAACTCGCAGTTGACAGTATTCATTGTACTTGCTCCCATTGTCCTTCTACATGGTGAAGTCATGAGTTTGGGAGGTCCTATCATTATTAGACTATTTCCTACAAAAGCAATGAAATCTAATTATGGTGAGTTGTTGCAGTTCATTATGTCAGGGATACTCACTGCAATCGTAAGCCATGAGTATCTGAGGGAGTGGACGTTTAAGGCAGTGGATGACATGGCAGTCAAGCAGGGTGCTTCGCCTTTACTTGTGCTTGCTGATAGTGGAAAGGCTTTGGGGAGTCAGAAGATGAGCTGCTCAACCAGACTCTGAACTGTTCTTGTAGCTTCTGTATTTATTTAGCGAGCTCATTCAAGTTATTGCACAAATCATATTCATGGCATTAATTTGGGAATAATTAGATTTCATTGCTTTCATAGGAGATAATCTAATGATGAAACTTCCTCGCTATGGTGACAAAAGTGAGGGGTTGAATTTAACTGCTATGAAGTAACAGGAAATATTCCATTAACTGAGTGCTGATTACAGTTGGAAATATTACAAATCCAAATGATGTATTTCAATGAGAACAGAAAATGCTTTGGAATCCAAAGAAGAGTCATATTGGACTCAAAATAATAACTCTGTTTCTATCTCCACACAGGCTGTCGCATGTGCTGATTCTCCAGTACTTTCTACTTTTGTTTCAGATCTCATGCGTCAGCAGTAGTTTGCTTTTGTTAGCTCATATAAAATGCTAAATTGAACTCTGCTCTGACAGACAGAGGGTGGTCATTCTTTCATTTGTATTACAAGAACCCAGGATAATTTTTGGATTGCCCTTTTTGTGGATGTAGGTTTGTTCGCTGAGCTGAAAGGTTCATTTCCAGACGTTTCATTACCTTACTAGGTAACATCTTCAGTGGGAGAAAGTGAGGACTGCAGATGCTGGAGATCAGAGCTTAAAAATGTGTTGCTGGAAAAACGCAGCAGGTCAGGCAGCATCAAAGGAACAGGAGAATCGACGTTTGGGCCCAACATCTTTAGTGGACCTCATGTGAAGTAATGCTGAAAATTCCTGCTTTCTATTTATATGTTTGGGTTTCTTTGGGTTGGTGATGTCATTTCCTGTGGTGAAGTCACTTCCTGTTCCTTTTTTCAGGGGGTGGTAGATGGAGTCTAAATTGATATTTTGTTGATAGAGTTCTGGTTGGAATGCCAAGCTTCTATGAGTTCTCGTGCATGTCTCTGTTCAGGTTGTCCTAGGATGGATGTGTTGTCCCGGTCGAAGTGGTGTCCTTCCTCATATGTATGTGAGGATACTAGTGAAAGAGGGTCATGTCTTTTTGTGGCTAGTTGGTGTTCATGTATCCTGGTGGCTAGTTTTCTGCCTGTTTGTCCAATGTAGTGTTTGTTACAGTCCTTGCATGGTATTTTGTAAATGATGTTAGGTTTGCTCATTGTCTGTATAGGGTCTTTTAAGTTCATTAGCTGTTGTTTTAGCGTGTTGGTGGGGTTGTGGGCTACCATGATGCCAAGGGGTCTGAGTAGTCTAGCAGTCATTTCCGAGTTGTCTTTGATGTAGGAGAGAGTGGTTAGGGTTTCTGGATGTGTTTTGTCTGCTTGTTTGGGTTTGTTGCTGAGAAATTGACGGACTGTGTTCATTGGGTACTCATTCTTTTTGAATACATGGTATAGGTGATTTTCCTCTCTCTGCATAGTTCCTCTGTGCTGCAGTGTGTGTTCGTTCATTGAAATAATGTTCTGATGCAGCTTCATTTGTGGGTGTTGGGATGATCGCTTCTGTAGTTCAATATTTGGTCTGTATGTGTTGATTTTCTGTAGATGCTGGTTTAAAGTTCCCCATTGGCTGTTTGCTCTACTGTGACATCTAGGAATGGCAGTTTGTTGTTGTTTTCCTTCTCTTTAGTGAATGTTATGCCAGTAAGGGTATTATTCATGGTCTTGAAGGTTTCCTCTAACTTGTTTCGTTTAGTGATGACAAAGGTGTCATCCACATAGTAGGCCCAGAGTTAGGTTGGATGGTTGGCAGAGCTGTTTGCTCAAGTCTCTGCATTACCGCCTCTGCTAAGAAGCCTGATATCGGAGATCCCATGGGGGTTCCATTGGTTTGTCTGTAGGTTTTGTTGTTGAAGGTGAAGTGGGTAGTAAGGCATAGGTCCACTAGCTTGACGATATATTCCTTGTTGATGAAGTTAGTGGTGTTTGGTGTGTGTGTCTTTGGGTCTTCTAATAGTGTAGTCACTGTTTCCTTGGCCAGATTAATGTTGATTGAAATAAACAGGGCTGTTACATCAAAGGAGACCATTATTTCATCCTCTTCTATCTTAGTGTCTTGGGTGGAGTGGATGGAGTTGCGTGAGCCTTCTACTAAGTGTTTTAATCTTTCGTGTAGCTCCTTGGCCAATCTGTAAATTGCTGTTCATCATCATGCCTTACCACACACTTCATCTCCATCTACCACCCCCTGAGAAAAGGAACAGGAAGTGACTTCACCACAGTAAATAACATCAACACAGGAAATGACATCACCAACCCAAAGAAACCCAAACATATAGATAGAAAACAGGAATTTTCAGCATTGCTTCGCATGAGGTCCACTGAAGATGTTACCTAGTAAGGTAATGAAATGTCTGGAAATGAACCTTGCAGCTCAGCGAGCAAACCTACATCCAAAACCTCAACCTGAGCTACAAATCTTCTCAAAACCTACTAAGCCCTTTTTGTTTTTACATTAAATATGACCATTAAGCCATCACAAACAATCCCCTCGATTAACTACATAAATCATGATTTGGAGATGCCGGTGTTGGACTGGGGTGTACAAAGTTAAAAATCACACAACACAAGGTTATAGTCCAAACAGGTTTAATTGGAAGCACACTAGCTTTCGGAGCGACACTCCTTCATCAGGTGATAGTGGAGGGCTCGATCGTAACACAGAATTTATAGCAAAAATTTGCAGTGTGATGTAACTGAAATTATACATTGAAAAATTGATTGTCTGTTAAGCCTTTCATCTGTTAGAATACAGTGATAGTTTCATTTCTTTCATGTGTAAATCACATTTGATTTACACATGAAAGAAGTGAAACTATTACTGTATTCTAACAGATGAAAGGCTTAACGATCAATTTTTCAATGTATAATTTCAGTTACATCACACTGCAAATTTTTACTATAAATTCTGTGTTACGATCGAGCCCTCCACTATCACCTGATGAAGGAGCGTCGCTCCGAAAGCTAGTGTGCTTCCAATTAAACCTGTTGGACTATAACCTGGTGTTGTGTGATTTTTAACTACATAAATCATGTTGGTGTCAGGTCTCAAGCTCCATTATTTTCCAGTTTAAATGACAGTGGTATGATGAGTGGAGTAAATGTGCAGTCACTATTGTTTAAGCGGGGATGCAGTAATGCTAATTATGTTCTGCATACTTTCAGTGAGGGGTAAAGCAAACTAGATAATAGTCCTTGGAAATATGTTATAATATAAGTAATGACGTATCATGCGGTGTTGTGAAGCAAGTTCTGTGATGGAATAATGGTGAATGCCAAATTAATGGCATCATTATGGGACTAATTTACAGAAAAACATTCAAGGGTCTGATAGTTAGATTTGCTACTATTCTATGTTCTCCTTGCTGAACCTTTAGGTGGAGTGCATCATGACTACTTTGACAACTCTTTCCAATCACAAATGGCTCTCACTTGGCATTGTTGGCAGTTACTTACCACTCCAATCAAAGCAAAAGATCTGCCAGATAAACAGCAGTGCTGTTCCATTTTGCACTGATACACATTAACTCATCAAAAACATTGATGGATGGAAATTAAAACCAGTAAATGCGTTAATCTTCTGGCACAGTATGACATCTTCAACTATCACAAACCCGAAGCTCAGCTCATCTCCAAATATTACATGTCCAATAAAATGTCAGTTTTCAACAGTGCGTATTTCTCAGGGTCAGATCAAAGAGTTTTACATGCCAGATATTTAGCTAAAAAAGAACTAACTGATGAAGTTTGTCTTTCATCAGGAATAATTGATAAATTCTGGAACATGCTCTTCACCCTTGCTTCAAGCAAGTAAAATGGAACTTTTAACATTTTGTCAGTCCTCTTCTAAAGTTTGCCTCAACAGTATTAGCATTATGAGGCCAGTCTCTGTTTCTTTCATTTGTCAGAATCAATATGTTTTCCTTTTCGTAAGGAAGGGGGTGTAAAAATAACACAAATTCCCAGCTCGACGAACAGAACCACCACAACAAGCACCCGAGATACAAATCTTCTCCCAAACTTTGAACACCTACGGGCAAGAGATGCAAAGACAAGCCAGGAAATGGGAATCCTGTGCCAACCGCCTAAGCACCACATACGAACAACTCCAGTTCCTGCACGAATGACAAAAGAATCGAATCCTTCCACCATGTGTCAGATACAGACCGCCAGTCAACAACCCACAAGCCAGGGACACATCCAGACAGAATGGAGTCAGGATGATCCAGGTAATGATTACAGACGCACACAACAGATTACACAAATACAGACAAGAAATTGCACGCCAAAAATCGTTAATTTCAAAAACCACCAATCAGGAATGGACCCAGACTGTAGAACAGGCCATCACCATAGTACAGAACAGGACCACACACCGCAAAAAGACGGCACTAAAAGAAAAAATGGCCAAACAGAAAGGACACCATAACACACTCTTGGATTAGAAACCTCTCCCACAGACAGCTCACAGACACGGAAAGAACAATACTGGCCAAGGGACTCAATTACAACCACAGGGACGCCAAGACAGCAGACTTCCTAGCAGCACTAGAATGTACACTCAGGAACAATTGACTGACAGAAGAGACACAACAAACAGTGAGACAAAATATTGTACCCCTGATAACAAGGAAAAGGCAAACACGTAACCTCAACACCAAGGAGAGGGAAGCACTAAAAGCACTAAGAAATGATAAGAACATAATCATACTACCAGCAGACAAAGGCAGAATGATGGTCATCCTGGACAAAGCAGAGTACATACAAAAAGCACAACAACTACTTGCAGATACCAACACCTACCAAAAGAGATAGTTTGACCCTACCCCACAGCTCACCAATAGGATAAACAACACACTGAGGAACCTACAAAAAAACGGATAGATAACCAGGTTTGACCTACAGAGAATGAAACCTGAAAGCAACGACACCCCCAGATTCTATGGACTACCTAAAGTGCACAAACCAAACATCCCACTCAGACCCATAGTATCACTACCAGGGACACCATCACACAAACTGGCAAAAGAACTACAGCAGAAACTGAAACATCTGATCAGCGGATCCAGACACACTATACAGTCAACACAGGAATTCTTGGACATCATCAGAAATATACACATAGACAAGGAAGAAACTGTGGTCTCATTCGATGTAACGGCACTATTCACCTCTATCAACAAAACCCTAGCCAGAGAAACAATAGCCAACCTGCTGGACATACAGAACAGACAACAGGACGGGGAACCTATCAACAAAGACTGCATACTCAAACTACTGGACCTGTGCATCACAACACACTTCACATTCAACAACCAAATATATGAACAAATCAACGGCACACCCATGGGCTCACCCATCTCTGGACTCATAGCAGAAGCGGTAATGCAAAGGTTAGAACAAACAGTCTTACCACAAATTCAACCCAAACTCTGGGTCAGATATGTGAATGATACCTTTGTAATAATTAAAAACACAGAACTAGAGAACACACACCAGATCATCAACGCCACACTCACAGGAATCCGATTCACTAGAGAGGAAGAAAAGGACAACCAACTCCCCTTCCTAGACGTGATGGTACAGAGAACACCGAACGGAGAATTCACCATAAAGGTATACAGGAAAGACACACACACAGACCAAGTCCTAAACTACGAAAGCAACCACCCCACCACACACAAAAGAAGTTGCATCAAGACACTATTCAAAAGGGCCACAACACACTGCAGTACACCAGAACTACAAAAAGAGGAAGAGGAACACCTATACAATGTTTTCGCCAAAAACGGACACCCCTGCAATTTCATCAACAGATGCCTAAGGGAAAGACAACGGAACGAGGACATGCCACAACCCAAAGGACTAGCCACACTGCCATACATCAAAAACATTTCTGAACTGACAGCCAGACTACTGTGACCACTAGGACTCATAACAGCACACAAACCAACAGCCACTCTCAGACAACAGCTCACCAGGACGAAGGACTTGATACCCAACATGAGCAAAACCAATATAGTGTACAAAATCCCATGCAAGGACTACACAAAACACTACATAGGACAAACAGGAAGACAGCTAACGATCCGCATCCGTGAACACCAACTAGCCACGAAATGACACGACCAGCTATCCTTAGTAGCCACACACTCAGATGACAAGCAACATGAGTTCGACTGGGACAACACTACTATTATAGGACAAGCCAAACAGAGAACAGCCAGGGAATTCCTAGAGGCATGGCACTCATCCACAGATTCAATCAATAAGCACGTCGACCTGGACCCAATATACCGGCCACTGCAGTGGACAGCTGGAACTGACAACCGGAAGCGGCAGATACAAATCACTATAAATGCCGGAGGAAAGATCTCAGATGCGCTTCACAGGAGGCTCCCAAGCAATGAGGATGTCACCTTGACAGAGGACGAAACGTCTGCAACACAAATTCCCAGCTCGGCGAACAGAACCACAACAACAAGCACCTGAGCTACAAATCTTCTCCCAAACTTTGAATAATTGTTCTATCATTGACAGAATTGTATGTGAGAAATAGGCATTTCTCTGAAAGGTCCAGCAGGGGTCCTCAAAGCCATAGGAACCACAAGTGCAAATGTACTGGACTCTGGTCTATCAAATCATAAAAATGATGGTTTTGTGAATTAATTAAACTGTCCTCTGTGAATGTGGCAATGAGTAGTCTCTGCCTTCATCATCCAGTTCACTACTTCTGTGGCATTTATCATGCCAGAAAAGCAAGACTACTTATAGTCTACAAATAGAAAGAATGTATCTCAGAAATTCTGGGAATTGAGAGAAGGGAACTTAAGTAACATGAATTAATATTTTTTGTGGTTGGGATATGAATTCACTTGGTTTCCCACATAAAGTTGTGTCCTCATGCAGAATATGGCGAGATTCCAATCTGTGTGAAAAAAGTTGTAGATAAATTAAAGAATTACAGATCAGGTAATCGGACAACTGAAGTACAGAAAATGCTCAGAGGCATTTTTGGTAATCGAATCAATACTTATTTTGAGGACAAAGGGTAGGAAAGAGCAACATGATTGATCTCAAGTGTGAAAGGGATGTGCCTTGAGGAAAGTTTAGAGAAGATTAAGGTTTACAATTAAGATAGTGCCTCTCTGAAGAAAACATTATTAAATGCACAAAAGATACAATCTGCTTATTTCAAAGAATACTAAAAATAGAAACAAAAATGTATAAAACAAATACAAGTAAATTAACAAATAACAAGTTAACAATGTACTCAAAGAAGAAGATTTTGAATAATCCAAAAACAAAATAATAGGGGCATAATCACTGAAGTTGTTCAAAATGCCATTCAATGCAATGATGGGAGAATTAATTTAACAGTGTGGATCAGAACTAATGGTTTAAATTGCCCTTTTATAGCTCTGCTTTTTGTTTTTTTTGTGCCAGAAGATTTTTAAAACATGTAAGTAGGTCAGCATTAAAATCCTTGCTTCTAAACAAAATGCTGAATATATATCTCACTGTATTTGTTGCTCTCCTTTTGGTGTGGAGCACTTGTTAAGTTTCAGGAAATAATGTGAAGAATGCAAGGCTGAGTCAGTCATTTACTGAACTGAGCTCGAAGCCAAGCTGAAAATATAAAGCATTCATGTTTTGTCATATTTATTTGTGACTCACTGAATTCACCAAAATTGTAAATAGTTTGAGTTTGACAGCACCTGTTCCTTGTAATAAATTTGGTCCTTATTTAAATGATAAACTTCCCAGTGAATCTATGCTAACTTTTGCTGGTATTTTTTAAAAATTCAAAATATTTCAAAATAAAAGTTCAAATGGTGCTTAAAATCCAGCATGGACTAGTTGGGCTGAATGTCCTACTTCTTTGGTGTATCGTCTATTTAGTCTGATACAAAATGTAAACTACATTTTTTTTAAAGGTAGTGATTCATGGCAATTCAGTTTTCAGGGCAAGTTGCTTATCTGAGTCAGGTAACAGATGTATGTTCACTGTGCTTGATTAATTATGCCTGAGTGCTCCTGCTTCAGTTGCATTAGCATCTCAACCTAACGTCTGTGTTCCACCAGTACCCTAATTGTCAGAATTACGAGTGGGGACACAATGTGGTAATGACCAGATAATCCTACACAGAAGCCTTGGGTTGTATGTGCTGAAGTTCTGGCCTCAGTGCTCAGAAGTTAATGTGCTACCGACTGATCCATGGCTAGGCTCAGAACAAAGTCAGCAGGCACCACAGAAGCTGCTAGAAGCTAAGCTGCTGAGGGCATGTCATGGTTGTGCAGATATTGCATTTAGAAACTAGTATTATCTCTGCATTACTCTGAGATATATAAAATATACAATTCCCTGTACCTTGTACTGTTACCAAATGTTTAGGCCTATATAATTGGAGTGGGATTGTTTTGAGGCATTGTGGGTCTCAGCAACTGACTGGAGAGCCAGTGAGAGACTTGCACTTCCTATTTTCAGGAAGGTAAATTCGTCCATCCACACACACATCAGGCAATGATACTGGCACTGATGGGGCCTTCAAGACCTTGGGGGAGGTAAAGGGGGTTGAGGTAAAGGTGGGTGGAGGTAAAGTGGGATGTGCGGTTGAAGGGGTAAGTTCTCCCTAGTGTGAGCAAATGGCCAACTAGAGACTACCAGGCCTTGTATTCAGCAACACCTCTGAAGAAGCTTTGGATGCTGGTGGACAAACAACAAGGAGGACTCAGGCCACAATGTGTGGGTAATGGAGTTTTGTGAGATGGAGGACATGAAGAGATGGTGGGGACTCCCAGCAGAGACACTTCCCCTTCCGGGTGGTCAGTCCTTTTGATTAAGGCATCAATCCCCACCTCCAACTTCACCCTCACCCTCCTGCTGAGGATGCCTCACAGTTTTGGCTGTTGAGCATTTTGTAAAGTGAAAGCTCTGCTTTATCAATGGCAGCAGTTTGAGGCCGTTATGTGGTCATTAGTTGGTCAGTAAAGGGCCTAAATAAACAGCTTGTCGATGTCAACCTTCCTACTCAGAACTTAATTCTGGGAGAGGTAGGAATGCAAAATGTTCAGTACCATATTAAATGCCCTTGCTACGTCCAAGCTCACTAGCTGGTGGTTTTGTCTATACAGTGGGCAACGTTTACTGTTTGCTCACATAGCTGAATAGTATCAGATTAGACTGTTAATCCCATAGCCTCTAGGTCTCATTCAGTATTTTGACCCAACTTAATTTCAAGTGAATTTAATAGTTACTTTAATCAACCTGTCCTGAAATGTTATGACATACGTTGGATTAGGTTGGACTGGAACCCAGTGCTTGCAGCTCAGAGGTAAAGACAGTACTATGGGACCACAAGGCCCTCTTAATGTTAGTTAAGTCCCTGAATTACTATTTCAGTGACAATAGCATTATGCAATCACTTCCCCATTTTCAAGTGGTGTAAACTTAATTAACTAGTGGTCCAATTAGGAAACGACAGCAGTTGCTTTCGGATAGGAACATTCTTTGCTTTACGGATCATATTATTAGAGTCACTCAAAAATTTACAAATTTTCTCCAGCTGGCTATTCACAGTGTGGAAGTACCAGGATATGGAAATTTTTTTTTGCTCGCTTGTCACATTTTTCCATTTAATCCTCAGAATGTAGAGCAATTAGAAGAACTCTTCAAGCTGAAGATCGATTTTCATAACCTTTTTCTTTCACACACCAAAAATAAAATTACATCTTCCCAATGGGAAAATCAATGATATTTTACTTGTTGATTCGTGAAAGGTTTGAACATGGCAATTCCCTTGAAGATTGTAGTTCAGATTTAAATGTAAAATATCACCACGATTGAACACTACCATCACAATTCCAAAATGATTTAAGAGGTGCATAACTCATCCAATGAGTTCAAATCTTTAGCCTCATCTCGAACTATTTGCAAGGTGCTTTTGTGGATACCCTACCTAGACCACAGTGATAAGAAACATTTCATCAGAGGCACATTCTTAACTGTGTCATAAACACAGTCAAGTTAGAGACAAAATAGCAGTAAAGTGGCTCAGTGCAAACTGAAAAAGCTGTTAATATTTGAACAGACTTTTACTGACTAACCTTCCAAGATTTTCTTTGTCCTATTTTCTGGGATTTATTTTCTATTTAGTACCACATGCCTGGGGAGAAAATGGTCAAATAATTTTTTTGTTTCGTTTGCTCATTTCCTTGTCTGTCTCATAGTTTCAGTGGCACTAACATGAAATTGGGCTCGAAATTTAGATTCAAGTGTTAGATATTAAACTGGCACTATCAACCAACATACAGCAGCTCTCCATTTGGATCAAGATTTTTCTGGGCCATGGAGTGCAGAATTGTCAAAGAGCACTTACTGAAATTGTGCAAACAGAATTTTGAAATGTTTATTCAACCATTTGTCAAAGTATATTCTCGTGAGAGTGAGTGAGCATTGAGATGCAGAAACAGGCTAGAACCAGAATATTCCAGATCCTGTTTATTTTGAATGTTGGGGGAAAAAAGCTTGTTTTTTAAAAATATTTTAGGCTTGGAAATTGGAACAGATCTTGTGGTGATATCACTGTGTGTCTTTGAAAATACTAAAGACATTTTGATGGCATTTCTTCACTTGAAATGCAGGCCAGCTTTGAATAATAATTGCAATCTCCTGAATATGGCAGAGCTAAAAAGGAGAAACAAATCCATGTGGCTGATATTGTTCTGCTCTTCATTTGTTGCTTTTAAGTGACACAACGTAAAGGCTTCCAACAAAGACATCTGGATGGGTAAATAGATAGGAAGAGTTTAGAGGGCTATGGGCTAAGTGTTGGCAAATGGGACTAGATTAATTTAGGATATCTGGTCGGCATGGAAGAGTTGGACCGAAGGGTCTGCTTCTGTGCTGTACCTCTTTATGACTTCATGACTCTATAAATTTGTGTTTGTTCTGTTCATTTTATGAATGTCACCACAGAGCCCAGTAAAGCCTAAGTCTTTGAGTCCTGTACCTCCTGGCATTCATCTAACTGTATTATCAAATCATGCAGAACAGAGGGGTGCCATTTGGCACAATCATGCCTGTGCTGTCTCATTGGGAAAACTGTCAAATTATTCCCACTCCCCCAATTGGCTGCCCATACCCTGTCCTTTGTTTAGTTTTTTTTCTGTTAAAATGAAAATGACCAGGAATTTTGGTTTGATTCACAACATGTAAGTTTGCACCTGTAGTTAGATCTCTGCATGATATCACTACGTTTATATTCTATGTGAAGTATTGTGTTTGTCTCACAAAGTTCCATCTTTTGAGACAGGCATAATGTTTTACTTAAATTCCTCAATGCATTGACAAACCGTGTATGTCAATGTAGATATATGTAAAATTGTTCGTTGGTGTTCAAGAAGTAAGTTATTTCCAGTAGTGTACCTAGCTGTTTCATAAAATCACCCTCTAAATTCTGTCCCTGTTTCAAGCTTAGAACTGTGCTAGATGTTAATGGCAGTAATTATATCAATAATTGAGATGAGGAGGTAGCGGTTCCCAGGAAATTAGAATTCTTCTGTGGCTTAGAATAGAATACATCATAAAAAGGATACAGTAACCATTTTAGTTCTAATATTCTGCTGATTTTTCTATAGAATGTAACATATTTGTGACAGGTTATCACACTCGGGTAGAAATCTGCAGGTGATTTTTTTTTAATATTCTGGGTTTGGACCCATGTTCCTAGAGTATTAGTCTGGGCCAAAAATAGAAATAGTTGGAAAATGAGAAAGGGTCACTGGACTCGAAACATTAGTTCTGTTTTCTTTCTACTAATGTTGCCAGACCTGCTGAGCTCTTCCAGCAATTTCTGTTTTTGCTTCTGATTTGCAACACCAAATTCTTTCAGTTTTTAAAAATCTGACCCTCTGGCTTATTGCCATCTCCCCCCCACAAATAAAAATTGTAGAGATCAAAATGAAAGTAACAATTTAATTTACTTGTTACTTTAGATCGAACTATATGCATTCAAAGGCACACAGATACCTATACATGGGCATACTACATGAATATGTGACTTTAGTTTTAAATTTAGAGACCTAAGGTAACTTATTTCAACCCCCAATCATATTGTATAACAAGAAAAAAAGGTACAATTGTATTAGGTATAAGTATTTTGGTTTAAATTATTTGGTTAATGTCAATGACATCCATGTTAAAATTATATAATTCAGTTCTGGGTCATCAAATTCATAGATTGTTTTTGAACCCATATTATGTTTTTTTGAGCATATCTTTCAGACTGTTTGAGGTTAAGAAGAGAATAACTCCTCACAAAGTTAAGAACCTTGATGTTACAAAACAAATAAGACCAGTTTTAATGGACAATGTTCAGGATATTTCCTTTTTCTCTGGTGCAACTCCCATCTCTCCCTCTCCTTGTCTCATTTCCACTGGCAGATAGGCAAAAGTTAGCTAACTTTTATTTATCAGCCATTGAAGTGATTTCATTGCATGAATCTCATTGCAAGTACTGAATAAGCACATAGTCAGAATATAGATATTTTCTTAGAAAACTAAATTATATCAACTTGTATTTCCTTCCATGCTTGCACATGTATTGAAATACCAAATAGAAGGTTAGGAATAAAAGAAGACAGAAAGAATGTGAGAGAAATTTAATGGAAATGAATAAGTGAAGCCTGCTCAATATTTTTCAGTTTGACAAAGAAAACATTTTTCTGAAGTAATGGCTGGTGATCATGGCCTATGAAGTAAAATGGCAACGCATCAGACTGACGGGATTGGTAAAAAATTACTGTTATATTTTATTGAAGCTCAGAATTACTTTACAACCTGCAAACAATAAAAAAAGCAGCAAAATTGTTCACATGTTGCTTTGATTTCAGGAATTCCGAGGAAAACCAGCCAGAATTCCTCCTGGATTCATTTTTAACTGCACTGATTTATCTTCAAGAGCATTGTTCAAAGCATGTCAGGGGATGTACTGTTTTGTAGTGACAGAGAGGAGTGCTGTACCATGTCTAACTTAATGGTGTTGATATTGTGATTAGCAGTGAAGGGATGTCACTCGCTATTAACCTGAAAACCAGCTGGCCTAATTTGTGGTTTGTAGAGCATAAACCTGTTCCTTTCTGATGACAGTTTCAATGTACTGCCATTTATAGGGGATCTATAGGGAACATAATGCGGAACAATATAAAATGTCTGCCATAAGCAAGAGGAAATGCTTTCGTGCAAGATCTTGAAAGTTAGTATAAATACACCCCTGTATGGGATTGCAATGAAAGTATGAACATTCATAAGACAAGCATCTGTAAAGTAGGGCACCGTATACAGCAAAATCTGGGCTTTGTATTGGAAAATAATGGATTGCCATTGATTTTGCTCATATATGGAAAAACATTGAGCAACGTCTTCTATTGTGGTGTCCATAGCTTAGATATTTCTGCAGACAAAATTTGGTGGCATGCATGTGGCAGACAGAACCTTAATCCTTCTTGACCAAGATCAGAAACATCATCCTAAGTTTTGGGAAGTAGGATCATTTTTCCAGCAAGAAAGTTGGTCAGTCAAACTGAACTGACCTTCTAGAGAACTGAATTCTCTGGTGGTGCATTGAGCTGAAGAACATTTCTAAAATTTTTAAGCCTCCACAATGGGGGACAACCATTTTTCCCTAGCGAAAGGTTTGGGACTATATAAGGCCTCAAAGTCCTCTCAAGTACAACTGGCATAGGTTCTTAAAAAGGCTGTAAAAGGAGGAAATTCTCGATGAAGCTGTGGAACTCTCGTTCATGTGATCAGAATATGCGAAAAATTTACCCATGGCTTCCTGACTTGAGTTTAAATGTCAGATCCAAATCACACACATTCCTGGTGGAGCTAGGAACCTTCTATATTTTTGCTCCTTTTCCCACAATAGCTGCAACTTTCTTGCCTTACAATCCTAAGAGTTCTAACACATGAGCTTCTGTTTTTGTTGGGCTCATCTTAACTGTTTCTGTATCACTCTTTCAGTCAGTATCTCTTTAAGAGTCAATATAAGACAGACTATAATATGAAGGACAACAAGCTGGATGAGGCAGAGAGAGAGAGAGAGAGAGACAGTGTGTACTTGCTTGTTTGAGGGCTTTAGAATGTGATGGAGATCAGGATTCTGGTAACACCAGCAGAGAAGGCCTTAAGAAGAGCTTGGACTGTTGTGGTTCTGTTCGCCGAGCTGGGAATTTGTCTTGCAAACGTTTCGTCCCCTGTCTAAGTGACATCCTCAGTGCTTGGGAGCCTCCTGTGAAGCGCTTCTGTGATGTTTCCTCTGGCATTTATAGTGGCCTGTCTCTGCCGCTTCCGGTTGTCAGTTCGAGCTGTCCGCTGTAGTGGCCGGTATATTGGGTCCAGGTCGATGTGTTTGTTGATAGAGTCTGTGGATGAGTGCCATGCCTCTAGGAATTCCGTGGCTGTTCTCTGTTTGGCTTGCCCTATAATGGTAGTGTTGTCCCAGTCGAATTCATGTTGCTTGTCATCTGCCAGTGTGGGTACCAAGGATAGCTAGTCGTGTCGTTTCGTGGCTAGTTGGTGTTCATGGATACGGATCGTTAACTGTCTTCCTGTTTGTCCGATGTAGTGTTTTGTGCAGTCCTTGCATGGGACTTTGTACACTACATTAGTTTTGCTCATGTTGGGTATCGGGTCTTTCGTTCTGGTGAGTTGTTGTCTGAGAGTGGCTGTTGGTTTGTGTGCTGTTATGAGTCCTAGTGGTCGCAGTAGTCTGGTGTCAGTTCAGAAATGCTCTTGATGTATGGTAGTGTGGCTAGTCCTTTGGGTTGCGGCATGTCCTCATTCCGTTGTCTTTCTCTTAGGCATCTGTTGATGAAATTGCGAGGGTATCTGTTTTTGGCGAATACCTTGTATAGGTGTTCCTCTTCCTCTTTTTGCAGTTCTGGTGTGCTGCAGTGTGTTGTGGCCCTTTTGAATAGTGTCTTGATGCAACTTCGTTTGTGTGTGTTGGGGTGGTTGCTTTCATAGTTTAGGACTTGGTCTGTGTGTGTGGCTTTCCTGTAAACCTTTGTGGTGAATTCTCCGTTCGGTGTTCTCTGTACCATCACGTCTAGGAATGGGAGTTGGTTGTCCTTTTCTTCCTCTCTAGTGAATCAGATTCCTGTGAGTGTGGCGTTGATGATCTGGTGTGTGTTCTCTATTTCTGTGTTTTTAATTATTACAAAGGTGTCATCAACTATCTGACCCAGAGTTTGGGTTGAATTTGCGGTAAGACTGTTTGTTCTAACCTTTGCATTACAGCTTCTGCTATGAGTCCAGAGATGGGTGAGCCCATGGGTGTTCCGTTGATTTGTTCGTATATCTGGTTGTTGAATGTGAAGTGTGTTGAGAGGCACAAGTCCAGTAATTTAACTACTTGCACAATTGAGCTGGTGGAGCACTGATGAACTGAAAGCTGTGTGAGAAAGTGGATTGGGATATAGTAAACCTGGGGCATGAGATAATGGATTCTGTGGGTGCAGTGGAGATCTTGGAAGGTCAAGAGGGGAAAAAAAAGGAGGTGAGAGGCATTTGATTGTAGAGGAAATCTGGGAATAGTATTTGAAGCAATAATAAGATCTTAGTGTATACAGAGCAAGAACTGAAACACAAACAATTGAAAATAACAATCACTGTTGCTGGGAAATAGAAGTGAGCAAAGGAGCAACAGCAGAAACAAGAAGGAACGGAAACATCTGGGATAAAGGTATGACCGTGTATTCCTATGAACTTGGGCTTGGGGTTGGGGGGTGAGATGAGATAATGCAAATACTGGTCAGGAATGTCTGGTTTTATGAAGGAAGCTTCAGGAATGTGGCATGACTCAAGCCCCAGGCATGAAATAGGATTGGACTATGGAAACAAATGAATTTGATGCTTTGAAACTGGACCTAAGATATAGAGACCTTAAGTACGTTTATCTTTTCTACTTAAAGTTAACTATTTGAAGAAAGATGGTTAGCCCAAAGAAAAGAAAGAAAAACAAAAATCTTTGAGCAATTGCTTGCATTCTCATTGTGGTGTTTGATGGTCCATTATTTGTTTTGGGAAAATAAAGTGATTTGGTCTTGTTTTTTTGTAGATTAATGGTTTACTAAAGGAAGTTTTCACAACTCTGTACTTCCCAGTAAATTGATACAGTGAACTGAACAGGTAGCTGCCTTCTGAGCTGAATCTATGGAGTGTAATGGTCACCTTGTAGATGCAGCATTTTGAAGAAGAAAAGCAATTTTCCCAAACCTATAAATCCAGAATAAAGAGGTGGTTGGTTGAATGGTGTTGTTAGAAGTAAAATAATCAAGATGAGCTTGAGGGAGGTCCTTTGAGGTAGGGGTGTTCAGAGCACTGTGAAATGGCTGTAATGTTTTATTGACGCAGTATACCACCTCCATAAATAGAAAACTTGCTAGCCTACATTAAATTAAATAAAATTACTGTGTTTTCCATTGATTGTGGTTGATGCTAAAAAAAATTCTTAACCAATTAGACTGAAGCCTCCCTCCTAGAGCTAATTCCAGACCAACAATTCCAATTTAAAATATTGTACAAAAGAAATCATTGTATTATATAACAACAACGTCAAAAATGCACTTTTTCTGAATTAATGATTTGATTTGAACTATTTTGCAATGCTCCCTGAAGAATTGGTTTGGAAATGAATCTGGTTATGTGCAAATTTGTTGTTTTTCAATCTTAAAACTGAGAATAACAAAGATATTTTTGGATTTTCACCTTTTTTTTGCTCAGGAAGAAACACTTATTATTTGGGAAGATTTGGGCACCAGACTGTGTCTAAAATTGACTGAATAATTTTTTGCTGTATACTAGATATTTTTGGAAGGAAATGGCTGTAAGAAGTACTGGTTAAAATTTATGTCAGAGTTATATTCTTGGAATAATATATTCATTGATAAAGGATGTGGCACTATTCATTTCTGCAGAAAATGATACAAGGAAGCTGTATGTAAATTTAGTTATTTGCTGAATGAACAAAATGTCTTAGAACTGAAAGAAAAATATCTATCATATTTATTAGCTCATTGTGCAGCTCTTGTAAATTATGGTAATCTTAATTTATGATCACGATGTGGAGGTGCCGGTGTTGGACTGGGGTGGACTGAGGTGGACAAAGTTAAAAATCAAACAGCACCAGGCTGTAGTCCAAGTGTTGGATTTAAACTGGAAGACTGAATAAATCCTAGATAATCAATTACTAGCTTTCGGAGTGCTGATCCTTCATCAGGTAGCGGACAGCTTCCTGGTGACAGAGCTGCATTTCGAAAGCTAACACTTTCAAATAAAGCTGTTGGACTATAACTTGGTATTGTGTGATTTTTCACTTAATTTATGACAAGGCAACAAGTCAGATTGAACTCAGTTTATTCCTGCTTTGAGCCATACAATGATCTTGGAAAGCTGGATATAATATGAAGTAGGCATTTCAATTAAAATGATAGAATAAGCAGAGATAGATAAACAGAATAGAGGAAAAAAGGGGATCAATGTTCGCTCAAGAACGTTCTCTTGATAGAATGATAGCCAACTCCAGACTTCACTTCAGTATCTTAATTTTATGTTGTTTATAGCTCAAAGCTTTTTTAAGCTTATGTTTCATATTTAGTGAGAATTGAATCCAATATGGCACTGTAAAAAGGGACTGTATGCATAAGAAAGTAGGAACTTGAGGGAAGAGTTTTCTAACTGCTTTCAGTGTATTAATGGTGCATAATGTTTTTGGAACTATTTTTACAAAGTATTTTGGCCCAGTTTGTCCTATTAAAATGCTTTCCCGGAGCTCTCTGGTGCAATTTGAAATATGATGACATATCCCATAAAATCTTGGCTGACCTTCAAATAATAGCCCTGTGTTTCTTATATTCATAGTCCTAATTCAGTCTGACTGAGATTTATAAGGATCAGTTGGTACAAGCAGAAAGGAGGAGCTTCTAAGTACAGAATGTTTAAATATTGATTTATAAATGTAGGAAATGCATTTTTTTTGTCATTCTGTCTGCAGGCATTTGCACTTGTTTTTTCTCTGCATCTGCTGGAGTTTGCATCCCTCATTCCGTCGTATGGCATTCTCTATGGGCCTCTGCTTATGTATTGTCATAGAAGAGGCAGCAGACTGCACATGGAACACATTGTCTCTTAATGGAAATTTAATTGGGAAAGAGGGTTATAATGGATTCAGCTATCACCTGTTTTACAGTTTGACACAACATGGAAATTTATCATTGTCAGTCTGGAAATTCATCCGTTTCTTATTTTTTATGCTTGTATACAGAGGAACCTTGATTATCCGAATACGAATTATCCGAAAAATCGGATTATCCAAGGGAGACCTCCAGGTCCCAATGGAAACATTACATCAAATATGTGTTTGCAACAGTGATCGCGTCTTTTGTTTACAGTGATTAAACATGCACAGTCTCCAAATGACTGACTGCCCACCCTCTCTTCTCTCTCTCTCTCTCTCTCTCTCTCTCCCCCCACACTTTCCGTGGAGTTTCACAGAGGGGTGTACCCTAACTCCCCCCACCCCCCCTTCCCCAGATAATCTCCCCAATACTGTCCTATACATGGTAGAGATGGAACCTGTCAAAAAGTTGTGTGGGTGGCTGTGGCTGCGCGTGTGTATGTGTGTCTGCTGTTTGGAGACTTACCGTAGAAAAACAGCAGCAGTCTTGATGTTGGTGTACAGTCCAGCTGCCCCGGAGAGGAGGCTGGTGTGTACGGGGTTGAGGGGTGGGCAGGGGGCGGGTGGTGGTGTTGGAGGGGTTGGTGGCGGGGGCGGTGTTGCACATGGTCAGGGGCGGGGGCTGTGTTGGGGGGGGAGTGGTGATGGGGGCAGGGGGACAGTGTTGCTCGTGATCGGGGGCGGTAATGGGGCAGGCTGGTGATGAGGTGGGAGCGTGGTGTTGCAAGGGATCTTGGGTGGGGGGGCGATGGGGCGGGGCGTGGTGTTGCACAGGGGCAGGCTGGTGATGGGAGCAGAGGACTGGTGTTGCACGGGGGCACGGCAGTGATGGGGGCATGGATGCGGTGTTGCACGGGGTCTGGGGTGGGGGGCAGTGTTGGGGGCGTGGGGTGGTGATGGGGGCGGGAACACGATGTTGCATGGGGCGGGGGGTGATGTTGCATGGGGTGGGGCGGGGGGTAGTGATGGGGGCTGAGGGGGCAGTGTTGCATGGGGCCGAGGGTGGGAGCGGTGTTGCATTGGGTTGGGGACGGGGGCGGTGTTGCACGGGGTCAGGGACGGGGGAGGTGTTGCACGGGGTCAGGGATGGGGGCGGTGTTGCATGGGGCCGAGGTTGGGAGCGGTGTTACACAGGGTCGAGGAAGGGGGTGGTGTTGCATTGGGTCAGGAACGGGCGCGGTGTTGCACGGGGTCAGGAACGGGCGCGGTGTTGCACGGGGTCAGGGATGGGGGCCAGGTTGCATGGGGCCGAGGGTGGGAGCGGTGTTGCACAGGGTCGGGGAAGGGGGTGGTGTTGCATTGGGTCAGGTACGGGCGCGGTGTTGCACGGGGTCAGGGACGGGGGCAGTGTTGCATTGGGTCGGGGATGGGGACGGTGTTGCACGGGGTAAGGGACAGGGGCGGTGTTGCACAGGGTCAGGGCGAGGGGCGGTGTTGCATGGGGCCGGGGGCGGGGGTGGTGATTGGGGCCTGGGGTGGGGGGGGGGGCAGTGTTGCACGGGGGCGCTGCAGTGATGGGGACAGGGGGCTGTGTTGCACAGGATTGGGGGTGGGGGCGGTGTTGGAGGCTATGTTGGAGGTGGGGCAGTGTTGGGTGCGGGGGGGTTGTGATGGGGAAAGCAGTGTTGCATGGGGTCGGGAGTGGTGGCGGTGTTGCACGGGGGAATGGCAGTGATGGAACCAGGGGGCGGTGTTGCATGGGATCAGGGGTGGGCGCGGTGTTGCATGGAGCTGAGGGTGGGAGCGGTGTTGCACGGGGTTGGGGGCGGGGGCGGTGTTACATTGGGTTGGGGACGGGGGCGGTGTTGCACGGGGTTGGGGACGGGGGCGATGTTGCACTGGGTCAGGGATGGGGGCGGTGTTGCATTAAGCCGAGGATGGGAGCGGTGTTGCACAGGGTCAGGGAAGGGGGTGGTGTTGCATTGGGTCAGGAACGGGCGCGGTGTTGCACGGGGTCGGGGACGGTGTTGCACGGGGTCAGGGACGGGAGCGGTGGTGCATGGGGCAGAGAGTGGGAGTGGTGTTGCATTGGGTCGGGGACGGGGGCGGTGTTGCACGGGGTCAGGGATAGGGGCAGTGTTGCTTTGGGTCAGGATCGGGGGGGCAGTGTTGCATGGGGTCAGGGACGGGGGTGGTGTTGCATTGGGTCAGGGATGGGGGGGTGGTGTTGCACAGGGTCAGGGCGAGGGACAGTGTTACATGGGGCCGGGGCGGGGGATGGTGATTAGGGCCGGGGGTGGGGGGGAAGGGGGGTACAGTGTTGCACGGGGGCGCTGCAGTGATGGGGACAGGGGGCTGTGTTGCACTGGATTGGGGGTGGGGGCGGTGTTGGAGGCTATGTTGGAGGTGGGGCAGTGTTGGGTGCGGGGGGGTTGTGATGGGGTCAGCGGTGTTGCACGGGGTCGGGAGTGGTGGCGGTGTTGCACGGGGGTACGGCAGTGATGGAGCCAGGGGGCGGTGTTGCATGGGGTCAGGGGTGGGGGCGGTGTTGGGGGCTGTGTTAGTGGTGGGGCAGTGTTGGGTGCGGGGGGGTTGTGATGGGGGCGGTGTTGCACAGGAGCGGGGGCGGTGTTGCACAGGGTCGGGGGCAGGGGAGCGGTGTTGGGGCGGGGGGGGCAATGGTATGGTGTTGCACGGGGTTAGGGGTGGGGCCTTGCTGTGTGCTGCTGCAGACTCCTGATCAAGGAGCAGACTTTAAAAACTCTGAGCCCCAGAGGAAAGGCATCTAATCGATTAACCGAATAATTGATTATCCGAACAAAGTAGTGCCCGTCCATCACGTTCGGATAATCGAGCTTCCCCTGTAAACAGTTAATGTTATTTCCACATTAGGAGAATTCCAAATTTAACCAGTAGTGTTTTTGTGTTTCCTTCCTTGAGGCCTTTGGAAAATGTTCCTTGTTCGCAGAATTAATTTTCTCAAGATTAAATTGCTTCCACTGAAATTAAATTTTGGGAAGTTTGCCACTTGGTTCAGCAATGGAAATTTGGATAACTTATACACTCGCCTTTTCAAAATGAATCATGTTTCTGAGAGTGGCTCCTTATAAACAAAGAATTATGTACAGATTGCACAGCTCAATTAGCTCAATCCATCAGCGCTGTTTCTAACAATTATGAGAAACAAGAAACAAAAGACCATTGCCATGGGATAAATTCAACTGTAATACATCAGTCCATTTTTGTAGCAGTCTCAATGCCCCTGATTCATGATCTGGTTTCCTGTCAGCTTCCATCTGCTGCCTGGTTTCCTGTTGCTCCCTCATCCCCAAATCACTGTTCCCTGGTCACTCTGATGCTCTCAGGAATAGGCAGCAAATCTTTGCCAACACTTAATTCCGAGAATTAAAGTCTGTGATATGATCATCAGGGGTTCTCATTGTATGAAGCAGACAGGCAGAAAATAGCTTCTCAACTTTAGCAGGTATTTTAGCCAAATATGGGTAAGCATTGTATCCAAATAGAAACATTTCCCAGAAGAAACCAAATCAGGGAAGTTTGGTAACACAAAATTTCCAGGATTGACATGACCTTTTCCTAATAAGGCTTCAGGTAATTTAAGTGATCAGGAATTTTCCTTAAGACCATGGGATTTGTGGAGTAAAGTGTTAACTATACCTTTATTGAATATTCACCAGGTCTGCCAATGTTCACTTACAAGAGTGTGGACCTGATCTTACAACAGGTGTACAGGAATCACGTGGCTACTGATAGGAGAATAGACCAATTTGGGATTCATGCCATTTTCACTCCTTCAGAAATACTGCTAGGGGGGGTCAACAGAGAGAGTTTGTTGGTTCCACAAGGATGGATTTGGGACCAGTGCCTTTTTGGCAATGGCCCACATGGGAATATAGTGGGGTTTGGAGACCATTTGGGATGGCGAACAAGGTGGGAGAAGGGAAGGGTGATAGGGCCAGGATGGCTGCAGAACTGACAAGAACATTTCTATATCCTCCCAGTATCACATCGAGGTAAGTAATTTCTTAAAAAATAAACCTTTTGGTGGCAGCCTCCAGGACAGCTGGTTAGGCCTCATGTACATATCGCCAGCCTGAAACCCAGAGATGGCATTGGCTTTGTTCAGGACAACTAATTCAATTCAGAACAGATTACCCAAAGAGATTTGATTTATTGTCACACGTACCTAAATACAGTGAAAAGCTTTGACTGCAAGCAGTACAGGCAGATCATAGTAAGCAATGACATACAGATCATAGGGTGAAAAAAACTTGAGACAGAATGAGATATACAGGTTACACTGCACTGGAGGTACGCAAAGCAAGAACAACATAATTTGAAGTGAGAGAGTCCATTCAGCGATCTAATAATAGCAGGGAAAAAGCTGTCCCTGAACCTGTTGGTGCATGTGTTCAAGCTTAAATATCTTCTGCCTGATGGAAGAGGTTGTAGGAGGGCATTACCAGGGTGGGAGGATTTTTTGATGATGTTGGCAACCTTTTTGAGGCAACGAGAGATGTAAATGGAGTCCATGGATGGGAGGCTGGCTTTCGTGATGGTGTGGGCTATGCACACCATGTTCTGTAGTTTCGTACGGTCCTGGGCAGAGCAGTTGCCATTCCAGGCTGTTTTGCACCTGGAAAGTATGCTTTCAATGGTGCATCTGTAAATATTGATGAGGATTCTTATGGAGACACCAAATTTTCTAAGCCACATGAGAAAGAAGAGGGGTTGTTGTGCCTTCTTGACTGTTGCATTTACGTGGGAAGCCCAGGTCAGGTTGTCGGTTATTGTTGCTCCTAGGAACCTCAGATCCGTTGATGTAGATGGGGTTGTGTTCTCCTCGTTTCTGTAGTTGCATATTCATTGCGCCTAACACCTGGTTCACTAGATGCCTTTATTAGTGTGGCAGATGGATTGTCCTGTAGCAAACACATTTGGAAGTATGCCAAACACTAAAGAGGTAAAGTTTCCAGCTATTTTGACCTCCTTGGCATCCTTCGTATCCTTGGAAAATTGTTGCACCAACAAGTTTCCGGACAATCATATGTAGTAAACATAAGGTTCAATAAAAAATAGTGATATAATGCAGTACATATTGGACATCTCAGCAATTGATGCACTGTTGCAGCCATGGAAGTAAGAAATGCTGATCTGTATGGTGCAATGAAAAAGAACTTACAGAATTAAGCTTGGTTTCTGAAAAGAGGTCATTATTAGCCAAACCCTGAGGTGGAGTGGGGCGTTAAAAACCATTTCCCTGATTTCACGCAACACTAAAAAACAATCAGTATTATTTCTTGTTAAACCAAAATGTTAACATGATAATTGGAGAGTATAACTGGCAAAGCTGCTAGTTGTATCTGTCTTTTCCCAAATAGGGATCCAGAAAGTCAGAAGTTTCACAAATGTATGCTATATCAAATGTTTTATAAACTAAAATACAGTCCAAATTGAATTTAAAATATGAACTTTCAATTAAAATGGGATCAGATTATTTTTGGGCAATCATATTCCGAGGTCACTGCTTGACTAACAGGGTTTCCCCAATGAATTAGACAACATTCTGCTCTGAGTCATCACTGCCCCAAAATGGCCATTGTGTTTGTTCGAGTGGCTGAGGAAATCATAGGTCAAAATAATTCATTAAACCATCTGTGAGATCCAATAAAACACTACATAAATACATTTAAAATAAAAATAAACTCTGGATCCGTGATGTTCAAGTTACTACAATTAGATTACAATACAGTATGGAAACAGGCCCTTCGGCCCAACAAGTCCACACCAACCTGGAACCCATCCATACCCCTAACCTAACACTACGGGCAATTTAGCATGGCCAATTCACCTGACCTGCACATCTTTGGACTGTGGGAGGAAACCAGAGCACCCAGAGGAAACCCACACAGACACGGGGAGAATGTGCAAACTCCACACAGTTAGTCGCCTGAGGCAGGAATTGAACCTGGATCTCTGGTGCTGTGAGGTAACAGTGCTAACCACTGTGCCACCGTGCCACCCACTAATTGCTGTCTGTAATTATATGTCTCCAATACTTACAACTGTGTAGTTACAGTGCACAGAAGGACGAGATTAGGAAGAACAGGGACAGGATTTCAGGATCACAGGAATGTGCTGGCAGACAGCAAAGTGGTTTGAAGTGTGTTTACTTCTACGCCAGAAGTAGCCGAAATAAGGTAGGTGAGCTTGCAGCATGGATAGGTACCTGGGACTTCGATGTTATGGCCATTTCGGAGACATGGATAGAGCAGGGTGAGGAATGGATGTTGCAGGTTCCAAAGTTTAGGTCTTTCATTAAGAACAGGCAAGGGGGCGAGGTGGGGGGTGGGTGGGGAGGGGGCATGGTCTTGTTTGTCAAGGATAGTATAATGGTGGCTGAGAGAACTTTTGATAAGGAGTTGTCTACTGAGGTAGTGTGGGCTGAGGTTAGAAACAGGAGAGGAGAAGTCACACTGCTTGAAGTTTTTCATAGGTCTCCGCAGAGTTCCAGGGAGGTGGAAGAGAGGATTACCAAAATTATTCTGGGTGGGAGTGAAAGGAACAGGAGGACTTTAACTTCCCCAACATTAACTGGAAATGCTATAACTCTAGTACAGCAGATGGATCAGTTTTTGTCCAATGTGTACAGGAGTGTTTCCTGACACAGTACGTTGAAGGGCCGACAAGAGGGAAGGCCACACTGGATCTGGTGCTTGGTAATGAACCAGGCCAGATGTTTGATTTAGTTGTAGGTGAGCACTTTGGAGAGAGTGACCATAATTCAGTTACATTTAGTTTAGCGATGGAAAGGGATAGGTACATGCCACAGGTCAAGAGTTATGTTGGGGCAAGGGCAATTGTAATGTGATTAGGGAAGAATTAGGATGCAGAGAATGGGGTAGCAAAATGCAGGGAATGCAGTCAAAGGAAATGTGGAGCTGGTTTAAGGAACAGATATTCCATGTCCTTGATAGGTATGTCCATATCAGGCAGGGAGGAAATGATAAGGTAAGGGAACTGTGGTTTACAACAGAAATTGCATCTCTTGTTACGAAGAAGAAGGAGGCTTATGTGTTGATGAGTCAAGATGGTTCAGATGAGGTTATGGAGAGTTACAGATCAGCTAGGAAGGATTTAAAGAGAGAGTTTGAAGAGCAAAGAGAGGACACAAGCAGTCTTCAGCAAACAGAATAAAGGAGAACCCTAAATCTTTCTATAGGTATGTGAGGAATAAAAGGATGACGAGGGTATGAATAGGACCAATCAAAGACAGAAGTGGGAAGTTGAGTGTGGACCCTGTGGAGATTGGAGAGGTGCAAAACGAACAGTTGTCATCGGTTTTCACTCAGGAAAAGGAGAATATTGTAAAGGAGGAGAATGCGGTACGAGATATTAGACTAGAAAGGATGGAGGTTAGTTACGAACAGGTGTTATCAATTCTAGAAGGAGTGAAAGTAGACAAGTCTCCTGGGCCTGATGGGATTTATCCAAGGATTCTCTGGGAAGCTAGGGAGGAGATAGCAGAGCCTTTGGCTTTGATATTTGAGTCATCATTGTCTATAGGTTTGGTACCAGAGGACTGGAGATTGCAAATGTGCCCTTGTTCAAGAAGGGCAGTAGAGATGACCCAGGTAATTATAGACCAGTGAGCCTTACTTATGTTATAGGAAAGGTTTTGGAAAGGATTATAAGAGATTACAAGGGCAGGTCGTGTCTCACAAACCTCATTGAGTTTTTGAGAAGATGACCAAGCATGTAGATGAGGGTAGGGCAGTTGACGTGGTATACATGGACTTGAGTAAAGCCTTTGATAAGGTTCCACATGGTAGGCTGTTGGAGAAAATGCAGAGGCATGGAATTGAGGGTGATTTAGCAGTTTGGATTAGAAACTAGCTTTCTGAAAGAAGGCAGCGAGTGGTGGTTGTTGGAAAATATTCAGCCTGGAGTCCGGTTACTAGTGGTGTGCCACAAGGATCTGTTTTCGGACCACTGCTGTTTGTCATTTTTATAAATGACTTAGAAGCAGGCATAGGTGGATGGATTAGTAAATTTGCAGACGACACTGAAGTCAGTGGAGTAGTGGACAGTTTGGAAGAATGTTACAGGTTGCAAGGGGACTTGGATAAACTGCAGAATTGGGCTGAGAGGTGGCAAATGGAGTTCAATGCAGCTAAATGTGAGGTGATGCACTTTGGGAAGGAAGGCAGAGTACTGGGTCAATGGAAAGATTCTTGGTAGTGTAGATGTGCAGAGGGATCTTGGAGTCCATGTACATAAATCCCTGAAAGTTGTGCCAGTCAGGTGGATAGTGCTGTTAAGAAGGCATACGGTGTGTTAGGTTTCATTGGTAGAGGGATTGAGTTCTGGAGCTGCAATATCATGCTGCAACTGTACAAAACGTTAGTGCAGCCACACCTGGAATATTGTGTACAGTTCTAGTCCCCAAATTTCGGGAAGGATGTGGAAGCATTGGAACAGGTGCAGAGGAGATTTACGAGGATGTTGCCTGGTCGAGAGGGAAGGTCTTATGAGGAAACGCTGAGAGACTTGGGTCTGTTCTCATTGGCAAGAAGAAGGTGAAGAGGGGATTTGATAGAGACATACAAGATGATCAGAGGATAGAGATAGGGTAGACAGTGAAATTCTTTTTCCTAGGATGAAGACATCAACTTGTACGAGGGGGCCTAACTACAAATTGAGGGGTGGTGGATTTAGGACAGATGTCAGAAGCAGGTCCTTACGCAGAGAGTGGTAAGGACGTGGAATGCCCTACCTGCTAATGTAGTCAACTCAGCCACATTAGGGAGATTTAAACAATCCTTAGATAAGCACATAGATGATTTTGGGATAGTGTAGGGGGACGAGCTGAGAATAGTTCACATCGGCACAACATCGAGGGCCAAAGGGCCTGTTCTGCGTTGTATTGTTCTATGTTCTATGTTCTAACTTATCAGAGATCAATGAAACTTTAAATTTTAAGAAAGGAATTTGTGCCATTTATTTTTTAATTCATAAAATATAACTGAAAATAACTTTCATAGCAAAGCATTTAAAATATAAGATAATATTGCACTGCAGTTTGCTATGTGATTTAATAATTTTGTTATAAAACTGCAGACCATTTATTAGCTGTATCATTATGTTTTATTCTGAGCAGAATTATAGTGGAGGTTAAATTCATGGTTTGTTTAAAAGTTACAGTGTTTTGGAAATATCTAAATTTTTATCAAACTGCTCTTGTTTCAGGTAATTTTTTGTTCTCCACATGTCAAAATGTAACCTCAGCTCATTTTCCCAGGACACCTTCTGTTTTGTCATTCTCATCTCATTATTGTAGTGATTGAAAGGAGGTCAGCCAGGTGGACTTTATAGAATATGAGTTTCCTGATTGGTCTGTTAATCTAGTCCAATCAGGGACCCTTGGCTGACAGATATAAACAGGAGTGTCAGAGGTTCTGTTCACTCTAAAACTGGCTCTGCAGAAGCTGGACTAGTGTCAAGTACAATGCATGTGTAAATAAACGGTGACTTGGTGATGGGATAATGGCCTCTGTGGAGTTATTTCAATGACCACTTCTGCTGTATTTCTTTAAATGTCTTTTTTGTATTTTATATAATCACTGCTTTTGGATTAACAGCAATAATGTTTACAGCATGTTACCCAGTGAAGCACCACTTGCTTTTAGATTCCTGCTAATGCAGCTGATATTGATAAGAGAATTTAGGTAAAGCCCCATTAATATTGTATAGCATAGTGCAATGTTGTGTGTTAAATTGGCCTCATTAATACAGGTGATGTGGAGAGGTGGTGTGAGGCAGGGGTTTTAGGAGCAATGTACAAAATTGTTACTTACATGGGAACAGTTTCAACTCAAGGGTTCGTCCATATAGTCACTCAAAGTTAAGACCATGAAGTTTCCAGTCACTGGTGGCAGAGGAGACCATTCTGAATACGATTAAAAATTGTATATTATCACTGATTGAATGTCAAAATATTTTAATTCAGAATTTGCACTTTTGCTGTGAAAATTATTTTAACAATATGAATTTGGTGGGTTAAAGTTTGGTGGCATGATGCTATTTTCTCATTTTGTATGGGTCCTGTGTGAAATGATTCAACTGAATTGCAATGCAGTTCATGGGCCTGCAGTATCAAACTGCAACTACATTTTGTGCCAACTGGCTTATCGCATGCAAAAACAAGATAGGTTTGCACAGGAAATGGCAATGTTCCAATAGTGCATTGAGGAACACTCTTTTGGGGTTAAGGCTGAGGTACATTTTAGGAACAGTGTGGAATATCATGTGAAGCGGGATCTGCCTTTCCTGCCTTGGGAATGCTGAGAACTTGAGGGTCTAGACCAAAGAAAGGTGATTAATGTCCTAGTGCTGAACATTCCATGCCTGTGACACAAACAGTAATACTCTTAATCCCAACCTGCAATAAAATAAAAATTGGGTATATATTAAATAAGCTCAAACAAACAATCTACAATTTGCTTGAAATAAGAGAGAAAAAAAACTGGAAATATTCTGCAGGTCTGGCAGTATCCTTGGAAAAAGAACCAGTGTTAATGGTTCTTGTCAGAACTGAAAAGTAGTTAGCAATGTCCCAGTAATGCAAATACAGAGGCAGGGAGGTAGGGGGTGAAAATAACAGCAAAGACCCACGATAGGCTATTCAGCAGGTAAGGATATTCAATGGAAGATGCTCTTTGGTCTGCTCAAAAGTTGTTGGTCTTCCAGAAGAAGTAGTTGACCTCAACTGAATGTATCAGGCTGGCACATTCCAAGATCCAGGACTAGTTGCTGAGGGATGCACTAAAGCCTGGGGCAGCTGCTGCCAGGGCATACTGGGGTGAGACTGCCATCTAAGGTCTTTCTGCCAAAATACAATGGGGGTCTGTTCAGTTATCAAACACTCCCAGTGCCTTAAACATAAGTGTGCGTGTACAAAAGAAGTGCCATGGTTTTATTTGTTCTACATATATAAAGATTGTGTACAGAACTGAATTGATGTATAGACTGTGCACATTTATAAAGATTTTTATGAATAAAGTATATGTTTGAAATAAGAAAAAGTTCAGTAGGCAAGAGTGAATGATAAAATAGATAGATTGGTGAAAGTGAGGGGAGGTTGCTGAGAATAACGTGACAAAAAACAAAAGAAAAGTCTAATGGAGATGAAGTGAGAGCAAGTGGGCATTATGATCAGAAACTGTCTGACCTGTAGATCCATGTTGTGGACACTTAAGTATGATTTAAACTCACTGATATGTTCATATCAACCTCATTCAACAGCAATTTTGGTCACTACTAGTACAATCACAAATTGCAGGGAGTCAAGTTGAAAAAAAGCAAAATGTTGTGAAACTTGAAAGGGTTCAGAAAAGATTTACAAGGATGTTGCCAGGGTTGGAGGATTTGAGCAATTAGCAGAGGTTGAATGGGCTGGGGCTGTTTTCCCTGGAGCATCTGAGGCTGAGGGGTGACCTTATAGTGGTTAACAAAATCATGAGGGGCATGGATAGGATAAGAAGACAAAATCTTTACCCTGGGGTCGGGGAGTCCAGAACTAAAGGGTTAGAGAGTGAGAGGGGAAAGATATAAAAGAGACCTAAGGGGCAACTTTTTCACACAGAGGGTGGTACGTGTATGGAATGAGCTGCCAGAGGAAGTGATGGAGGCTGGTACAATTGTAACATTTAAAAGGCATTTGGATGGGTATATGAATAGGAAGGGTTTGGAGGGATATGGGCTGGGTGCTGGCAGGTGGGACTAGATTGGGTTTGGGATACCTGATTGGCATGGATGAGTTAGACTGAAGGGTCTGTTTCTGTGCTGTACATCTCTATGACTCTATGGTTGTCCTTTCTTAAGAATCAATGAGCAGAATCTTTCCAGTCCCTTGTTGAGTCAGTTGGAAAAATAGTGTGAATTCAGCAGAAATTAGACTCTTTACATCGTGAGAAAGAAATTTGATTGTCAAACCAAATTTCGAATGGCGAGAGGCCTATTTGAATCCATTTGCATGTCATTAGTGCCTAATGTAGTTTCCTATTCTCCTACCCGCCAGATAAAAACTAGACAGTGACAATTCTTGGTATGAAAACGCCAGAATGGGTATCTGGCAGCACCAGTTTGTCACTTTCTCCATCTTGGAGAAAAGACACCAACATTTCAGGGCACAGTCCATGGGCAGCAAACCAACTGCATGCCTATGCCTACTTGCCATACAGCTCTGCACTGCAATACTGCACTTTGGAGCACCTTTCATTGGAATGCTGCTGCCAGAACACTGGATACAGGGACAGGGGCCTAGCCCACAGGTTTGACCAAGGTGCAGCTCAGGGCTCTTTGCTTACTCTTAGAAATTAATTACTTTCAGATTACTTTCAGTGTGGAAACAGGCCCTTCAGCCCAACAAGTCCACATAGACCCTCCGAAGAGCAACCCACCCAGAGCCATTCCCCTACATTTACCCCTTCACCTAACACTACGGGCAATTTAGCATGGCCAATTCACCTAACCTGCACATTTTTTTTGACTGTGGAAGGAAACCAGAGCACCCGGAGGAAACCCAAGCAAAAACGGGGAGAATGTGCAAACTCCATACAGACAGTTGCCTGAGACGGGAATTGAACCGGGTGTCTGGCGCTATGAGGCAGCAGTGCTAACCACAGTGCCACCCCACTATACCACTCTCTTAGTGTTCACCCACTTCCTGCCTACTCAGATACTCACCTTATATCTGAATTTCCTTGCTATGTTGTTTTGTGCTTTTGACCCTTCAGACTGAGCTGAAATGCTCCCAGGGCTTCTGTCTTGCCTTTCAAAGGGACAGTGAAGGGGCAGGGTTGTGATGCAACAGGCCACAGTTAGCCCTGGGGAAGGGGGCAATTCAATGAACACCAAGTGGGGTGTTACTAGTAACCATTGCTGTGGTTGGGAAGCTGGAGAACTTAGTTGTGGGGGTTGGAGGCAGCATGCTTGCTTGCAGATGGGACAATAATTGTGAAGGGCAGAATTTAAACATAAAGTGGTGTGGATGATAGTGTGTAGGAGGGAAAGGGGTAACGCAGGAAAGGGAATCATTGACAATCAGCACCACCCTGGGCTCATAATGTGGTCAACCACCGAATGATTTTGAAGAGTCATGGGTTCATCTATTTTGAAGGTTTAAATCTGTGATACTCAATGAAAGGTGATCGCTGATGGCTTCATCCTTATGTGCACATGGGGAGATTAAAGTAGTTACCCCAACATCTCGAGTGGGCAGAGTAGATAATTCATTTTGTGAGGAAGGGGGATCAACTTTCAGGCAATGAGTGGCCCTTCAAGGAACAGTAGTATTAAGCAAACACCCACACAGTACAGGTTAAAGATACCATTGATCACTATGTGCTGTATTTGAGCCTGACACATGGAGTACATGGAGTGGCCTGCCATATGGAGTACAAATTCTGGGCCCAAATATCTTGACCACATCATGCAACTTGCAAAAATATTCCTCTAGTGGCTGTGAAATACAAGTAATGTTTGCACTCTAGAAAGGCTCAGGAGAAAATGAGGACTGCAGATACTAGAGATCAAGGTCGAGAGGTGGAGCAGTCAGGATGCATCCAAGGAGCAGGAGAATTGATGTTTCAGGCATGAGCTCTTCATCAGGAATGAGGCTTGTGAGCCAAGGGGTTAGAAAGTTAAATGGGAAGTCGGTGAGGCTGAGGGAATGTAACTGAAAGTGTGATAGGTGGATGAAGGTGGGAGTGATGGTGGCCGAACACTTTAACTCCCCGTCCCACTCTGCCAAGAACATGCAGGCCCTGGGCCTCCTCCATCATCAAACCTTAACCACCTGATGCCTGGAAGAAGAATGCCTCACCTTCCACTTCAGGACCCTCCAACCACACGAGATGAATGTGGATTCCACCAGTTTCATTATTTCCCTTCCCCACACCTTATTCCAGATCCAATCTTCCAACTTGGCCTTCTTGACTTGTCCTACCTGTTCATCTTCTGTCCCACGTATCCGCTTCATTCTCCTCTCTGACCTATCACCATCATCCCCACCTTCATCTACCTATTCACTCTCAGCTACCTTACCCCCAGCCCCATCCCCCTCCCATCAATCTTTCTACTCCCTTGGTTTACAAGCCTCATTCCCGATGAAGGACTTATGCCCGAAACATCGATGCTCCTGATCTTCAAATGTTGCCTGACTTGCTGTGCTTTTCCAATACCACACCCTTGATTCTTAAAAGGCTCACTCTAGTTATGAAAGCAGATATCACCCTCCACTTTCCCAAGCCTGCACAAGGAACAGGCTTTTATGCAATATGCTGGCTTTCTTGGGTTCTGGGCAGAGGGATAGGAGAAAGAGGTCCTCATTATTGATCCAGCACATAAAATATCCTACTGTATGTATCTCAAAAGACATCTCAATCAAGGCAACAATGTGTGACTTCAATACAAGGCACCCCACTGGCCTCTTTATCAGGGCCTCGATGTCGATGATGCTGCTCAAATATCATTTGTGTGTTTACAGCAGCTGCTCAATTATCAAACGACCGAGGAGCTGCTTTGCTTCTGCCAATGTCCACACAGGTTAATTGGACCCATCCCCAGTGGATCCAAGCACAGAAGCTGCTGTCATGTCTGTGACCACTGCACTATGGACTTCTCCATGAGTTGATGAGCAATATGCGTGTCTGCAAGCTCAGGACCAACATTCTGAGTACTAATGGCTAGGTAATGGAATGCAGGTCTGTGCGGATATCCAACAGGTTCTGAGAGTGCTGGACATGACTCTCTATAGCAGACAGCACACTGCACATGGAGGTAGCCAGAGGCAGCAGGGTACAAACAGCGTTGGTGAAGCCCTCCAACTTTTTTTTACCTAATGCTTCCAACAAAACTGCCAGCTGCTCCCATGTCTGCTTGTGAATTTGTACAAAATCGTGAATGGCTGACATGGTGAGGCCCATGCCTGCCTGGAGCTGATCAGGCTCCTGGACTCTGGCAGTGCTCAGAGTGCCAACCATCTCGAATGTTGCTTCCTTTGCCAGCCACAAGATGGGGAAGTGATGTGCTCACCATACAGTGTTCCTAACTTGGATCTAGTTAATGTACCCACTGAGGTCAGAGTATCTGAGCTGGTGGGGTGCAGTGGGGATATGGCTTTCAACCAAGGGGTGATAGATATAGGACAGATGTCAGAGGTAGGTTCTTTACTCAGAGAGTAGTAAGGGTATGAAACACACTGCCTGCAACAGTAGTAGACTTGCCAACTTTAAGGGCATTTAAATGGTCATTGGATAAACATATGGATGATAATGGAATAGTGTAGGATAGACAGGTTTCAGATTGGTTCCACAGATCAGTGCAACATCGAGGGCTGAAGGGCTTGTACTGTGCTGTAATGTTCTTAGTTCTATGTTCTATGGGTGTGGTGCAGGAGGCAGTCTTGCAGATGCATCTCCTGAGGGACCCGCAGCTTCTCCCTCAGACCCATAAGAAATCTCTTCCTTCACTTCTGAGGGATCTGTGGCCTCTCCCTCAGAAGTGAGGGAGAAGATTTCTTATGGGTCGACCCTCTCGATGGAACAGACAGTGCAGATTCCACTGGTGTCTGTAGGAGACAAAGAGAAAATGAGTTGTGATAGAGATGCAAAGGCATGTTAAGAGGAATCTCATAGTGGCTGCAATGGGAGAGTGGCACAGCCAATGATAATGACTTGAGTGTTTTAGGCCCCTCCAGCTAGGGTAAGAGTCCTCACTTGTGGGGTGTGAGAAAGTGAAATACTGGGCACCCCACCACCCATCTTGTCTCATTCAGTTGTATTGTGGGCCTTTTGCATCTGGAATAAGACAAAGAGAAGGATCTACTGTGATGAAAGTAGCTGGTACAGCTGTTAGTGCTGGTGCAGGTCGGGAAAATGCCCTGAGAGATGGAGCAGGAAGCACAGAAGGCCTGCAGAGTTAGTAGTGTGGGGGTTTGTGGATGGGTAAGAGTGAGCCAACCATTGCAGAGTGGTGAGATCACTAATTTTCTCCAGTGTTCACCAGGGGGCACAAGTTTTCATCGTCCATAAGGACTGGAGTTAGAAACTCTCGGTTAAAATGTGCTGCTGCAGACCAGTAATACAATTTTCTCTTTTCTTCAAAGGCCTCGAAGAGAATGTTGGCTGACACTGTCTCATTCGCTGCTCTCTTTTGTGCTGAATTGGTAGCTGCCATATTTTTTTGCTGGCGCAGAGTTTCACAAATTGCACAGGTGTAGAACCTTACACATGCACAATGGGAACTCTTGAGTGGTGACAGAAGATGTAAATTCTTACAGTCACAAAATTTTAGGTCACATCTGAAAACAATCTCCTATTCACCCCCTCAGGCTGTAACGTCTCCATCAGAAGATGGGTGGCACGGTGGCACGGTGGCACAGTGGTTAGCACTGCTGCCTCACAGCGCCAGAGACCCGGGTTCAATTCCCGCCTCAGGCGACTAACTGTGTGGAGTTTGCACATTCTCCCCGTGACTGCGTGGGTTTCCTCTGGGTGCTTCGGTTTCCTCCCACAGTCCAAAGATGTGCAGGCCAGGTGAATTGGCCATGCTAAATTGCCCATAGTGTTAGGTAAGGGGTAGGGGTATGGGTGGGTTGCGCTTCGGCAGGGCGGTGTGGACTTGTTGGGCCGAAGGGCCTGTTTCCACACTGTAAGTAATCTAATCTAAAGATGTGGAGAAACAAGCTCAATAATTACAAAAATCTACTTGCTCTGCCAGTGCTGAATGAACTAAAGCAAAAGCATTATAAGAGTTCAGTCCATGCAGAACAGCTTGAGAAAACAAGGTTAATGTATACACACAAAGCAGCTTATTTCTTAAGCAGTAAAAAAAAGCCACTGACAAGCTGAAATAAAATCCTCAGATGGTTCACTGGATTACATTAAAACATTAATGTGGTTCACCATTTACTTTATTTGGCAGTGCAAATAGCATTTTGTTTTAAATGAGCTTCCATTAACTTAAAAATTGCTCTAGAGTATGGCAAGTAAATAGATCCTGAATATGCAACAATATTGAATAATATTCAATAGAACAATGTTTTTCCACTTGCCAATGTAATGTTCTATCTGTTATTTATTTCAAAGCATTTTAGGCAGAGAAATTAAAATTTGCTCTGTATGTACTCATTAAAATACACTTTGATGTGCTGGACGCAGTTAAATGTGAAGATAATCATTTTTGATTCCGATAATATATAACACATTTGTTCTGTGATAATTGTCTTGTCAATGAATACATGCCTCTCCTGTTCTTGGCTGTGGTTAGTCAAAGCCAGCATTGCAAATGAAAAATTAATCAAAGTTGAATTTCTAAAATAATATTGGAAACCTCTTCTGAAACTCTTGGGACATTCTAATTCAGAACTTGCTTAACATCAGTGTCTAATTGGGAGATGATTGTGAAAAGACTGACTAAGTTGTGTTTCCTAATAGATCAAAATATTCATCTGTGATCCTATTAAAATATTGTCAGCATGGGGTCATTTAATGGTATCTTGAGGTATGAATTTATATCACACACTGTGAGAGACCCTTTTTTTAGTTTCATTAATAGGGTATAGGATTTTCTGGCTGGGACAGCATTTGTTTCCCAACTCTCGTTGCTATTTAGAAGATGGTGATGAGCTTCCTTCTTTAACTGCTGCAGTAAATTTGGTGTAGGTACACCCACAATATTGCTAGGGAGGGAGATCCAGGATTTTCACTTGTCACTGCTCATCACGTTGGATGAGCTGTTTGGTAGGTTTACTGCCAGAATTCCTCTTTTTTTAGTAGGAATCGACAGGTTGGGTGTAGTCTGGCACAGGAAAGACACTTGGTAGTTCAACACAAAGAGATTCTGGTCTTAAACAAGTTGCAGTTTATTGCATGTTAAGGTACAAGTTGAGCTCAACATTATGACAAAAAGGATCGGGTAGAGAGTGGCTCAGACAAAAGCTTTCAGATGGTGGTGATCCCATGCGTCTGCTGTCTTTTCCTTCTAGATGGTAGTGGTTATGGGTCTGGAAGATGACCTCTATGGAGCCTTGGTGAATTTTGTGCAATGAATCTTGTAGGTGGCACACACTGGCCAGTACTGAGCATTGGTAGTGGAGGGAATATATATTTGTGGATATGATGTGGGCTGCTTTGTTCTAGATGGTATCAAGCTTTTTGAGTGTTAGAATCATAGAATTCCTACAGTGTGGAAACAGGCCATTTGGCCCATCATGTCCATAACGACTTTCCGAAGATTATCCCACCCAGACCTACCCTATAACCCTACATTTCCCATGGCTAATCCACCTAGCCTGCACATCCCTGGACTGTGGGAGGAAACCAGACCTCCCAGAGGAAACCCATGCAGACCTGGGGAGAATATGCAGTCCCCTGAGGGTGGAATTGAACCCGGGTCCCTGGCACTGTGAGGTAGCAGTATTAACCACTGAGCCACTGCAATGTCTTATTGGAGTTGCATTCATCCAGGCTACTGAGGAGTATTCCATCACATTCCTGACTTATACCTTATAAATGATTGCCAGGCTTTGGTGGAGTCAGGAGGTGAATGACTCGCTGCAGGATTACTAGTCTTTGACTTGTTTTTGTAGCCATAGTATATGTCTAGTCCAGTTCAGCTTCTGGTCAATGCTAATCTCCAAGATGCTGTTTGTATGGGATCCAGTCATGGTAATGCCATTGAATCTCAAAGGACAGTAGTTAGACTGTCTCTTATTGGAGATGGTCATTGTCTGGCACTTACGTGGCATGAAAAATCTTACCAGTGTCAGCCCAAACCTACATATTGTCTGGGTCTTGCTGCATTTGTACATGGAGTGCTTCAATATCAGAGGAGTCATGAATAGTGCTGCACATTGTGCAGTCGTCAGCGAATATCCCTACTTCTGACCTGATGATGGAGGGAAGATAATTGATGATGCATCCGAAAGCGTTTGGGCCTAGGACAGTCCCCCGCTGAGGAACTGCTGCAGAGATGTCCTGGAGTTGACATGTCCTGGGGCGGCACGGTGGCACAGTGGTTAGCACTGCTGCCTCACAGCGCCAGAGACCTCGGTTCAATTCCTGCCTCAGGCGACTGACTGTGTGGAGTTTGCACGTTCTCCCCGTGTCTGCATGGGTTTCCTCTGGGTGCTCCGGTTTCCTCCCACAGTCCAAAGATGTGCAGGTCAGGTGAATTGGCCATGCTAAATTGCCCGTAGTGTTAGGTAAGGTATAAATGTAGGGGTATGGGTGGGTTGCGCTTCGGCGGGTCAGTGTGGACTTGTTGGGCCGAAGGGCCTGTTTCCACACTGTAAGTAATCTAATCTAATCTAAGTAATCTAATACTCACTGACATGACTGACCTCCGACAACCACAACCATCTTCTTCTATGCTGATTAAAGCGCTGAATTAGAATTAAAATTGCCACTTGGTTAAAATTGTGGTTAAAACAGATTTACACTGTTATGAAGTCTTCTGTTTTGACAGACATTAGTATTATATTTAAAATGTCAAAAGAAGTTTACGTTTATTGTTCTTTGTCAGTTAATTACCAAGAAAGTTATTGCATTGCACACTATGTAAATTCATGACTAAATGATGAGTTTTGATTAGAAACTAAGAAATCACCAGGGTCACTATTGAACAATGATTTGTCCGATCTTTAATATTAAATAATACTGCTGATGGCATTGAAGCTGGTGTTTTGAAATGAGTTATGCACATTAAGCATGATAAATAGTCACTAATATAGGCATGCGTGCGTGCGTGTGTGTGTATATATATATATATATATATATATATAGCCCACATTATTGTTTTATAGTGCCAGGTATTCAGACACTCATTGCCAACATGGTTTTGAGAGTGTTATTTTTGAAAATTATCTGACCCTTTCACTGGATTCACCTCTACTGAAGGCTGTAGGATCTCAGTACTAGTAAGCACAATGCAATCCTGAAACCCATCCCCACTTGTGACTTTCCTTCCTGTGCCAGGGAAGGGATGGTTTGTAAATACAACATACTTCAGAGTATATGTTAAATACAGTCAGGGAATTGAGTGTTAGAACTTTATTGCTTCAGTCTAAAGGTACAACAGTCGGACTTAGTGTGATATATTCATATTAATAACAATGTGTGGACAATACAAAATGGCAGCCCCCACTGCTTAGTAAATTTATCAATTACCATACAGACCATGGAAGTCCCAACCTGTGAAATCTTGTCAAGGTGACAGTAAAAGCAGCAAAGTTGACTGAACCACTCCAAGGCCTCCCACTTATTTGAGCATGACTGTTCTTTTTAAGGCTACATTCAAAGGTGGACCAGAGTTTGAAGTGACTGTGTTTCCAACATGCTTTGCCTTTGTAGAGCTGAATTGTGTATTATTGATGATTGCACGTGCATTTGAGAAAAATGTCCAATTGATTTTATGGAACATGTTACTGCAGGGATTTAAATGTGTTGAAATATCAAATAGAGAAAGGGACCAAAGAGAGATGTTGGAGCAACCAAGGAGAATCCCAACAACAGAGGAAGTGCTAGTTGAGTGGAGAGTGATAAAAGAAAAATAAGAATTTAAGAATTTAAAAGGATATCAAAACCAAGTTATGCATATGGTGAAATGAAAATGCATACTAAAAATGATCTCTGAAGAAGTTTAAAATTATATTGAAACAGAATTTTCTGTGGTTGGGCATCAAATAAAGTAATGATCTGTCAAGTCCCTGTGTTCAATTCTCCACCTCACAGTGTTGAAATTTCCTGTTTAGTTGCTTTCCTACTATTTCACAAAGCAAATAGTGGGGAATGGTACAACTTGAAGAGCAACTTTAGAATGTTTGCGTTGAACTGCTCTGGCAATCACCGTTAGCCTTACCATTGTCTTGACAGAAAATAAGGGCGAATGTTCCATAATCGTCAGGATATTGATGAATGTCTCTGTAATAACCCAGTACCAACAGGAGGTTCTTACGCTCATCAACTGAGGCCTACATCTAAATCAAATCATTCAGAGAAGATTCATCCCACTACTTCTTAGAATTAAGATGTGATGTTATGAGGAAAGGTTGGACCTGTATCTATTGGATTATAAAAGAATGATTGGTGATCTTATTGAAACAATATGAAAGGCTTAAATGTAAGAGGTTTAAAAAGAGTTAGAAGTGAATTTAGTAAAGTAAAAATTAAGCAGAAGAAAGTAGAACAGAAGATTAGTAGGTGTACTCTAGACAGAGTAGTAAGTTACCAGATTCTGGATTAGTGGTGCTGGAAGAGCACAGCAGTTCAGGCAGCATCCAAGTAGCTTCGAAATTGACGTTTCGGGCAAAAGCCCTTCATCAGGAATAAAGGCAGTGAGCCTGAAGTGTGGAGAGATAAGCTAGAGGAGGGTGGGGGTGTGGAGAAAGTAGCATAGAGTACAATGGGTGAGTGGGGGAGGGGATGAAGGTGATAGGTCAAGGAGGAGAGGGTGGAGTGGATAGGTGGAAAAGAAGATAGGCAGGTAGGACAAGTCCGGACAAGTTATGGGGACAGTTACTGAGCTGGAAGTTTAGAACTAGGGTGAGGTGGGGGAAGGGGAAATGAGGAAACTGTTGAAGTCCACATTGATGCCCTGGGGTTGAAGTGTTCCGAGGCAGAAGATGAGGCGTTCTTCCTCCAGGCGTCTGGTGGTGAGGGAGCGGCAGTGAAGGAGGCCCAGGACCTCCATGTCCTCGGCAGAGTGGGAGAAGGAGTTGAAATGTTGGGCCACGGGGCAGTGTGGTTGATTGGTGCGGGTGTCCCGGAGATGTTCCCATAAAGCGCTCTGCTAGGAGGCGCCCAGTCTCCCCAATGTAGAAGAGACTGCATCGGGAGCAACGGATACAATAAATGATATTAGTGGATGTGCAAGTAAAACTTTGATGGATGTGGAAGGCTCCTTTAGGGCCTTGGATAGAGGTGAGGGAGGAGGTGTACGCGCAGGTTTTACAGTTCCTGTGGTGGCAGGGGAAAGTGCCAGGATTGGAGGGTGGGTTGTTTGGGGGCGTGGACCTGACCAGGTAGTCGCGGAGGGAATGGTCTTTGCGGAAGGCGGAAAGGGGTGGGGAGGGGAATATATCCCTAATAGTGGGGTCTGTTTGGAGGTGGCGGAAATGTCTGTTACCAGGCCAAGGAGTGATGATAGAAACAAGGATAAAGCCTAGGCTTGCACAGTCAGCAGGATAAGGGAAGGCCTTGGATAGACAACAATAAGCCTGACGTATGTACTGTGGGAAATAAGAGACATCTGATAACCATATGGTTGTAAATTGATCAAGTTAGAAATAGAGCACATGACCATAAGAGATGCAAATTTATGGAATTTTTTTCCAGTTTTATTCTTAGAATGTTTAAGACTGACTCTGGTTACCTGTGCTTGAGTCTTCAGGTGGTTTTTCAGGTCAAACCACAACAGTATATGGACCTGAGAGAATTTCACAGGGTGGATGTGGAGACGATGCTTCTCCTTATAGGAGAGACTAGAACTAGAGAACAGTTTAAAAATTATTGGTGTCTCGCCTAAGTCAGAGTTGAAAATCATTTTCTTTTCTTCCTCAGAAAACAGGGGTGGCAGAGTTATTGTATACTTTTGAAGCTGAGTGAAAGAGATACTTGATTGAAAACTGAGTTAAAGTTTGTTTGGGGAGACAAGAATGTAAACCTGAGGTCACATTCTGATCAGCCATGATCTTATTAAATTGCAAAGTTGGCTGGAGGGCACAAATGTTCTATTCCTAACTTGTATGTTCGTACGACTTAAGGGGTATGTGGTATAGTCTCAAATAGACACACTGTCAGTATATGAGATTACCAACATCAGAATTGACAAGATCTCATGGCCTTAGTTTTATATGGGTAATCAAGCTAATAGGCAATGATATGACAATCACTATGGGTGTATCTATGTAAAGTAAGGATTGTTGAAAAAGTAATCTTATGTAATATAAAGTAGTAATTTAAATTCATAAAAAAACACTTTAAGAAGCAAAGCTTGACCAAGACAAAATTAGCACAATTAGCAATGTTGGACCCTGACTTTACTGATTTAGAATAAACATGTCACAACCTCAAATGGTGTTAATAACGAGGGGACAGTAAAGTTCCTGCTACAATGGCTCTGAGGCTTAAGGGGTTACATGAAGTTGCTGAGGATTTCTTGATTGATATCTTTCAAGTACAACTGATCAGACGAACTCCATGTTTTATGATCAGAACTGAAGTAGTCGAGATTTAACACACAAGCCTTCCCCTGGAGAATATGAAGTCTGGGCTAGTCTGTGAGGGTTAGCAATCAGAGACAATCAGCATGAAAGCAATGGGAGTAGTTTTAAGGCAGTCTCTTGATCCAATTCTGCAGATTAAAACCAGCTGAAGAACCAGAAGTGGAATTATTCCAACAGATAATGTTTTCTTAAGCATGTTGCAAAGATTTACAACTTATGTCTTTCGACTTGCCAGATATAGGGTGAACTGTATACAACATTCTCTTGAAACATTTTTATTCATTCTAGCTGATTAGAATATTTGACTGAAATGGCTAAAGCTCAGGATGGTGTCAAAATGCCACTGTAGCCTATATCTAATATTAGGAGAAAGTGAAGACTGCAGATGCTGGAGATCAGAGCTGAAAAATGTGTTGCTGGAAAAGCGCAGCAGGTCAGGCAGCATCCAAGGAGCAGGAGAATCGACGTTTCGGGCATAAGCCCTTCTTCAGGAATCCTGAAGAAGGGCTTATGCCCGAAACGTCGATTCTCCTGCTCCTTGGATGCTGCCTGACCTGCTGCGCTTTTCCAGCAACACATTTTCTATCTAATATTATCAAATATTTTCAAGGAGAAGTCACATAGTAGTGAACCTAAAGCTCATCAGGTCTGTATCAAAGAAATGGTAAGAACTAACAATACTAGATAACTTTTATATTTCCTATGTTGACCTCCCATTCCTGTCCTCCTCAGTTTTTTCCGCTTGTTGCATTCCCCTGCAATATCTCATATCCTCTCATTTTGCTTTTCTTATCACTACTTATCTTTGAAAATTTCCCATCTTTGCCATTTAATATTGGATGTGTCAACAATTATTAGAAACATGCAGGTAAAGAAAAGCTCAGGAAAACAGAGGACAAAGAATAGGTGAGGTTATATTTAAATGTAAAGTCCCTTTAATAAACAATTATGTTATCAATTAGATTATTGCCTTTAAGGAACTGAGACATCAATCTTGAACATAAATTATTTTAGATCTCTGTAGGAATGATATTTCTATTTTTAAATATTCACCTGAAGGAACAAATTATACACGAGGGACAGAACCTGGTAAAATGAAAGTTTGATCTAATCTCCTCTGACTTGTGCACTCAACACTGTGCACTGCTAATTTAGTTTAAATGCATTGGGATCTTGAAAATCTCTTTGGTGTTTTGTAAAAGCATTAGAAATACATTTGTACAACAGGAAGAAAGTATTGTCTGGACAACCAATTTATAACAAGAGCACAAAAACAATAGATGGCTTTTTCGAACTGAATTTTTGTCAGCTCTTGCTTGTCTCTTTAATTTAACCACTCCATGTTTGGAAAATGGTTACAAAACTTTCAATTCTGCAGGAATTTGTTTGTGTGCTGAATATCTGTATTTGATAATAAGGTTGCTTACTGCTTGTGCTTTAGCCAGACTCGGGATTTGTTTAATTACTTCAGAGCTGAGTGTGCAGAACTGACAGCACCTTCATACTAGATACGGTGGGCAATCTAAAGTCACTCTGAAGCTCTCCTTGAAGCAGAACAGTATTGGCCCTGTATTGGCCACAACTTGTCCATCAAGCTACATGACACTTCTGAGTTGCAAGCCTTAATGATGAGGCACAGCGGCTGCAGTGAAGGAATGAAAAGGAAGCAAATCCTGCATCTGGATCCCACTACCTCATGGAATGCCCTGTTCTTGTGCCAAAACATCTGAGAGTCAGAAATCAATCTGCACAATCACATGACTACCAGTGGCAGAGATTCATAATCCTGAGTTGACATCATCCTTAAATCAAGAGATAGCCACTGAAGATGCTGCACTGAAGCTGAAATTGTGACCATTTCAAACTCTACTGCTTTGCCACATCATAAGTGAAAATGGTCTGCTTGCCGTATTGTGAAAGTCATACCCTGTAATTTACCCTCATCATTAGGGCTTGGATTAATATCGCAGAGGATGGTCACAAAGTCCCACTTCCCCAAAGAAGAGTTGCACCTACATTGAGATTTTGATTAACCACCTTTGCACATTTATCATTGAAATGGGAATGGGATGAACACACATCCAGTCATATAGGGCTCTGCAATAAACAAAGCATTCAGCTGCAACAGTTCCAGAATAGCTCATAGCTAAATAATTCACATAACATTCCTCTTTGCACTGTTTTATTACTGCAGGTAATGCATTAAAAATAGTTAATGATTGGATTAAAATCTTAAATAAAGGCATCTTGCATAAATCTCACAGCCAATTGGCAACAATGTAAACCATTCAGTGCAAATGAATACAAGCAAGGCAGAGAAAACAAAATCCCTCATCTATTAAAGCCTTTGTAGGTTTATTGGAACTTTTCCTTTAAATAAATTCCCCTGATGAAAATTCAGCCTTTGACTATTAATTATTTTACTTTTCCCATCGAAGTAGCCTGAATAAACTCCGTATTATGGATCCAAAGGTGCAGAATTGGCATTGCCTCCTGAGCACAAACATGAAAGTAAAATCAGCCTGGGTATATTTAGAGAGTTCGTCAGATGGTGCTTGTGTTTTTGTCGTGATCATTTCTATGTGTGACTTTGGAGCCTGTTGTCGGCTCATACATGTCTGTACTCTGAAGCTTTGAACTGAGTGATAAAACTAAACTAGCACTCAAACGTCTTAACCCAACTCTGTACTCCACTTTCCATTGTTACTCTGCCTGCTGCCCATTAGGTTATCAGAAAACTGCCCTTGTTATCTAATATAAATCAGGATCCTATATGCATATAAAAAACACTTTTTATGACTATCTCACATTTGAGAACAGTTTGTAGTCACTGTTTGAAGTGTAGTCACCATTGCATTGTCGAAACTTTGGCGGCAGAATTGTGCACAGAATGATCTATAATCAGTAATGTGACAATGATCAAATCAGCTATTTATGTCTATAATCTGTTCTTTATTGAGGGATACATTTTGGCCAGGAAAAATACAGTGCAGAAGGAAATCTGGGCTATCAACCATCTGCTGGCTCATGAAGGGGCCATTAATTGGGTTAAATAATAGGATTAATTCCTCCCCTCACAGGTCTGCTTCATCATTTTCAACAATAGTCTAATTTCCTCTTGAACATCTTGATTGGACTTGTCTCCATCATATTCTCAGGTAGCACATTTCAGATCTCATATCTTGCTGTCTCAAAAGGTTTGTCTCCATGTCTGCATTGCTTCCTTTGCCAGTGAGCTGAAATCTATGCCTTCTTGTTCACCAATGGGAACAGTTTTTCTCTATCTACTTGACAAAGTTAGAGAACCACAAAAGAGTAAGTTCAATTCTTACTTGCTTATCATGATATATTGGAAACTCAAGGGTTAAAGATCTACTATTAAAAGGACTCACTGCAGTTTGGATTTCATGCCTGTCCTCTGAAAGAGTAAGACTGAAGATCACAGTAGGGGGTCTGACAAATTCCAAGCTGGCAAAACGGTCTGGAGCCATACATGTGGACTTTCACTTTCAGCCTCAGGCAAAGGTGTTTGTTCTCCCTGGACAAGACTGATAGCCTTGATCAAAACCTTATTAACTGCCTCCTGTTCCCATTGTCGTCCTTCCCTTGCCTAGTAACAAGGGCATATGAACACTAACAATAAGAACAAAGCAAGTTCCTTCTGTCTAAACCCTTATCCATTAACATACAATTGTGAAAAATGTGATAACCAGTTCCTATAAACCCTTCGCTATTTGTCACAAAGTTAAAAACCTCACAACACCAGGTTATAGTCCTGATTTGGAGATGCCGGTGTTAGACTGGGGTGTACAAAGTTAAAATCACACAACACCAGGTTAGAGTCCAACAGGTTTATTTGGAAGCACTGGCTTCCAAATGGTTTCCAAATCCCTCTGTGCCATAATGAATCCATGTAAGATTCTATTAATTCATTTTTTAGATTAGAATCAGTGTAAACATTATTGCACAGAGGGGTGCTAATACCCAATACATTGTCTGGGCTGACACCAATTGTTAAAGTTCACTTGAGAATGTAACTTTTAAAAAACGTTTTGTGATTTATCTATGAAAGAAGGAAAAGTAACATGGTCATTCCAATAGATGAGAGACTTAACAAACAATCAAGGTATTTTTCAATGTATAATTTCAGTTACATCATAATGTAAACTTTTGCTATAAATTCTGTGTCTTACAATCTTATACTCACAACCACCTGATGAAGGAGCAGCTAGTGCTAGTCAAAAAGCTAGCGCTTCCAATTAAATCTATTGAACTATAACCCTTGGTGTTGTGTGATTTTTAACTTTGTATACCCCAGTCCAACACCGGCATCTCCATATTGTGACTATTTGTAACAGGAAGTCAGCAATCAGTGGGCATTGTAAAATTGTAATTACCTGTCTTAATAAATGTAATAGCAATCAGCCATGTGACTGGTAGACTTCTGTATTACTATTCAAAATATACTGCTTACTTGTATACAGCAGAGATTTATCGAAGGGTGCCACCACAAAAAGGCTATGAGACTCCTCTGTTGTCACACAGAATTTCTCCCCAGCTATCCAGAAATAAAGCATCTACTTTTAAACTGAAATTTGTGTCATCTGGAATTGAGAATCAAGCTTCCACATACTCTGTCTTAATCCCCCATGATTTTGTATCCCTGTCTCAAATTTCCTTTCTGTATTTCAAGGGAAACAGATCCAAATCACTTAAATCTATTAACATAACTGAGGTTCTTTAACCTTGGAACTATTTTTCTCGTGTTTTAAAATTTTATCCTTTAGTTTATATTAAAGTTGTTTTTCCTACCAAAATGAATTACCTTACAGTTCTCTGCATTTGCTACATCTCTGCCTATCTCACCAATCTGCCTACGATCATTTGAAGTTCTGCACTGTCCTCCTTACTGTGACAATGCTTCTAAGTTTTGTATTATTTGCAAATTTTAAAATTACAGGTTATTAATAACTATCAGGAAGAGTAAGGGCCATAATATCAACCTGTGAGTAACTTCATAATAAATTTTCCTGCAGTATATAAAACATCCAGTAACTGTAACTCTGTTTCCTACCATTTGGTATCCATGTTGTTACTATCGCTTTTATTCTATGAGGTATAATTGTGTAATGTGATACATTATCAAATGTCTTTTTAAAATCCATGTACAACAAATCAACATCATTACTCCCATCAAACCTCTCTGTCGGCTTCTTTGATGAACTACTGGACAGGTGACATGCTATGTGTATTCACATTGGACCTTACCTGCATTTGATAAAGGCACCACTAGAAGCTGCTACAAAAAAGAGGTAGTGGCACTTGAAACCTGGGCAATGGTATGATTTATGGGAGAACCAGATGAAAAATCCAGTGAGGCCCATCTTGACATCGGGTGCAATACATCCCATCTTTTATGCTTTTGACAAGCAGCATGATAAGTTTTTCTTTAGGAACTGGGAAGTTGGCAATTAAGGGGAATTATTGCTTGTTAATTGCCGAGTTAAAGGCCCAACTCACCTCATTAATATTCCACTTTCTATGTTATAAGCTTGATGTCAAGAAAACATGAAACAAAAATCAGCAGAGATTGATGAAGTCAGCTTGTCGATTGCTCTGAAGGAAATCCATGTTGCATATGACTGAACCCTAGGCAGGGATGATCCAATGGCCACACACGCCTCATCCACAGACTCTGGTGTCTGGCATTTGCCAACCCCTCATTAACCATCATGGCACCTCATTTCCAAGGGTTAGAGGCAGGCAGACAGGGTGGCGGTTGAGTGTCCTGATTGGAGACATCGGAGGGGGCTGTGTGTGCATTTCTCCTCTGGTTGAATGCCTCTTGGCACAGTACTGTTTTGTTGTGAGGAAGGGGCATGCGCAGTGCTCACTAGGTTCCTCTCCCCCATTACCAAGCCTTCCGTCCTGAGGACCAATAGCTAGGGCAATGGGGTGAAAGTGTGTGTGCCTCTCCAGCAAACCCAGAAGGTGTCACAGCCTGTGGTTAGAAATGGTATGCAATGAGTAACATTGACAGCTGGGTTACTGTGAGAGTTAGTGTGGAATGAGGAGTGGGACGTGCACTATTGGTGAGGCATGAATGTCTCAGCAATCCCACAGGAGCAATCCTTTGAGACCCAGGATTCTCTCCTTGTACAGGGTGAGGAGTCTAATGTCTAGCACCTCTTCAGCCGAATGTGCTCTTCTCTGCCCCATTATGGGCTGTTTTCTGTTGTAACAAGAGAAAGGGAGGGATTGAGTGAGATGTAAGTGGGTTATTTGTGCAGGCGCAGGTGGATGAAAGGTGGTGAGGTGTTTCAAGAGAGGAAGGAGACAGCGCAGAGGACATGAGTAAGAAGAAGGGCGGGATGTCACAGGTGGGGGAGCGAGATCAAGAGAAGATGTTGGAAGCAAAAGTGAGATTGGGAGAGCATGAGCCTTCGTTGGAGATGAATGCAGTGACAGAGAGCCAGTGAGTGTAAGGTACAGACAGAGGAGTATAGCATTTACCTTGCTACAGCTGGAAAGTTGATTGTTCTTCTTGACGCACTGCTGGCCGTCCCTCTGCACCATGGTGATGGCACTGACCTGGGTGGTGATCTCGGACCAAGCTGCCAGGGTCTTGTGGTCATGATATGGAGGAGCTGGTGTTGGACTGAGGTGGACACAGTTAAAAATTAAATTACACCAGGTTATAGTCTAACAAACAAACCAGTTGGACTATAACCTGGTGTTGTGTGACTTTTAATAGCATCTTGTGGTGTACACTTTGTGAAGTAAAAAGACATATTGAATGAAGAGGAGTAAACACAGAACATAAGTTCACCTCAGCATTCAGACAATGAATGAAGGAAGTTCTCAGAGTAATGACAATATCTAACGTTTGGTGATAATGTTTTGGCAATTAAAACGGCCATTCATTATTCTCTCAATTCAATTTCTTTTGAATTTAGTGTTCTGTGTGTTAAGGTACAAAGAACATGTTATTAATTTACACACATTTCCATCTGTTTTTAATATTTAATTAGCTTAGAGGAATCTCCATTGTGAGGCTCCGTTGCAAATGTTGACGTTGGCATCTATGCATTTATTTCTATATTCCTTAAGTTTCGCTGAACATTTATAACTTGCATTATGAATGCTTTGCTGCTCTGGAGTTCAGGCAATGTGCTTAATTGTGATATTTGTAACTAGCTACATTTTTATGTTAGATAACAATTTAACAATCAAATTGCAGAGAACAGAGTTTGTGAAATAAATTTATGTGTAAAGAAATAACATCAAGCAATGATGTTATCAATCCATTTAGAAATTGGAAGAGTAAAGATGGAGCATTCAATTTACGAGCTTACTTAGAGACAGCTCAACCACTGTGAAGGGTTTTGAGCTTGTTTCTGCCACTCTGCCAGCTAAAGGAAGAAAGCAAAAATGAAACAGAACAGAATTCATTGAAGTCAGTTGGATAAATGCAGTCAAGTGTATTCACTTAAAACATGTGCAATATTTAAAGCTTGAAGACTGACAAGAAACCGAATGTGCATCCAGTCTGGTAGATCACACCTGAAATGCCCTGGGCTAAAATATTTCAATGGGGAAGAAGAATTTTACTCATCTGAGAAGCCTGTGGCCATAACAACAGCAAATGCCGCTGTGCCATTTGCTGCTGTACTAAAGCAATAGCCAGAGAACTTGCACCACAACATATTTTGTAGTGAACATTGAAATAAGGTGATAAATTATTTTAGTCTCCACCCTGGTCTCATGTCTGCTGCTCTTGAAATCATCTCCTTGAGGGGTGGAACTGAGTTTGTGAATTTGGGCCAGTATCATGCAAAGAATCAGAAACCTGAAGCAGGAGGTTTTGGAACATCATTCTTGCTTTTTCTTTAGGGCGTTTGATTAGATTAAAATCCTTACAGTATGGAAACAGGCCCTTCAGCCCAACAAGTCCACACCAACCCTCTGAAGAGTAACCCACCCAGACCCATTCCCCTACCCTATAACTCTACATTTATTCCAGCCTAATGCACCTAACTTACACATCACTGGACACTATGGGCAATTTAGCATGGCTAATTCACCTAACCTGCACATCTTTGGACTGTGGGAGGAAACCGAAGCACCCAGAGAAAATGTACACAGACACAGGGAGAACGCGCAAACTCCACACAGACAGTCACCTGAGGTAGGAATCGAACCCAGGTCCCTGGCACTGTGAGGCAGCAGTGCTAACCACTGAACCACTGTTCCACTTTGTGCATCAAAACAGAGGACTTAGGAGTAAGAGGAGACCTTTAAGCCCTTTGTGTTTGCTCTGTCATTCAATAATATCATGGCTGATTTGGGTGTGGTATCAATTTCCCTCTTCCCAGCTGCCTCCCCCCTCCCCCCCACTCACCATAGCCTCCTTGATTTCCTTGGTGAAGGAAAGTGTGTCACACTCAGCCGAGAATAAATTCCAGTGAAGACAATTCCACAGCCTAATGACTCTCTGAGAAAAAAGCATCTCTCCATACCTTAGTTTTCAAAGCAAGACTTTTTTAACCCAGTGAAGGGAACCATCTTCTCAGAATCCAGCTTGTCAATTACTCTCACAATCACATTTAATAGGCAACCACTCATGTTTCGAAAGTCCAATGGGTCCAGGTTCAACCTTCCCAGGAATCAGTCATGTGAACCTTCTCTGAACAGCTTCTAGCACAGGGCTTCTATACTTTTCCAAATAAGGAAGACAAAATTGTATACAGCACAATTGTACAGACTCATCATGATCCCATATGTCAACAGTAAAACTTCCATACTCTTACAATCCATTCCCTGTGCAACACACATCAACATTCCATTTCTCTTCCTAATCATTTCATCAAAGTCTCAAAGCCAAAGGGAAGTACAGGCTTCAGTCAAGTTAAGGGAGGTTGCCTTCAGACAGGGAGTACTGGCAGCATAGTAATGAAGGGCATCATCTGATATCAATTGAGGGGCTTGGACCTGGTCAGTTGACTGCGTGGGATATCCTGGGAGAGGGCTTCCACACCTCTGCAGTCCAGGGAATGGACCATAATAAGTACTGCAGGTCCAGTTCAACCAGTCCAGGGATTAGTGCTCAATCAGTTAACAAACTGCACAGAGGTCAATCAGAGACTAATGCGCAACCAGAACTGCTGAATTTCTCAAGCACTTTCTGCTTTTCTATTAGGCTTCCAGCATCCACTGGACTTTAGTTTTATTCAAGTGAGAAAGTTAATTATGAGAAGGTTGCAAAGAGGCTTCTCAGGGTATTTGGAGATTTTAGGTGAATGGGCAAACATTTGGCAAATGGAATACAATGTGGAGAAATATGAGGCTATCTATTTTGGTAGGAAAATTTGGATTTTTCATTTTAAGAAATGGAGTATTCTGTAAGTGGTGAGAGACTGGGAAGTGTTGAACTCCAAAGAGCCTTAGTTGTCCTTGTTTATGAGTCACTGGAAGTTATTGGCTCTTTATTCTCTGAAATAAGTAATCTTTCAAACATACAAAATTCTTACCAGGATCTAGTGGATAGAGAGTGTACTGGAGAATCAGAGTCGACAAGGGTGGCACTGGAGAAGCACAGCAGGTCAGGCAGTATCCAAGGAGCAGGAGACTTGACATTACGGACATTTCTGATGAAGGGCTTATGCCCGAAACGTTGACTTATCGACTGTAGTGGATAGATGCAGGAAGAACCTTTCCCCTGGCTGACATGCCTCAAACTAAGGACAGACCATCAGAGTAAGGGTGGACCTTTCAGGCATGAAATAAGGAGAAATGTCTTTTCTCTTTGGGTGAGCAAACTTTGGAACTTGTTGCCCCAGAAGGGTTTGATTGAGATCCATACACTTCTACATATGAGAAACAGCATCGACTCATAGACATTTACAGCACAGAAGGAGGCCTTTTGGCTTGTCATGTCAGTGCTGGTCAACAAAGATTTGCCTACACTAATCCCATTTCCAGCACTCGGCTCATAGCGTGAAAGACTAAGGAAAACCAAATGAGCAAGAAATGCAGAGATATTGCAGTAAAGTCATGTTGAAGCAGAAGTTCAGACAGGATCTCATTGAATGGTGGAGTGGACTCAAAGAGATGAATGACATGTTTCTATTTGTAATGTTTTTACATTATTGTACAGTCATGGCAGCGCAGGCGGTGGAATGTTCCTCCTGCAGGATGTTTGAGGTAGGGGTGACCACCGATACTCCTGCCGACTTGGTCTGCAGGAAATGCAGTCAGATCCTGATCCTCACCGAACGAGTTAGGGAACTGGAACTGGAGCTGGATGAGCTGAGGATTATTCGAGAGGCTGAGAGGGTGATCGATAGAAGCTACAGGGACATAGTTACGCCGGAGAACAGAGGTAGCTGGGTAACAGTTAGAGGTGGGAAGGGGAAGAAGCAGGCAGTGCAGGGTTCCCCTGTGGTCGTTCCCCTAAACAATAGGTATACAGCTTTGGAAACTGTTGGGGGGGACAGCCTTGCAGGTGTAAGCTGCAGTGAAGGGGTCTGTGGCTCTGAGACTCAGAAGGGAAAGGGGGAGAGGAGGAGAGCGCTAGTTATAGGGGACTCTCTAGTTAGAGGGACGGACAGGCGGTTCTGTGGACATGGGCGAGACTCTCGGATGGTTTGTTGCCTCCCGGGTGCTAGGGTCCGAGACGTCTCGGACCGTGTCTTCAGAATCCTTAAGGGGGAGGGTGTGCAGCCAGAAGTCGTGGTGCACATTGGCACCAACGACATAGGTAGGAAGAGGGGTGGGGAGGTCATTCAAGAGCTCAAGGAGTTAGGCTGGAAGCTAAAAGCTAGGACAGACAGAGTCGTCATCTCTGGGTTGTTGCCGGTGCCACGTGACAGTGAGGCAAAGAATAGGGAGAGAGTGCAGTTGAACACGTGGCTGCAAGGATGGTGTAGGAGGGAGGGCTTCCAATATTTGGACAATTGGACTGCATTCTGGGGAAGGTGGGACCTGTATAAACAGGACGGGTTGCACCTGAACCAGAAGGGCACCAATATCCTGGGGGGTAGGTTTGCTAGCGCTCTTCGGGGGGGTTTAAACTAATTTGGCAGGGGGATGGGATCCGGACTTGTAGTCCAGCAAGTAAGCTAGCTGTGTGTCAGGATGCCCAAGACTGTAGGGAGGCTGTGGAGAAGGTAGCACTGACAGGGACTACTTGCGGACACAGAGATGGGCTCAAGTGCGTATACTTCAACGCAAGGAATATCAGAAATAAGGTGGGTGAACTTAAGGCGTGGATCGGTACCTGGGACTACGATGTTGTGGCCATCACGGAAACATGGATAGATGAGGGACAGGAATGGCTGTTGGAGGTTCCTGGTTACAGATGTTTCAGTAAGATTAGGGAGGGTGGTAAAAAAGGAGGGGGGGTGGCATTGCTAATTAGAAATGGTATAACGGCTGCAGAAAGGAAGTTTGAGGAGGATCTGCCTCTGGAGGTAGTATGGGCTGAAGTCAGAAATAGGAAAGGTGCAGTCACCTTGTTGGGTGTTTATTATAGGCCCCCCAATAGCAGCAGAGATGTGGAGAAACAGATTGGGAAACAGATTTTGGAAAGGTGCAGAAGCCACAGGGTCGTAGTCATGGGCGACTTCAACTTCCCAAATATTGATTGGAAGCTCTTTAGATCAAGTAGATTGGATGGGGCGGTGTTTGTGCAGTGTGTCCAGGAAGCTTTTCTAACGCAGTATGTAGAGTGTCCAACCAGAGGGGAGGCCATATTGGATTTGGTACTCGGTAATGAACCGGGACAAATGGTGGGCTTGTTAGTGGGTGAACATTTTGGTGATGGTGACCACAATTCTGTGACTTTCACCTTGGTTATGGAGAGAGATAGGTGCGCACAACAAGGAAGATTTTACAATTGGGGGAAGGGAAATTACGATGCTGTAAGACAGGATTTGAGGAGCATACGTTGGGAGCATAGGCTGTCAGGGAAGGATGTGGTGGAAATGTGGAACTTTTTCAAGGAGCAGATACGACGTGTCCTTGATATGTATGTACTGATCAGGCAGGAAAGAAATGGTCGTGTGAGGGAGCCTTGGTTGACGAGGGAGGTTGAATGTCTAGTAAAGAGGAAGAAGGAGGCTTACATAAGGTTGAGGAAACAGGGTTCAGACAGAGCAGTGGAGGGATACAGGATAGCCAGAAGGGACCTGAAGAAAGGGATTAGGAGAGCTAAGAGAGGGCATGAAAAATCCTTGGCGGATAGGATCAAGGATAACCCCAAGGCATTCTATGCGTATGTGAGAAACCTGAGAATGACGAGAACGAGGGTAGGTCCGATCAAGGACAGTAGTGGGAGACTGTGTATTGAGTTGGAAGAGATAGGAGAGGTCTTGAACAAGTACTTCTCTTCAGTATTTACGAACGAGAGGGAACGTATTGTTGAAGAGGAGAGTGTGAAACGGACTGATAAGCTAGAAGAGATACCTGTTAGGAAGGAAGATGTGTTGGACATTTTGAACAACTTGAGGATAGACAAGTCCCCCGGGCCTGACGGGATATATCCTAGGATTATGTGGGAAGCAAGAGAGGAAATTGCAGTACCGTTGGCAATGATCTTCTCGTCTTCACTGGCAACGGGGGTAGTACCAGGGGACTGGAGAGTAGCGAATGTTGTGCCCCTGTTCAAAGAAGGGAATAGGGATAACCCCGGGAATTACAGGCCAGTTAGTCTTACTTCTGTGGCAGGCAAAGTAATGGAAAGGGTACTGAGGGATAGGATTTATGAGTATCTGGAAAGACACTGCTTGATTAGGGACAGCCAGCACGGATTTGTGAAGGGTAGGTCTTGCCTTACAAGTCTTATTGAATTCTTCGAGGAGGTGACCAAGCATGTGGATGAGGGTAGAGCAGTGGATGTAGTGTACATGGATTTTAGTAAGGCATTTGATAAGGTTCCCCATGGTAGGCTTATGCAGAAAGTCAGGAGGCATGGGATAGAGGGAAATTTGGCCAATTGGATAGAAAACTGGCTAACCGGTCGAAGGCAGAGAGTGGTGGTAAATGGTAAATATTCAGCTTGGAGCCCAGTTACAAGTGGAGTTCCGCAGGGTTCAGTTCTGGGTCCTCTGCTGTTTGTAATTTTTATTAATGACTTAGATGAGGGAGTCGAAGGGTGGGTCAGTAAATTTGCAGATGATACGAAGATAGGTGGAGTTGTGGACAGTGAGGAGGGCTGTTGTCGGCTGCAGAGGGACTTAGATATGATGCAGAGCTGGGCTGAGGAGTGGCAGATGGAGTTCAACCCTGCCAAGTGTGAGGTTGTCCATTTTGGAAGAACAAATAAGAATGCGGAATACAGGGCTAATGGTAGGGTTCTTAGTCAGGCGGAGGAACAGAGGGATCTTGGGGTCTATGTACATAGATCTTTGAAGGTTGCCACTCAGGTGGATAGAGTTTGTAAGAAGGCCTATGGAGTATTATCGTTCATTAGCAGAGGGATTGAATTCAAGAGTCGTGATGTTGCAGCTGTACAGGACTTTGGTTAGGCCACAGTTGGAGTACTGTGTGCAGTTCTGGTCGCCTCACTTTAGGAAAGATGTGGAAGCTTTGGAGAGGGTGCAGAGAAGATTTACCAGGATGTTGCCTGGAATGGAGAGGAGGTCGTACGAGGATAGGTTGAGAGTTCTCGGCCTTTTCTCGTTGGAACGGCGAAGGATGAGGGGTGACTTGATAGAGGTTTATAAGATGATCAGAGGAATAGATAGAGTAGACAGTCAGAAACTTTTTCCCCGGGTACAACAGAGTGTTACAAGGGGACATAAATTTAAGGTGAAGGGTGGAAGGTATAGGGGAGATGTCAGGGGTGGGTTCTTTACCCAGAGAGTGGTGGGGGCATGGAATGCGCTGCCCGTGGGAGTGGTAGAGTCAGAATCATTGGCGACCTTTAAGCGGCATTTGGATAGGTACATGGATGGGTGCTTAATCTAGGTTAGAAGTTCGGCACAACATCGTGGGCCGAAGGGCCTGTTCTGTGCTGTATTGTTCTATGTTCTATTATGAATGCTCCTACGTTGAATAACCATAAACCTCAGAATTTGCACAGTGTGAAGCCAAATGTTAAAAAAAACTCTAAATGGTTAGCTGTATTGTCAATGTATTATTGATTTATGTGTGACCTAACTGGTTTAGTAGTGGGAATTGGACAAATAATTATTGACAGGTACTTTGCCACTGTTATATTGGCCAAAGGCTGTACCTAGCTGACTCAGTTGTACTGTTGGAAATTATAGAAACATGAGACACAGTAGCCAGACGTTAGTGGCACTGCAGGGAAGGTTACTTGATGAAGTAATCACAGACTGTTAACAGGGAATTATTTGTTCTAAAGTGCAGGACTGCTGGAAGGTAAGAAGAATGTAAATCTTAGCCGAGGCCTGCAAAACATTTGCAGTGAGACAGTATCTTTGTTGCTCACCAGTCTGTCCCTCACAGTTCCCTTCTAGGTAATATCCAGTCCTTTTATCCCTCTGATATCATTCCTATTCCATTGTCAACCTTCTTCTCAAAGCATCCTTAACCCTCATTCCATATCTTCCATTCATGGCTTCCTTCCTATGATGCATCCACCCTCCTTGTCATGCTATTGATATGGATCCACTTTGTACAGCATCTCATAAGCCCTTTTTACCCTCTTCACTCTATCCAAGTTACAATGCTACTTAGCTGCCATTGCTTGCAGTCCCACCACCCACATTCCTTCTCCCCCCATGACCCACAGCTGGTCTCCAGTGCAAATGCTTAAAAAATACCAAAGAAGCAAAGACAGCATCAAAGAGGGGACACACAGCAATCTCTCGTGTCGCTGCCTAGAAATAAGGGATGAAAGGTTTCCTGGGGAGAGGTTGCATGGGATGCAGGACAAACAGTACAAGAAGAGACAATTCTGTAAAATACAGGGCAGAGAGAGAGGGTCAGCAACCTCCTGTATCCCTGTGAGTTTACCCGTCTGCTATTTTCCCAACTCTTGCTGAAAAGAATATTTTGTGCGCATTTGTTATGTTTCTTACCTCGCTAAGAGAAAACTTCACTTCTATTACATACCTCCATCCCATTTAAATGGCACCAATAACAAAACCCATGCTCTGCTCACCAAGTAAGGCTAATAGATGTACAACTTATTCTAACCTTGTATTAAGGTAACAAGTGTTCTGAATGTAATGATTTTTGATCCATTCAAGAAGCACCTGGCATAAAGGGGAAAGTCTTAAACTAACAGAAACAACACTTAAACTGACCGATCCAAGCAGTTCCAGGTGGAAAAACTCTTTGTATTATTATGACAGATAAGATGCTTTCTTAAAGGCTTTCCCTCAGCACACATTCAATTTGTTCTCAAAAGTTTCCAGGATTTAGTGCCTCAACCAGTCTACCTGGAAGTCAATTCCAAATTTTCACTAATGTACAGAAAAAAAAATCCTGATCCATTCACTTTTAGGTAATTTTAACTCTTGTCCTTCCTCTATGATTTAATTTTAAGCAATACTTTATATTTTCCATCTCTAAGATCAGCTTCATTCCTGTTTCTGCAATGCTCACATTTCTCCAGATTTCCCTCAATCTCATAGCTCTTCTCTACAGTGTGACCCACAAGAGAAGGCAAGCTGATTCTACAGCTCTGCTCCACCCAGGGTCACCACAAAAGTTAATGATCTAATCAAAGAACACAAAGTCTCTGATTTATATCTCTGTTGGAATCAAGTTAACAGAAAACACTGACCAAATCCCTGTACTTAACAAAAAATGTTTATTAAAAATAAATAAGTTCTAATCACAAATAAACAAACACATATGGCTCTACTAGTTAAAATGCTGTTTTTATAATATTCTACACACAAGTACAGAAACAGACAAACAGAAAAACATTGGTTTTATAGATTGGGGGAGAAAAATAACTGGGTGTGTCAGTTCAGTGGCACCAGTCTACAGGGTTTACTTACATTACCCTTGACCTTGCTAAGACTTTCTGTTCTCAGCCTGTGGTTCTTAACCTCTTCTCATGAGACAAAGGGCAGAGAGAGACATACACATAACATACCCTCCCAGTTGTCTGAAGACTTCTCCCTCTCTTGTTCATACTCATGAGCTGGTTAGCTACCCAGGAATCATCAGAGAGTTTTTGTCAAGTTGGATGAACTTTGGCATACATGACTGGTCATTATTGCACACACCAATTAGCTACCTTTTGTCATCCAAATCACGGTTTGGTGCCTTGCCATCTATAAACATCTAGGTGTGAAGGGCTTTTGCCCGAAACGTCGATTTCGAAGCTCCTTGGATGCTGCCTGAACTGCTGTACTCTTCCAGCACCACTAATCCAGAATCTATAAACATCTCCCCACAATGCTTGAACAAAGCAGAAATGTAAACACCACACACAATGCATTCCAGAAACCTGTTTTTTTAAAGTGCAACGATTTCTTCCATAGCCCTTTGGTTTTAGAACTGTCTCCTTTCCATTTTAGTTCACAATCAAAAATACAAAAAATAAGACAAAATGCTCATGTTGACTATAATTCCATTGTGGAGAAAGTGACGACTGCAGATGCTGGAGAGTCTGAGTCGAAAAGGGTGGTGTTGGAATGGCACAGCAGGTCAGGCAGCATCCAAGGAACAGGAGAGTTGACGTTTCGGGCATAAGTCCTTCATCAGGTGGGTTTATGCCTGAAACGTCAACTCTCCTGCTCCTCAGATGCTGCCTGACCTGCTGTTCTTTTTCAGTGCCACCCTTTTTGACTCTAATTCCATGGTGCCCCAGTGACTGGAATTGCTTTTTGCCCAATGTTTATAACTGTGCAAAGTGTTCTAGAAACGATTTTGTAGCTATGATGTTTGGTGTGCAAAGATGTGTAATATCTCTATGGATTTATTTGATATAGCTTGCGTTTCTCTGCATCTATGCCAACCATTATATTTGTCTTAGTGCAGTGTCTTTAGGAGAAAGTGAGGACTGCAGATGCTGGAGTACCAGAGTTGAAAAATGTGCTGCTGGAAAAACACAGCAGGTCAGGCAGCATCCGAGCAGCAGGAGAATCGACGTTTCGGGCATAAGCCCTTCTTCAGGAAATTGATTCCTGAAGAAGTGCTTATGCCCGAAACATCGATTCTCCTGCTGCTCGGATGCTGCCTGACCTGCTGTGTTTTTCCAGCACCACATTTTTCAACTGCAGTGTCTTTAGGTCTGGTACTTTTGGGGACACATGTTAAGTTGGTGACAGAATGCAGAAAACTAAAACAGCAATTTTGAGAAGGAGCACAACAATACGGACTGTCCTGATGAGCTGAAATTAGGTTGACAGTTGTTTCAAGTGATATAAAGTTGAAATCATTATCAAAAACAGCTGTTTGAAAAGTTGGCAACAAGCACATTTTTACAAGATGATAAATGTCAATAATTGCGTGGAAAATATGTCACCATCATTTTTACAACTATCATAAATGCCAGTCAAAGGGATGACGTATGTGGCAACATGTTTCAATTTAAAATGTTATCATTCTTTAAAATGTAAGCATTTCAGAACAAACTGTTCTGGCCAGGTAATGGTTTTAAACGACCATGTGGTCTCCCAGATTATCACAATTGTCCATAATTTGACTCAAAGAGAGTGAAAAACACTAAATGATATATTATTTCCCGCAAAGTGCAATTGTGTTGATAAATTCAACAGGGTTAGTTGGGGATAATTTGAATTAAATAAATTGAGAGCTTTTCTCTTTCCACCAATTAACTTTATTGTATTAATCCCATGATCTCATGTGGTTGCCTGTCTTCAGGGAAATATGAAGAATTTTATAGACAGGGTTCTGTTTCCCATTTTCTTCCAAACTGATGCACTTAGATCATTCCTTTTTCTTTGACTTCTTTTATCTGAGTTGTGTACACCTGTAAAATATCTGCCACAAAACTCAACTGAGCAATAATTTGTATTTATATTTGGCGAACTGGTTGCATTAGAGCCACAGGGCTTACTATGCCCACGTCCTAGACTGTAGTAACCTGGATTCTCTAATCCTGACCACCCCAAGTGTCCAACTGACTGTGTCCACACTCCTGGAATGATAGTGGATGCTGCCCTCGAATTATTGTGCCAGGATCCCCGACTGAAGATTGTCTCTCTCGATTTGACAGAGAAATATCATCTTTACACTTTGAAATATGACTATTTTAGTTGAGCAGATTTAATCTGTTTTCTATGTACATTATTGTCATGTGGTGTAAGTATGAGCTTGACGTAGCACAGTGCAGTAAAACAACATGTCCACCCCCTTGACTGATAACAGCTGATAGTGAGGACAAGCTGCCTGGATTTGGGTCCGCATTAAAAGACAAGTCAAAATACTGGGATATTTTATGCTTTGGATGAAAAGGTAAAGTGCACAAAGGCAAGGTAAGGCAAGATTGTGATGCTGTGGGAGTCTAAATCCTTGCAAAATGACTGAGCATTAAGAAAACAAGTGAAGGACCCAGAGTTACACTGTGGTCTAATCCATGATTCCTGTCACTGCGCACTTAATATTTTGGGGACAGCATGGTGACATAGTGGTTAGCACTGCTGCCTTGCAGCAGGTTCTATTCCAGCTTTGGGCGACTGTCTGTGTGGAGCTTGCACATTCTCCCCATGTTTATGTGGGTTCCCTCCAGGTGCTCTAGTTTCCTCTCACAGTCCAAAGATGTCCAGGGTAGATGGATGAACCATGGAAAATGCAGGATTACAGGAATAGAGTGGGAGAGTGGATTTGGGTGGGATAATCTTTGGAGGGTCGATACAGACTGAATAGCCTCTTTCTGTGCTACGGGGATTCCAATGGCCTGGTGGTGGTATTGCACTGCAAGGTGCTGCTGTGCTTCAAAGTGCAGCATTGAAGTACAGAACCACATTGTAAGTGGAGTGAAGGAGCTTTTTGTAAATAAGGGGAGGTACGCCTCAATCTTGTGGTGAAGCTGGTATGTGTCCGATGCCAATGTCTGTGGAGACGAGCATTGCTGCTCATGGAGTATACCCTGTAAGGTTGGTGAATGCTGTTTAAGGTGGAAGCCCAGAGGAACCAGCAGTGAGCTGGAGTCAGCACGTACCTGCTCAGACTTTCCTATCAGGAGTTGTCACCGCACAGTTTCTATCCAGCGGGCAGGATACTGGGAAATCAAATATTCATGAAGTGAGATTAGGTATTGAGGTGGATGAAATAGGCTTCTCACTGCTCCCTAGCAAGAGTTTTGTCTTGCTGCTCAACACTTGCCTGGGAGAATGAGACTTGTTGCTTGCAACATCAAGAATCTCCAAATTGCCAAACTTACCTGAGTTTCCCAATTTTCTCCTCAATGCCTTGAAATAACTCCACAGAGTTATCCCATCACCAAGCCACCCTTAATTTACACATGGAGAGTCTTTGACACTGATCCAGCTCCCTCAGAACCAGCTGTCAGAGTGAACAGGATGTCTGACACTCCTGTTCTTATCTGTCAGCCAGGGCTCCCTGATTGGACAGGTTAACGCTCCAATCAGGGAATGCATATTCTATGAGGTCCACCTGGCTGATCTTGTTACAATCACTACATGCCAATATCGTTCAGAAGCTGGGAAGATTCTACCCCAGACTGACATGGTCTTTGCTGCACAAACCTGAAGAGGCACACCAATAATTAAGGTGTTAACCTGCCTGATGTTTGAAATAGCTCCCTGAGTGGAACTGATCCCTGTCTGATTGTTATTATTGCCCTCAGTGAAAAACCCAAGTCTGACCAAACACGTATGGTGAAGTGGTAGTGTCTTGATCTCTAGGCTAGCTAGTCTAAGTTCAAGTTCCAATTGCTCCAGATTTCTATTGGGGGTGTCTTGCGGTACTGTGATAGTGCCCCTACCTATGAGGCAGAAGGTCCACGTTCAAGACTGTGGGAGGTTAGAAATATAGTTTCTGCAGTTGGGGGAGGGGGTGTTGTGGGGGGAAGGGGAAGGGGAACATTACACAAACGGTCACAGGATTCTTGCAGCATACTTAAGGCTAAGATTTTAACGAATATAGAGGTTTTTGTTTAATAAATAGTTTTAAACTAAGAAATAACTTTAAAGTGTTGTAGTTGACCACAAAAGAAGCAGTAGGGGCATTTCACAATAAAGCTTATAGTATGATAAGGGGAACTGGATAAAAGAACAAGCTGTAACAAACAAGGAACAAAGAATGCAGACATACAAGGACAGTAGGATGGCCAGATAAGAAAATAACTAGAGAAAAAAAAAGTGAGGTAATCGGCTTATGATAGGATGGGAAAAGGGAGGAGTGATTCTGCAACTTGCAAACTGAATAAGAATACTTACATGTTTTGTTTTCACGCGCATTTTTGCTTGATTGCAGAGGCGTCTGCTACTTGCAAGGCCGTAATAAATTGTTCTTGTTTCCAAGGCTTTGTCTCAGGCTGATTTGTGAGTGAGTTCTGTTTCTCACAAGACTAACATGCTGCAGAATTGTGTCACTCTGTCCTAATGGGCTGATGAAAAATATCAAAAATCCAGGTTCTTTGCATGTTCAAGAACAACCTTTAATGTGAAAAACACATATTTTAAAAACCATATAATCAAAGCTTTTTCAGACAGTAAACAAGTATTATTTTCAATTTCTTGTCTGATGTCTTGTGAATTTTGCGATTTGTATTCAGCACAGTTGCAGCAGCAATGAGGAACATTCTCCTCCCCCACACCCGGACTTGCAAAGAAAGTGGATTTTCAACAGAGTTGAGTGGAGTCTTTGTTTTTAACAATTCTGGTACTTGAACTACTAAAGGTCCCAAAAAATGTTGAATTGTTAGTCTCTTTCCATTAGGTATGTGTGCGGAAATAAATTTCTAATATTTTTGAAGGAATACATATTTTAATAATAAAACACAATTCTGCTTGGAAATAATAGTAGGTAAATCCATGTGCCAAATAAAACATTGGTAATTTCATAAGAGTATTAATATAGGATCATAAAGTTCTGGCACATAGTCAAGCAATATAATGTAACCTTTTCAGTTATCCTCTAGGGAAGTATGATAGGATTTATAAGGAATCTTTAATTGCTGCTGTAATCCTTACTTACCATAAAATAGTCAGTGTTGGAGATAACGCAACATAGTTACTGCATTGTATTTCAGGAGGATTGCTTTTGAACAAATATTCATTATTTTAGAACCATTAAGTTATTAACATCATAGAAGGAGGCCATTCACCCCATGAAGCCTCTGCCAGCTCCTTAAGAAGCCACCGAGTCAGTGAAAGACATAATGATTATAAAGATTAACTTATAGGGCAGGATCTTACTGTTTTTAACAATTCTCAGGTGTCAGGACAACCTGCTTGTGTGATCGTATCACAGGTGACCAGTTGAGAGGCTGGGCCAGTAGAGGGCACACAGGGACAAAGGCTTGCTAGTAAACCCCAGCAGAAGATGGGGGATGCTACTAGCAAAGGTATTGGAAAAGTTTAAAATTATTTGTGGTCTCAGCTGACCAGACATCATTGTGACCAGAAACTTTCTCCATCGGAAATGGACTGTTACTGCAGGGAAATCAGTGCAGTGACATTTCTGTGACCTTGTAATAACATTCTCATTAGGATGAGGTTTGTTCTCAATGTGCGTGATGTGCCTCTAGCTGAGTATCCTTATCTGATGAGCCAATGCTTACATTGTCCCCTCATATCACAAAAAACTAGAACGTTCATAACATGGTATTGAAAGATGTAACAGTAATTTATTACAGCTCATTGTAATACACAAACATTATATTCACTGACACAGAAGTGTCTGGGCTAGTGTGAGTCTATTTGTTTACAAAGATAAGTATGTTTTCATCAGTGTGCCATGCTTTATGTTAGCCTGGTTTAGGTAGAGTATGAGCCCAAAATATCTTGAGGTCCCCATTATAACATAGTGATGATATAATGAGCATGGATCTTAAAGATATGCTGACATACGCTATCTCTTAAAGGTATTCTGATACGTAGTATCTCTTGAAGCTATATTGATGTACTAACTGTGAGAAATAACACAACAATGCCAATTTCTCTGTGCTAGAACTGTGGGCCTTATATCACCATAACATAGCTCTTGTCTGGCACTTGTGCATTAAAACTGTATTGAAAGCTGGCTGATGGGTGTTAGGTGTTTACCACGAGCAGTGAAGAGGAGAAAGAGCAGAGACCTGTTATGTTATTGACCAGTGCTGCCCTAAGTTTCTGGGGGGGTTTCCCCAACTTGAGCAAAAACAAAGAGGCAGGAGGATGGATGCATTCCTGACCTCCCTTCTCATTTTTGTTTCAGGTTGGACATTAGATCCCTCTTCCTGATATGTACTCCTGAAACATCTTAGTGCACTGTTATTCCATGGGTAGGTTAATTTGGAAAGTTTTAAGATTTTGATGGAAAATTCTGGTCGACCCCTCCCATTCAAAGTATCTCAAAAGATTTACTGTCCAGAGACAGACCTGTTAAAATAGCTGGACAGGAAAGCAATGACAGGCCTGACAACCCTCTGCAGGTTTCCACTTGTCTGGTCTGGCTAGGAATGAACCTGTGATAGACAGGCAGGAGGCTAGAAGAACACAGCAAACCAGGCAGCATCAGGAGGTGGAGAAGTCAATGTTTCGGGTGTAACCCTTCTTCAGGACTGGGGGTTGGTGTCAGGGGATCTGTAGCTAAAGGGGTTGGGGGAGTGGGGGTGGGCTTTGGGTGGGGAGAGGGGCAGCATGGTGAGGTGGGGATAGGTGAACACAAGTAGTGTGTGCGACCTGTTTGGTCGATGGGAGGAATTAATCTGGTTGGTATCTGGAAGGAAGGGGCGATCAGAGGAATGGAAGGGCAGGGGTGGAGCTGGGAAGGGAGTCGGGGGATGGGCAGGGAGCTTATTTGAAATTGGAGAGTTCAATGTTGAGTCCTCTGGGCTCTAGGCTGCCCAGGCAGAAGATGGGATGTTGTTCCTCCAATGTGCAGTCTGATTCACCGTGGCAATGGAGGAGGCCAAGGATGGTCGTGTCAGAAAGGGAGTGGGAAGGGGAATTAAAATGGGTGGTGACTGGGAGTCAGGTTGGCCCATTGTGGGCCCAGCTGAGATGCTCAGCGAAATATGCCCTGGGTTTACGTTTGGTCTCCCCGATGTAGAGAAGACCACATCGGGAGCGCTGTTTACTGCATCTGTGCTCCCGATGTGATCTTCTCTACATTGGGGAGACCAAACATAAACTCAGGGCACGATTCTCCGAGCTTCTCAGCCAGGCCCACAGGGGCTGATCAGACCTCCCAGTCACCGTCCATTTTAATTCCCCTTCCTATTCCCTTTCCATCATGACCAACTTTGGTCTCCTCCATTGCCACAGTGAATCATACTGCACATTGGAGGAACAACAATCCATCTTCCGCCTGGGCAGCCTACAGCCCGGAGGATTCAACATTGAATCCTCTAATTTCAAATAACCTCTCTTCTCATTCCCCGACTACATCCCCAGACCCACCCTCCCCCTTCCATTCCTCTGATAGACACTTCCTTCCAGCTACCAACCGGATTCATTCCTCCCATCGACCAACCAGGTCATACCCTCTACCTGTGTTCGTCTATCCCTGCCTTACCACTCTGTCCCTCTCCCCACCCAAAACTTTCCCACCCTCCCTTTATCTGCAGCTCCTCTGACACCCACCCCCAGTCCTGAAGAAGGGCTACACCTGAAACGTTGACTTCTCCATCTCTTGATGCTGCCTGGCTTGCTGAGTTCTTCCAGCCTCCTGCTTGTCTACCTTGGATTCCAACATCTGCAGTTTTTTTGGCCCTAGCCAGGAGTAAACCTATGGCTGCAGTTCCCTATGGTCACAGAAAACAGCACAGGATTGGGGTCATCGTATCGCCTGGACTTCCTTTCAGAGGTGCGGCCTGCTGGTCAGGCACTGAACGCTGGGGATGATCTGGTCACTCTGGTCAGTTGCAGGAGGTTTCAGCTTTCCACCATAACAGGAACAAGTACTGAGAGAAACACATATGCTGCTGACTAAATTCTGTTTTTAATGTTTCTTGCTTTGAAACCAAAATAAAACAAGGACAATAAAAATTACCCTTGATGTCTTTTTTACATTTCCCACTTGAATGTTAAAATAAATCTTTGTGTCATCAACCTTAATGCATTTTCTTTTAAATGGTTTCTCATATTGATTGATCACAGCATTGAAAATACAAGTCTCATTGAGCAGAAGCAAAAATGATTCTGCGCAACACAATTTCTCATGTGACTTCAAGAATAATTTGCATCTATTAAAAAGTGAAGATCTCGAGGATATACCTGGGGCAAGTACTGAATTACTGCTAACATGGGAGAAAGTCAACAACTCTGTTTTGAAAGTGCCTTCCTTTTATAAAGGAGACATAAATGTTTGCGCCACAGGCAGAATATTTCTGTGATACATTAATGGACCAGCCTCCACTTGTGTGGATAAAAATAATGATTTTGAAGTCTTCTACGTTCAGTTTTCAAGGAATTCAGCTCCACATTTTCTGCTTGCATCAGAAACCAGAGCAAAACTTCTCAAGGCATTTCATGTAGTCAGTTCAAAACTGACACTGCGCCAAAGACAATTGAACCAAATCAACGATGCTGGTTGTAATGATCACCTTAATGGGGTAAGAGACACTGAGGGAGAAGGAGTAAATTCCATGAGCCTGGGTGGCTGAAGGCACAGCCAATAATGGTGAGGCTGAGGAAATTGAAGTAATATACAAGGTAACAAAGGTGGTTAGGGAAAAGGTGATAGGGTCAAATTCATGGAGATACTTGGCATCAAGGCTGCGAGCCAACTCTGAGTTGGAAGCAGAGACACTGGTTGGTTCCGACTGACTTAGCTTTTTAGTTATGCAAGAAACAATAGAGGGATTCAAGCCTGCTCTAACTCCTGAGTAACAATCAAACTGAGCTGCCTGATTTACTGCTGACGATTTGCATCCACCACCATCTGCCCCACCTAACCCACCCCATGGAGGTGATACACCACTCCCCTAATTTACTGTCAACTCTCCACCCAATCTCTGTCCACCCAATCCTCCAGGTATGCTCATTCCCAAGTCAATCTGAACTCTGTTTCCTAAACTCCCTGACCCAACTCTACTGCTGACCCATGACCATTCCCTCTCCTCTTACTAAACATACCTGACATCGCTTGACTCTGTCCCAGTCTACCTTCAGCCAGTCACCTGCTCCAGCTGTGCTGCCACTCCCTGGAGGGTTTGTGCACTCTTTTGCTGTGCGGATGTATTGACTTCTGGCTCCGGAGATCGATGCCACACACAGACCTTGGAAATCCACACAGTGTTGGTCAAAATTAGAGGGAGCATTTTATCCTCCCCATCTGCCACATCCTTCTGCTGCCACATTACCCACCCAGGACCCTATCCACCTACCATGCTGTCTTCTTACTCACCTGCTATGAAACTGACACTTAGTGACAAACAAAATGTAGGATTCAGCCCATTGTGTCCTTTGGTGTGATCCGTTTGATATCTAGGTGCAGGCTTCATAACATATGGTCCAGTAAAAATAATTTATTAATCCTTGTGCATCTGCAATGTCCATTAAACCTCAGTAGATCAATCTAGAACAGAGATTTTTAAATGCTGTTAAACATCTGTTTGTTATTTATTCAGCCTTATTAAATTATAGCTGGATGCCAAGCTAGCAACATGCTTGTTGAAATCTGAACTTCATTCGGTATAAATAGTCACAGTTACAATAACCAAAACTAATTGTAATAATTCACAACTCTTGAATTTAAGATCATAGCACATTTCAGTGAGGCTATCCTCACTGCTTTGTGGAGTTTGCACGTTCTCCCCGTGTCTGCGTGGGTTTCCTCCGGGTGCTCCGGTTTCCTCCCACAGTCCAAAGATGTGCAGGTTAGGTGAATTGGCCATGCTAAATTGCCCCTAGTGTTAGGTAAGGGGTAAATGTAGGGATATGGGTGGGTTGCGCTTCGGCGGGGCGGTGTGGACTTGTTGGGCCGAAGGGCCTGTTTCCACACTGTAAGTAATCTAATCTAATCTAATCTAATGATAATGGATTAAGTCACTAAGGGGCATCACATTTAATTATGTTCAGGTAATTAATTCTGCTGAAAAAGTGGTCACCAACGTTTGTTACTGTCTGTTCTTAACATTTATTGAAATGATCTGTAACTGATACAAAATTGAGTTCACTGTAAACATTTCTTTTGGTCAAATTAAACATTTTAGAGTGTCAGACATTCAAATAGTAAAATTAGCTTTGCAAATAATTTTCAAATAAATGCAAGTAAGTTAACAATTGCCATCTTTTATTTTCATCTCCATTAAGAATGACACTGTGGTGTTGTAGAAGGATGCCTTCACTATTTCTTTCCGTGATTGGTCTAGGGGACTATTTGGTTTACAGTGGGAGAGGGATAACAACTTGTGAGTCTGAACAAGGAGAAGTTCTTTAATTAATAAAATGTAGTTTTTGTAATTCAATTTTGTGAGTTGTGGACATCGCTGCCTGGGCCAGCCTTCATTACCAGTCCCTAGTTACCCTTGAAAAGGTGCGTTCTTAAACCGCTGCAGTCCATCTGCTGTGGGTTGACCCACAATGCCTTGAGGGAGGGAATTCCAGGATTTTGACCCAGTGAGAGTGAAGGAAGATGATGTATTTCCAAGTTAGGATGTTGAGTGACTTGGAGGGGAACTTGAAGGTGGTGGTGTTCCTAAATATCTGCTGCCATTGTCCTTCTAGATGGAAGTGGTTGTGGTTTTGGAAGGAGCTATCTGAGAATCTTCCGTGAATTTCTGCAGTGCACACTGCTGCTACTGAATTTTGGTGATGGAAGGATTGGATGCCTGAGCGTGCAATGCCAACTCTCTAGCCTGCAAAATATGAAGCTACAAGTTAGAGTTAAAACAGACACCTTGTGCACGACCACTTTAATTGACAGGCCATCTGATGTAGATTAAATAATAGTTTTAATTGAGTTATTTGTTGACATTTCCAAAGAGCTGTAGTTCGAAACTGACAAAAGCATTTATGTCAATAGAACAAGTGAGTTCACTTTTTGACTGACAGTTTAAAGAAGCTATTAAAGGATTGGATGTATTTGGTGTGGTTACAGAACAGAATGTTGTTTAACAACAGATTAAATATGAGATAGGATTGAAAGTCTTTGAATGAGTTTCATGAATATGATTAATTTTTAGTACTGAATTTTATGAGTGAGATCTTAATTAGATTGTTTGAATTTTGTTTTGTTTCACCCTCTCATGCCCACAGCAGATATATAGTGAGTGGCAATGGAGGTTGTATGGAGTGAGCATGGGGAGCGGGTGGGAATGAGGAGTGTGATGACTGAGGGCTATTGGTTGCAACTGCTTCCAAAGCAATAGAACAATGGTTCGAAATCAACTCACCTTGGCACTCACTTGAATGTGTGGACAATAACAATCTGTTTTGTGGGTCAGTTGTTCCAACTCTGTTTCAGGTCAGCCTCCCTGACCAAACACTGGGGGTAACAGTATTGGGTCATCACCTCCCCAGTTAAATTGAAGCAGGTGGGCTAAGTTAATAGATTTCCAAAATTGAGCTATTTGCCTTGGGAGTGAAACTCTAACTCTATACAGGATGTCCAGTACAATCTTCTGTCCACTGCAGGTACTGTTCGAGGATGAAAGATGTAGGTTAAACTTTATTTACAAGAAAAATAATTCAAGAAATTACAGAAGGAGAAAACTATAGGAACAGTACCCTTGCAAATGTTGACTTCAATATTACAACAACTGTTTCAAAATGATTGATTCCTAAAATGTTGCAATTTTCTTCAGTAGCTTTTAACTAAACCTTTGAAGACAACTAAAGCCTTGCATTCAGAGATCACCAAGCAAAACTGATGTTGGAACAAACCTGCAATTGTACTTCATGTTTCTTTTTAAATTTCTCAAAGGATTTTTAAATAATCAAATGAATTGTTCACAACGACAGAACAAAAACAGAATATGAAGTACATCAAATAGCAAGAACAATGCTTTAACTATCTAATGGTTCATATTTCTTTGCTGCGTGATTGTAACAGAAATCGTTCTTCATATCCAAATAACTTCTGTAAATAATGTAAACACCCTGCTGTTTTCATTAATTTGTTCACGCATTGTGGGTTGCATTTATTGCCTGTCCTCAAGTTGTCCTTCAAAGTTGGCGATGGGTCTTCTGCAGCTCTCAGGCTGGTGGAGCTCTCACTGACCTTCTTTCAGGGGTAACTTTTTCAACAATATCCTTTGAACAAAGTTTGTTGATGTGCAAATTGTACATCTCAAACAGACATCAAGGCAAGATGTTCTGAGAGCATGAATTTCACACCAGTCTTAACTCATTGGTATAGGGACTGCTGGATGACTAAAGAAATTGAGGGTTTGGTTAAGAAAAAGAAGGAAGCATATGTGGGGTATAGACAGGATAGATCGAGTGAATCCTTAGAAGAGTATAAAGAAAGTAGGAGTATACTTAAGAGGGACATCAGGAGGGCAAAACGGAGACATGAGATAGCTTTGGCAAATATAATTAAGGAGAATCCAAAGGGGTTTTTACAAATATATTAAGGACAAGAGGGTAACTAGGGAGAGAATAGGGCCCCTCAAAGATCAGCAAGGTGGCCTTTGGGTGGAGCCACAGAAAATGGGAGAGATACTAAATGAATATTTTGCATCAGTATTTACTGTAGAAAAGAATATGGAAGATATAGACTGTAGGGAAATAAATGGTGACATCTTGCAAAACGTCCAGATTACAGAGGAGGAAGTGCTGGATGTCTTGAAACAGTTAAAGTTGGATAAATCCCCAGGAGCTGATCAGGTGTACCCGAGAACTCTGTGGGAAGCTAGAGAAGTGATTGCTGGGCCTTTTGCTGAGATATTTGTATCATTGATAGATGCCGGAAGACTGGAGGTTGGCAAACATGGTGCCACTGATTAAGAAAGGTGGTAAAGACAAGTCAGGGAACTATAGACCAGTGAGCCTGACCTCGGTGGTGGGCAAGTTGTTGGAGGGAATCCTGAGGGAGAGGATGTACATGTATTTGGAAAGGCAAGGACTGATTCGGGATAGTCAACACGGCTTTGTGCGTGGGAAATCATGTCTCACAAACTTGATTGAGTTTTTTGAAGAAGTAACAAAGAGGATTGATGAGGGCAGAGCAGTAGATGTGATCTATATGGACTTCAGTAAGGCGTTCAACAAGGTTCCCCATGGGAGACTGATTAGCAAGGTTAGATCTCATGGAATACAGGGAGAACTAGCCATTTGGATACAGAACTGGCTCAAAGGTAGAAGACAGAGGGTGGTGGTAGAGGGTTGTTTTTCAGACTGGAGGCCTGTGACCAGTGGAGTGCCACAAGGATCGGTGCTGAGTCCTCTACTTTTTGTCATTTACATAAATGATTTGGATGTGAGCAAAAGAGGTACAGTTAGTAAGTTTGCATATGACGCCAAAATTGGAGGTGCAGTGGACAGCGAAGAGGGTTACCTCAGATTACAACAGGATCTGGACCAGATGGGCCAATGGGCTGAGAAGTGGCAGATGGAGTTTAATTCAGATAAATGTGAGGTGCTGCATTTTGGGAAAGCAAATCTTAGCAGGACTTCTACACTTAATGGTAAGGTCCTAGGGTGAGTTGCTGAACAAAGAGACCTTGGATTGCAGGTTCATAGCTCCTTGAAAGTGGAGTTGCAGGTAGATAGGATAATGAAGAAGGTTTTTGGTATGCTTTCCTTTATTGTTGTGGTTCTGTTCGCCGAGCTGGGAATTTGTCTTGCAAACATTTCGTCCCCTGTCTAGGTGACATCCTCAGTGCTTGGGAGCCTCCTGTGAAGCGCTTCTGTGCTGTTTTCTCCGGTATTTATAGTGGTTTGAATCTGCCGCTTCCGGTTGTCAGTTCAAGCTGTCCGCTGTAGTGGGTGCATGAAAGCAACCACCCCACCACACACAAACGAAGTTGCATCAGGACACTATTCAAAAGGGCCACAACACACTGCAGCACACCAGAACTACAAAAAGAGGAAGAGGAACACCTATACACAGTATTCGCCAAAAACGGATACCCTCGCAATTTCATCAACAGATGCCTAAGGGAGAGACAACGGAACGAGGACATGCCGCAACCCAAAGGACTAGCCACACTACCATACATCAGGAGCATTTCTGAACTGACAGCCAGACTACTGCGACCACTAGGACTCCTAACAGCACACAAACCAACAGCCACGCTCAGACAACAACTCACCAGAACAAAGGACCCGATACCCAACATGAGCAAAACTAATGTAGTGTACAAAATCCCATGCAAGGACTGCACAAAACACTACATCGGAAAACAGGAAGACAGTTAACGATCCGTATACACGAACACCAACTAGCCACGAAACGACACGACCAGCTATCCTTGGTAGCCACACACACAGACGACAAGCAACATGAATTCGACTGGGACAACACTACCTTTATAGGGCAAGCCAAACAGAGAACAGCCAGGGAATTCCTAGAGGCATGGCACTCATCCACAGACTCTATCAACAAACACATCGACCTGGACCCAATATACCGGCCACTACAGCGGACAGCTCGAACTGACAACCGGAAGCGGCAGAGACAGGCCACGATAAATATCGGAGAAAACAGCACAGAAGCGCTTCACAGGAGGCTCCCAAGCACTGAGGATGTCACCTAGACAGGGGACGAAACGTTTGCAAGACAAATTCCCAGCTCGGCGAACAGAACCACAACAACGAGCACCCGAGCTACAAATCTTCTACCAAACTTTACTTTATTGGTCAGAGTATTGAGTACAGGAGTTGGGAGGTCATGTTGCAGCTGTACAGGATATTGGTTAGGCCACTGTTGGAATATTGTATGCAATTCTGGTCTCCTTCCTATCGCAAAGATGTTGTGAAACTTGAAAGGATTCAGAAAAGACTTACAAGGATGTTGCCAGGATTGGAGGATCTGAGCTACAGGGAGAGGCTGAACAGACTGGGGCTGTTTTCCCTGGACCGTGGGAGGGTGAGGGGTGACCTTCTAGAGGTTTACAAAATTATGAGGGGCATGGATAGGATAAATAGACAAAGTCTTTTCCCTGGTGTCAGGGAGTCCAGAACTAGAGGGCATATGTTTAGGGTGAGAGGGGAAAGATATAAAAAAGACCTAAGGGGCAATTATTTCACACAGAGGGTGGTACGTGTATGGAATGAGCTGCCAGAGGATGTGGTGGAGACTGGTACAATTTCAACATTTAAGAGGCATTTGGATGGGTATATGAATAGGAAGGGTTTCGAGGGATATGGGCCGGGTGCTGGCAGGTGGGACTAGATTGGGTTGGGATATCTGGTCGGCATGGACAGGTTGGACCGAAGGGTCTGTTTCCATGCTTTACATCTCTATGACTCTATTTAAACTCTAAACGCTTCCATAGAATCTTCTCCACCCTCTTCTGCCCTATTTACAATGTAGAATACATCCCCTTGCCCCTGACTATAATATTTTCCCCGACATTCTGCTATCTAAATGCACGCACTTGTTATTGTTGTCATGCACTCAACCTGAGGCTTAACATTTTCACAGTCAGAGATTGGAAACGTCTGTCGGACTATTATCTCAACATTTTAATGAAAAAACATAATAAACAAACAATGTGGAAACTGGAAGGAAATAGATTTACCTTTGCCTCAAGATGTATAATTTGGCAGAATATATTTTTGCCCACACTAATTAAACCAGAGCTTGTAGAAATGCCACAGTATAGGAGAAGAGAACATGATAAATTTCTAAGGACTGCAAAAACGTTCTTGGGCTGTGAATGTTCAGTGTTGAATATTGAGTTAGAGTGAAGAGCTTTGAAAGAAGGCTCAGAAAATTATGAAGCCAAGAATTTTTGGATGGGTTTGGATGGGCGGCACGGTGGCACAGTGGTTAGCACTGCTGCCTCACAGCACCAGAGGCCTGGGTTCAATTCCCACCTTAGGCAACTGACTGTGTGGAGTTTGTATGTTCTCCCCATGTCTGTGTGGATTTCCTCTGGGTGGCTCTGGTTTCCTCCCACAGTCCAAAGATGTGCAGGTAAGGTGAATTGGCCATGCTAAATTGCCCGTAGTGTTAGGGGTATGGGTGGGTTGCGGGTCGGTGTGGACTTGTTGGGCTGAAGGGCCTGTTTCCACACTGTACTGTAATCTGATTTCAGAGTCTTCATGTGAATAAAGCTTATGATAGCAGGAACAATACAAAACCTAGATCCAAATTCTTATATTATTCCCTTGAATTTCTATGTGGGCTTCTGCTTTGTAAAATCTGTTATCTTTTGAGCAGAATACATTAAGCTGCATCTTGATCATGTATTGATGGAAATGTATTGATGCCTTGTCAGTGGGTAATCTCGGTCAAATGCGCTTGCTTAGATTCGCTTACGGGGGTTGCATAACTCAAATTATTTTTCTTCTTACTCGCAGTTGCCAGCCAAGAACTTTTGGAGAATCATTCCCAGTTGTTGATATTTATGCAGAAGTCAGCCAATTTCAATAAATATTTGAACTGAGGCATATTCAGAGTAATTTCAGTGCTTAGTGCTGCTGGCTCCATTATTTTTGTCATGAAAACATGATTATCAATGTATTTTAATTAGCCAAATGCCGTAATTATAACTCTGTGACATGTTGGAGAAAACAAACTCCTCAATTGCTGAATCTAGCTGATTTACTCGATGCTGCTTAACAGATACCAGGCCTACGAAGTGCTAATACATAGCACCCACTTTCATGGCATTAGCTGTGCAACTCAGCCAGGAAAGTGTCATCAACTGGTATGGACATGCTCCTGTGCGGGTTGACCTCATCATTTAGCAGCTCTGTCATTATTTCAGAATAAGTTTGACTTTGCTCCAGAATAATTTACAAAATATTTCAGAGTATGAGATGATAAGAAATAGGAATAGGAGTGCACTAGCTCCACCTTCAATAGGATTATTGCAGATTTGACACTCCTCATATTTACTTTCCTGCCCTTTCCAAATAACCTTTGATTCCCCAACTGATCAAGAATCAATCTATGTACCTATCTATCTATCTATGATCTATCTCAGTTTTAAATATACACAAGGATTTTGACATTTCTGCTGTCTATGGCAAGGAGTTCCAAAGACTCACAACCGTCTGAGAGGAAAAAAAAATCCTCTTCATCTCAGTCTTAAATAGGCATCCTTTTATTCTGAGACTATGCCCTCTGTTCCTAAGCTCTCCAATGAGGGGAAACAGAATTGAAAAATGTGGTGCTGGAAAAACACAGCAGGCCAAGCAGCATTCGAGGAGCAGTAGAATCGATGTTTCGGGCATAAGCCCTTCTTCAGGAATCATTCCTGAATTCATTCCTGAAGAAGGGCTTATGCCCGAAACGTCGATTCTCCTGCTCCTCAGATGCTGCCTGGCCTGCTGTGTTTTTCTAGCACCACATTTTTCAACTCTGATACTCCAGCATCTGCAGTCCTCACTTTCTCCTAATGAGGGGAAACATCCTCTCAGCATTTACCCTGTCAAGCCGCTTAAGAATCCTGTATGTCTAAATGAGATCACCTCTCATTCTTCTAAACTCCAGTGAATAGAGTCCCAAACTGTTTAACCTTTGCTCATAAGACAACCCTTCCATATCAGGGATCATCTTTGTGAATTTCTCTGAAGGTTCTGAAGGTCTGTGAAGCATTTTCAAATGGATTAGTAATCAGAATTGCATTATCTACATTTGAATGCTTTATAATATCAACTAAAATAATATATAATATGCACAATGTGAAAATGCTGCAGATGAAGAGTGTATTTTATGTTAACAGGCAATTATGTAGTCATTGAAATCACTGAATGTGCCAACTTTTCAAAGCACATTCATCCCCTCCTTGGCAGGGGACTGGAGAGAGCAGGAGCATGGTATGTGGATTAGGGCAGGGGAGCATAGGGAAAGGAACAGGATCACTGTGGTGAGAATACAAGCAGGAGCATGGTGAGGTGGTCGACGAGGTGCACATGTTGAACAGTGGCATTGCAGAGAGGAGCAGAGTGACCCTCCACCCACTGCAGATGTTGGATGCTGCCTATATCAGTCATCTGTAAAAATGGCCTTGTGGCATGAACTTCTGAAGCTTGACTGAAATTAACAATCACTGTTTTAATGTCCCACCCTGGCCTTTTATATTCTCTGAAAACAAGCTTGACTCCATTAGCAGCACGGTTATGCATTATTTTCCCTTCCAAAAATCCCTTGGCTTCCATTATGGCTCTTTTTGTTTCCCTCAGTTGCATGTGATAACATTTAACCCTGTTTTTCAGCAAATTAAATTCCTTGATTTAAGGCATTAAATGTCTTCTCTTCCAAACAGCAGACCTACCGAAGATCTCTATGACACTATGACTCTATGACTTGAAATATCATTGAAGTCTATTATAAACTGTGATGACTTTGCCTGAATCATTAGAAATGGCTTGTTTCTGCATTGTATTTGGATAACTAACATTGAGATACATGCTGAGTGCCCCTTTCGGTGCTATTGCACTGACGTAAACACTATATAGTTTCTCCATCTGAAAATAATTGCTAAATTGACTATTTGAAGATATAAAACAAATGAACATGGGGCAACGTAATTCTGAAGCATCTAAAATAATTTGTTACTTTGATAATCTAAAGAATCAGGTAATTATTGAATTTCTGTAATATATCAAAATGCACTTACTGTCTATTTACATTAAGTAAAGTGGACCCTAAGTCTCAGTTAACGAAAGGAAAAGGGCCTGGTGCTTTGCAGACATATCAAAATTGCCAGTGTTAAGTTTAAAGAATGCAAAATTGTACTTGCCCGAAGTATTGAATTCCTACACAAATAAACTGAAGCCTTATGTTAATGGTTACATTATGCTTAAAAAAAATGATAGCTTAATAAACCATTTTACTGGCCATTAGCCAGATCCAGATATTGGCTTCAGGCCAGCAGCTAATGGCAACCACTGGGAAATCAACAACGAGAGAGTCATTTATGACATCTGAAGTATTTTGTTTATCTGAGGTAAGAGCAAAGTTAAGGGTAAACATTTGAACAATAATAATAACCATTGCTCTCTTGGTCAAATTTATGTAATACAAGAACAGCCATTATCATACTACTGGAAACATTTTACTACAATAGTAAGTGTTTAAATTGTAATTAATAATCATGATTAAACTGCAACCTTTTGAAAATGTGAAGCTAAATTATGTCAGATATGATGAGTTGCATGTCTATTATGGGAAAGCTGCAGAGATGGTGTTCTTCTCAACAGTGAAAATAACAAGGTGAGGGAGAGTCATGTTGCAACACTAAAATGGTTTAGCCTCTTGTGCTCCTACAGCAAGTCATTTTAATTGACAGTGCCATCTAGACAAATCGAATGGAAATTACTTGAGAGAAAGAACAAAGTCAGTTTGGTACCAACTGTCAAATCTATGAAACTATTTCTTATCAAACCTATTCATGCTGATTATATGCATTTCTTCACTGATTTTGGACACCTTTTGAAGAATTATTTCTCTTGTGAATATTTCAGTCTCTCCTTAATGATGATTTGCATATTGTTTTGCATTTCCATTTTCTGGTATTTCCTGATTTACAAAAAGATAAAAAAAAGAGTCAGTGATTTTGGGAGAAAGGTAAGCTGCTTGAAATTGAATTGTTTGCAAGGTTTTTGCATGATTTGATCGGGTAGTCAAACCTGCTGCCGGGATGCAATCCTGAGAATTTCTCATTGCCCTTTAATGTGTTCAACTGGATGGTGTACAACATGACAAAACCTAAACATGAGGAAAAGTTGCTTAAAAATGTGGATAAAGCATCCTTTGGAATACTGGCTAGTAATACTATGTCAAAATAGTTAATTAATTTATCAAGTTATTTACAAAAATAACTATTTTAGCAGATATGGAAATTTTAAGAAATTAACCATTCTGCATTTACTTATCTATCAGCAAGGAAATAACTTTGTTGAATCCTACTTAAACCTCTAAAGCAATATCGACTCCTTAAAATTGTATATACTGTTTCACTTAAATTAATAGCCTAAACCTATGATATACATAGCTTTTTGTAAAATACCTTAATCTATTTAATAGGAATAGGAGGACACTAACCACGCTTACAGCTTTTTTCATGGATTAATAGCCAATAAATAGCCAAAAATTACTGTCAAGATTAAACTAATGGGATGACTTTTGAGTAGTGCATCCCAATTTCAGGTAATACATAAGAATTGCTGAATTTATTAGTTAACACAGTCTACTTCTATTGTTCAAATCTATTCTAGATACATGTTAAGGTGGTTAATAATAATACTCTCTTAATTTATAATTCACTGTAGCCTCACGAGAAACTCACTATACCACTTGTGAAAAGCACAAAAGGTGATGCATGATGTTCCCAATGAGGAGATGGGCCTCTCCAGACTTCTTATCCAATTCTCACCCAAATCTTCCCAAGCCCACATCACTCAGACTCCTACAATATTCCCCACCTCCAGGTGATTTCTGAATGCCTTCCTGCTTTGGTTCAATACTACAGAAAGGAATACTCAGGAGAGTAATGTTTTGCTTATTTCTCAAATTGCATGCATTTTCATTGTTTCCTTATCTCGAATAAAGCTATGTCTAATTGTCCAAATACACTTTCAAGATTGGTGCAGCAGCACACTAATTGAGCAAGTGTTTCCACTTTCATGCCGATCTCGAGGACATCCACATATTCAAAGTGGTGAGAGTGACAGCCCTTGGCATCAAGACTGCATTCAACCAAGTGTAGCATCAAGGGGCCCGAGCAAAATTGGAATCAATGGGTATTAGGAGCAAACTCTCCACTGGTTGGAGTCATACCTGGCACATAGGAAGATGGTCATGGTTGTTGGGTGTCAGTAATTTCAGTTCCAGGACATCTGTGCAGGAGTTCCTCAGGGTCGTGTCCTAGGCTAAATCATCTTCAGCTGCTTCATCAATGACCTTCCCTCCATCCTAAGGTCAGAAATGGGGATGTCCACCGATGATTTCACAATGTTCAACACCAGTTGCGAATCCGCAGACACTGAAGAAATCCATGTTCGAATGCAACAAGATCTGGATCATATCCAGGCTTAGGCTGACAAGTAGCAAGAAGCATTCATGCTGCACAAATGCTAGGCTTTGACCATCACTAATGAGAGACAATCTCACCACCGTCCCTTGGTATTCAATGGTGTTACCATCACTAAATCACCCACTATCAACATCCTGGGGGTTACCATTGACCAGAAACTGAACTGCACTCACCACATAAATGCATTGGCTACAAGAGCAAGTCAGAGGCTAGGAATTCTGCAGTGAGTAACTCACCTCCTAATTCTCCAAAGCCTGTCCATCATTTCCATGTAGTGTGATGGAATATTCCGCACTTGCCTGGTTGAGTGCAGGCCCAAAACTCAGGAAGGTTGACATCATCCAAGATATCTGACACCTCGCTCCCCTTCCTGGACCTCTCCATCTCCATTAGTGACGACCGACTTGACACTGACATTTTTTACAAACCCACTGACTCCCATAGCTACCTGGATTACACCTCTTCCCACCCGATCTCTTGCAAAAATGCCATCCCGTATTCCCAATTTCTCCGCCTCCGCCGTATCTGCTCCCAGGAGGACCAGTTTCACCATAGGACACACCAGATGGTCTCCTTCTTTAGAGACCGCAATTTCCCTTCCCACGTGGTTAAAGATACCCTCCAACGCATCTCGTCCACATCCCGCACCTCCGCCCTCAGACCCCACCCCTCCAACCGTAACAAGGACAGAACGCCCCTGGTGCTCACCTTCCACCCTACAAACCTTCGCATCAACCAAATCATCCACCGACATTTCCGCCACCTCCAAAAAGACCCCACCACCAGGGATATATTTCCCTCCCCACCCCTTTCCGCCTTCCACAAAGACCGTTCCCTCCGTGACTACCTGGTCAGGTCCACACCCCCCTACGACCCACCGTCCCATTCTGGCACTTTCCCCTGCCACCGTAGGAACTGTAAAACCTGTGCCCACACCTCCTCCCTCACCTCTATCCAAGGCCCTAAAGGAGCCTTCCACATCCATCAAAGTTTCACCTGCACATCCACCAATATCATTTATTGTATCCGTTGCTCCCGATGCGGTCTCCTCTACATTGGGGAGACTGGGCGCCTCCTAGCAGAGCGCTTTAGGAAACATCTCCGAGACACCCGCACCAATCAACCAAACCGCCCCGTGGCCCAACATTTCAACTCCCCCTCCCACTCTGCCGAGGACATGGAGGTCCTGGGCCTCCTTCACCGCCGCTCCCTCACCACCAGACGCCTGGAGGAAGAACGCCTCATCTTCCGCCTCGGAACACTTCAACCCCAGGGCATCAATGTGGACTTCAACAGCTTCCTCATTTCCCCTTCCCCCACCTCATCCTAGTTTCAAACTTCCAGCTTAGTTACTGTCTCCTTGACTTGTCCGACCTGCCTATCTTCTTTTCCACCTATCCACTCCACCCTCTCCTCCTTGACCTATCACCTTCATCTCCTCCCCCACTCACCCATTGTACTCTATGCTACTCTCTCCCCACCCCCACCCTCCTCTAGCTTATCTCTCCATGCTTCAGGCTCACTGCCTTTATTCCTGATGAAGGGCTTTTGCCCGAAACGTTGATTTCGCTGCTCGTTGGATGCTGCCTGAACTGCTGTGCTCTTCCAGCACCACTAATCCAGTATTTGGTTTTCAGCCAAATCCAGTCATTGTTTTTACCATCATCCAAGATAACGCAGCTCACTTGATTGGCACAAACATTCACTCTCTCCACCGCCATCGCTCAGCAGCCGCAGTGTGTACTATCTACAAGTTGCACTCCAGAAATTCTCCAAAGATCCTCAGACAGCACCTTCCAAACATACCAACCACTTCCATCTAGAAGGACAAGGACAGCAGATATATGTGAACACCACCATCTTCATGTTCCCCTCTAAGCCACCCATCATCTTGATTTGGAAATATATCATCATTTCTTCACTGTCACTGGGTCAAAATCCTGGAATTCCCTCCCTAATGGCATTGTGGGTCAACACACAGCAGATAGACTGCAGTGGTTCAAGAAAGCAGCTCCCCATCACCTTCTCAGGAGTATTTAGGGATAGGCAATCAATGCTGGCCAGCCAGCAATGCCCAGGTCCCACAAAAGTGAATATTAAAAGAAAGTTCACCATATGCTCAGCAAAAGATCCCTGATGGAAACACTGAAGCTAATATGTCTGTGGTGGACAGAGGAACTGTTTAAGGTATTGTGTTGCTAACCTAGTGCATTACATTTTCCTGACTGATGTTGAGCCTGTTGAGTGTTGTTAGATCTGGACCCTCTGGGTAAGTTGGGAATTTTCCAACACACTCCTGTCTTGTGACTTGTAGCTTTGAGGAATCATGAGCTGAGTTCAATTTGTCAGGCAATTCCTTCATCTACACTCACAGTTGTGGTCTGCTTGTATTGTTGGTCTAGTTAACTTTCTCATTAATGCCAACTCCAGGAGTGAGTAGGATATTGAATGCTTGTTATACCATCAATGTCAAGGAGAGACCATTGGGATATTTCTTGGTGTACAGTTATTGCCTCGCAACTGTGAGGTGCAAATGTTTCTTTCACTATCATCCCAAACTAGAAATGTTGTCCATATTGCTATGGACAGTATCTAAATGTTATTAAGTGTTATGCAATCATCAGCAAACATTTGCAATGCCAAAGGAATGCCATTGGTGATGCAGTTAAAGATGGGTAGGCCTTGGTCACTGTACTGAGAAATTCCTGAAACAAAATCCTGTGATTGAGATGTATGGTCTCTAACAACCATAAACATCATTCTTTGAGCTAGGTATGATTCTTACCATTGAACAGATTTCCCCCATTTCCACTGACTTGAGTTTTGTGAGGACTCCTTGATGCCACATTTGATCAAATGTATCCCCAACATCCAGAGCAGTCACTCTCACTTCATCTCTGAACTTTAATCCATGCTTGCACCAAGGCTGTAATAATGTCAGCAGCTAAGAGCCTCACCAGAACTCAAAATGTACGTTTGTGAGTAAGTTATTGTCATTAAGGTGCTCCTTTAAAACACTTTGCTGATGATCAAGAATAAACTGTTGGTCAGGTATTGGCCTGCTTTTTTTAAGGATAGAATATACCTGGGCAACTTCCAATGTTGTTGGTAGATGGCTGTCTCACAACTCTACTAGAACAACAAGTGGCTTCGTCTGGAGTGGATTCTTCAGCAGTGCAGCCAGGATATTGTCAAGGGCTCATAAACTTTGCTGTCTCAGTGCATTTACCACCTGAATTGGTTGGAATTGCATTTGTGTTGCCATGGTCCTGGGGAAGGTAGAGATGGGTTGTTAACTGAGTATTTCTGGCGGCAGATGGTGGCAAATGCTTTACGCTTATCTTTTACATTTACCATCATAGAGAGCACTGGTATTGGGAGAATAGCATGTTTTGAGAGGGGAAGAGTCCAAGTTATGTATTGGATAGGTATGGTGGGTTGTTACTTTGAGGTTGATCACATGATATAAGACCATAAGACCATAAGACCATAAGACATAGGAGTGGAAGTAAGGCCATTCGGCCCATCGAGTCCACTCCGCCATTCAATCATGGCTGATGCGCATTTCAGCTCCACTTACCAGCGTTCTCCCCATAGCCCTTAATTTCTCTAGACAACAAGAATCTATCAATCTCGGCCTTGAAGACATTTAGCGTCCCGGCTTCCACTGCACTCCGCGGCAATGAATTCCACAGGCCCACCACTCTCTGGCTGAAGAAATGTCTCCGCATTTCTGTTCTGAAATGACCCCCTCTAATTCTAAGGCTGTGTCCACGGGTCCTAGTCTCCTCGTCTAATGGAAACAATTTCCTAGCATCCACCTTTTCCAAGCCATGTATTATTTTGTACGTCTCTATTAAGTCTCCCCTTAATCTTCTGAACTCCAACGAATACAATTCCAGTATCCTCAGCCGTTCCTCATATGCTAGACCTGTCATTCCAGGGATCATCCATGTGAATCTCCGCTGGACACGTTCCAGTGCCAGTATGTCCTTCCTGAGGTGTGGGGACCAAAACTGGACACAGTACTCCAAATGGAGCCTAACCAGAGCTTTATAAAGTCTTAGTAGTACATCTCTGCTTTTATATTCCAACCCTCTTGAGATAAGAGACAAAATTGCATTCACTTTCTTAATCACGGACTCAACCTGCATGTTTATCTTGAGAGAATCCTCGACTAGCACTCCCAGATCCCTTTGTGCTTTGGCTTTATTAAGTTTCTCACCATTTAGAAAGTAGTCCATGCTTTTATTCTTTTTGCCAAAGTGCAAGACCTCGCACTTGCTCACGTTAAATTCCATCAGCCATTTCCTGGACCACTCTCCCAACCTGTCTAGATCTTTCTGTAGCCTCCCCACTTCCTCAGTACTACCTGCCTGTCCACCTAACTTCGTATCATCGGCAAACTTCGCTAGAATGCCCCCAGTTCCCTCATCCAAATCATTAATATATAATGCGAACAGCTGTGGCCCCAGCACCGAACCCTGCAGGACACCGCTCATCACCGGCTGCCATTCTGAAAAAGAACCTTTTATCCCAACTCTCTGCCTTCTGTTAGACAGCCAATCCTCAATCCACCCCAACAGCTCACCTCGAACACCATGGGCCCTCACCTTGCTCAGCAGCCTCCCGTGTGGCACCTTATCAAAGGCCTTTTGAAAGTCTAGATAGACCACATCCACTGGGTTTCCCTGGTCTAACGTACTTGTTACCTCTTCAAAAAATTCCAACAGGTTTGTCAGGCATGACCTCCCTTTACTAAATCCATGTTGACTTGTTCTAATCAGACTCTGCTCTTCCAAGAATTTAGAAACCTCTTCCTAAATGATGAATTCTAGAATTTTACCAACAACCCGAGGTTAAGCTGATTGGCCTATAATTTTCCATCTTTTGCCTTGATCCTTTCTTGAACAAGGGGGTTACAACAGCCATCTTCCAATCATCCGGGACCTTTCCTGACTCTAGTGACTCTTGAAAGATCTCAACCAATGCCTCTGCTATTTCCTCAGCCACCTCTCTCAGAACTCTAGGGTGTATCCCATCGGGGCCAGGAGATTTATCAATTTTAAGACTTTTTAACTTTTCTAGCACTATCTCTTTCGTAATGGCAACCATACTCAACTCAGCCCCGTGACACCCTTTAATTTTTGGGATATTACTCATGTCTTCCACTGTGAAAACTGACGCAAAGTACTTGTTAAGTTCTCCTGCTATTTCCTTATCTCCCATCACTAGGCTCCCTGCATCAGTTTGAAGTGGCCCAATGTCTACTTTTGCCTGTCGTTTGTTTCTTATGTACTGAAAGAAACTTTTACTATTATTTCTAATATTACTGGCTAGCCTACCTTCATATTTGATCCTCTCATTTCTTATTACACTCTTTGTTATCTTCTGTTTGCTTTTGTATCCTTCCCAATCTTCTGATTTCCCACTGTTCTTAGCCACTTTATAGGATCTCTCTTTTTCTTTAATACATTTCCTGACTTCCTTTGTCAGCCAAGGTTGTCTAATCCCTCCCCGGTTAATCTTTCTTTTCTTGGGAATGAACCTCTGTACAGTGTCCTCAATTATACCTACAAACTCCTGCCATTTTTGCTCTAGTGTCTTCCCGGTTAGCCTCTGCTTCCAGTCTATTTTAGTCAGTTCCTCTCTCATGCCCTATAATTATCATGATGCCATCATTGGACATTTTGAATGGGGGACCGCTTAGTCTATCCTTGCTGTCTGCAGAGTGAATACCTCCTTCATAACACTCCTGCTGTTACCTTGGCCTCCTGGTCCTTATTGAAACATAAAAGCAAGCCATTGTAGTATTAGCTCATAGGTCTTTGTTAAAATATCACTGTTTCTGACAGAAATAGACCAAGAATATGAAAGAAAGAGAGAGTGCATGCAGAGAGAAAGACAGGCAATTGTGATTGTTCGCCAAAGAAAGGCTGAATAAGCATGGGCTGTCTTCTTTGGAGCAGAGAAGGTTGGGGTGAGACTTGATAGAGATTAGATTAGATTCCCTACACTGTGCAAACTGGCCCTTCAGTCCAACAAGTTCACACTGACCAACCCAGACCCATCTCCCTCTGACTAATGCACTTAACACTATGGACAATTTACCATGGCCAATCCACCAGACCTGCACATCTTTGGACTGTGGGTGGAAACTAGAGCACCCAGAGGAAAGCCATGCAGACACGAGGAGAATGTACAAATTCCACACAGACAGTTGCCCAAGGCTGGAATCGAACCCGGGTACCTAGCACCGTGAGGCCGCAGTGCTAACCACTGAGCCAGTGTGCTGCGCTGCAGATGTTAAACATCTTTTTAAGGCTGGGCTTTTTAGTAAAGTATGCTTAAAAAATACTTGCATAACTTAGTAAAAGAGACAAGATTCAAACCCCAGTTTCATACACCATCAACTTCTGATAAAAATTGCAGCGAAATTAAAATCAAGGATTATCCATTAATTAGCAGGTCTACCTGAGGGGGAAAATGTCAAAACCTATTGGGCAGCCATCAATGCCTTTGCTTACTCAGTGATACCTGCATGTGAGCAGCAATTGTGTATTCACACCCCTTTGGCATTAAGCTAACTATTGGAGCCAATGCCAATAGCTCAGCAGGCTGTTCTCACATATATCTCATCATCGCTTCTCAGAATGAAAGGAGTAATGCTTCATCCCAACCCTGAAGAATGCAGATTTACTCTTGGATCAACATCAAGAGGAACTCACAAGATACCAGCTTAGAGCCAGCAGCCCATTTGAGCTTGCAGTAGAATCTCTCAAACTGTCAGAATTCTCATCTCAAGATGGAAAGAAATTCTCAAGAATCCTTATCTCAGTAAGTGGTGCAATACCTGGAAAATTAGTAGATTGGGAGCTGACTATTGACCTGTGGTTGAAAAGCTTAACTGAACCATGCCGAATAAGAATGGCTCCCAGCAAACAGCACTAGAACCTCCTATAGACTTTGCAACTGTCTGCTATGCTAATTGAAGAGAGATAGGCCAGTGTGCAACTGTGGAACATCTTGTGAAATATTGCTCACTGCATTTATGCTGTGGTGGAATAGCTTCCATTCACTGTGAGTAACTAGAGTGGATATGCACATTGGTCATCGATAATTCATATTGCTTTTCATGCTTCCACTTGAACCAAGGTGAAGGAGGTTCCTAACAGGAAGAGAGGAAAGTGGAAATGATTAGGGAGGAAATTCCAGAGAACATGGGCTAGAGAGGAATGGAATGGGGAGACAAGAGCCATGCAGAATTCTTGTTTATTGTTTAAAGAATATTGAAAAAGGACAAGGCGAGGCTACAAAGAGATTGAAAGTTAACAGAAAGTTAAAAAATCACACAACACCAGGTTATAGTCCAACAGGTTTATTTGGAAGCACTAGCTTTTGAAGCGCTGCTCCTTCATCAGGTGGTCACAACCCCCTGACGAAGGAGCAGTGCTCTGAAAGCTAGTGCTTCCAAATAAACCTGTTGGACTACAACCTGGGGTTGTGTGATTTTTAACTTTGTAAACCCCAGTCCAACACCGGCACCTCCAAATCAAGTTAATAGAAACTTTAGTGCAATCTTTGGATAAATAAAAATAGCACAATTGTGAAAGTGTTTACAATTGTGCTGGACATCATTTGTCTGAGAAATTACTTGAATATCGGTGTCAATATGATGATTTCATGATCACAAATGCAATTTGTTATATGATTTAGAAGTTATAATACCAAGTTTAACATAAAAGTAAATGTTATATCAGTTCAAATAATAATTTGAGATTACCTACCTTGTTAACACATCTGTGTTGAATACTTTTTTCAGATATCTGTAAATATTACAAACATATTCACTTAATGGATGCCAAAAAATGTGTTTACTCTAAAGCTTTGCTTTGGTCCTGTTGATTTGTGTTGAAAAATTGCTGATTGACGTCAACTAATGAACATGGTATGATTTTTCCCTTCAGGATTCACCAGATGTCAATGCTAATCCAAAAAGATTTTTCTTCCATTCAATAATAGACAGATATTTTAACAAATTATGTCAAAGTAAGCTCAAAATATTTGCTACCTCAGGATTTTTTGGAAACTAATACATCAACATAATTGAATGTCAGTGCAACAATCATCAGTACCAGTTGTGCCAGAGTCTAGTGATGAATTACATAGAATTTATGCCTAACTGTCTAATGCCAGTGTCTATGCTGCACACAAGTTTCTTCCTATCATGCATCATCTAACGATCAGGATAGAATATTAAAATACCCTCAAAATACACCTCTCTCTTAAAAGGCAATTCCTCACGTCATTTTTTGCACATGCTGTTTGAACCCAATATTCAATCTAACTGTAATTGTCCTGTAATTGTCTTTTAAAAATAGGGTCATAAAATTATATTCCATTTTCCTTTCTTCATAGAACACAAACTATCTAACAATAATGACATATTGTGAACTTTCATAATGCTATAGTTAATTATTATTAAGTGTGCATTTGCTAGTTGGTTATACCTTTAAAAAAATCTCAGCCACGCTGACATGACACTTGTCTAATTGTATAGCTTGGTTTTCAGTGTTTTAAAGTACTTCTGTCATCATTATAATGCCTACACTTATGTTTACCAGAGTTCAGATTCCTCCTGTAATTGTTTTTATTCATTTATGGGGTATGAATATGGCTGGCCATGCCGGTTTTTACTGCCCATCCTTAATTGTCCAGAAGACAGTTGAGAGTCAACCTAATTGCCGTGGGTCCATGGTCACATATAAACCAACTAGGTAAAGATGACAGATTTCCTTCCCTAAAGGGCAGTAGTGAACCAGATGGGTTTATACAACATCGACACTGGTTACATGGTTGTTCTTCCAGATTTTTATTGAATTCAAATTTCACCACCTGCTATGAAGAGTTTCAAACTTATATCTGCAGAATATTAGCCTGGGTTTCTAAATACTAGTCTAGTGATTTTAGAACTACACCATCACCTCCTCATAGAATTAATGCTGGACTGAGATGTATCTGAACAATGTTTGGTGGTAACCTATATTAGGGTTGCAAACATTCTCATGTGTCCTGCCATTGTGTAAACAGCATTAAAATGATTTTTAGTCACAATTATGACAACCTTTCAGCAAGCTATAACTCCCAAATTTTCTGTTATATGACCAATCTGAACTAACTAAAGTATGAAGTGGCCATACTTTGAATATGGAGTGCTTATTAAAAGATTCAGTGTTAACAAATGTAACAGTGAGATGACCCAAATCCAAACTGTGCAGAGATTAGTCCCATTGCTAAATGAATGGGATCTGCTAATAGGCTTCCTAGGCAGCCATTTAAAACAAAAAGATGTACTTCATGACATTAACTGTATGTTTAATAGTGACTAGCAACAAAGTTTACTGGACATTTTTTATTATGATGAAGACCAGGAATTGGCCTGTTCTGTGCAAAATTCTTCTTTCATCCCTCTGGCTACCAACAAACTGTACATTTTACAAAATTTACATGTAAGGTGAAAAGCTTTTCTGTGGAACTAGAAGGGCAGCAGTGCTCCCTTGACAACATGATGTTTTAAATCAATTCCACTTTGTCTGCAGCAGTGTAATTTCAGCATTGGTTGATTGGTTCAGTAGCAGGAAAAAAGCCTGAGCATGTTAAAATATCTGCTGATGAACTGTGATGGTGTAAGATGACAGTGAACCACTGTGTTTTTAAAAAGTACACCCCCCCCCCCCCCCACCCGCCCCCCATCCATCCAACAGCACAAGTCCAAAACCGTGCCATAACAATTGAAAAAGGATATTGACTCCATTAACTGCTGGTCAACGGTCACTGCATTTACTTGGCTTTTTATTGTTATTGGCTGGACACTACATTTTATTTACAATTTGTATTTTGCTAAGCTAAGAAGAGAAAACAATACTCACTGTGACATCAAATATAAATTCAATGAAGCACAAAATGACAGCCTAACTCACAGACGAATGCGTTCTAAATAAAGAAGCTCTTGAACCTGATGTGTTTACGCTGAATAACCAGTAACTGAGATTGGGCCATGTGAAATCCTGAATGTGAATTGAAATAATCAGTGGAATAAGTATGTGAATTCATTTTGTTCTACTATTCATTCCAATATTTATTTATTTATCATTTAATGGGACACAGGCATCCCTAGCTGGGGGTCAGTATTTATTCCTCATCTAATTGCTCTTGAGAAGACAGTGATGAGAAGCTTTCTTGAACCACTGTGCTCTAACTGATATAGGCACACCCACTGTCCTAGTAGGGAAAGAGTTCCAGGAATTTGACCCAGTAACAATGCAGGAGTGGTGAGACAGTCCCAAATCCAGAATGTGGCTGTCCTGCAGGAACTTTGCAGATGTTCTTACATGGTGGCTGTCCATATTACTTTAAATAGACAAGTCATGAATTGGAACGTAATGTTGAAGGAGCCTTGGTGAATTGCTTACTTTCTTAACTTTTAGGTAAACACACTGATTAACCCTTCTAACTCTTTAACTTGTCCCTTTACGGCAATATTAAATCTCTCGACAATGCAACATGTGCAAGTAACAGAACATCATATTGACTTGTGTATTTAATCTTTCACATATAGCAGCAGAAAACACAACTGTTAGTGATGCTATTCATTTTAAATGGTCAATAATTGCTTCAAAGAACCCTGAATGACAGAAAATGCCTTTTTCCAGTTTCATCGCAGGCCAACTGCTAATGGCTCATCCAATATTTATTAGATTGGTCAGCTGAAGAGATGGATAATCAATTCTTTGCACTGTGCTATGAAGAATCTTTCTTCATTTTACACCTTTTTGGTATTTCTGGTCATTATAACCTCAAATAGCAAATGGCCTTTCTGTCTTCACTTACACTGATTGGTCTGTTGTGTGGAAATGATTTGTGTTACATCTGAATTTCCATTGCAAAGCACTGTTTCTGCCAATGTCTTTTTAATCAACCGTGTGATTCCTTGTTGTCCAATAAATGCTAATACCCAATGGTACTGGTTGATAACTTCATTAATATTTCATATTTCTTCATCATACATTTCCTCTCCTAGTCTCATCTCCAAAATAGATGCATATATTTTACAGAACAGCCATTCTGCACTTAGCCTGAGAAAGATCTCCTTACAGTGGTCTACCATTACACAGAGTTATAGAGATGTACAGCATGTAAACAGATCCTTCGGTCCAACCTCTCCATGCCGACCAGATATCCCAACCCAATCTAGTCCCACCTGCCAGCACCCGGCCCATATCCCTCCAAACCCTTCATACACTTCTTCTTTTTGAGTTCTGTGCTCCAAGGATAGTGTGACCCACAATGCCTTGATCTTCACCATGGGGAGGAGAAGAAGGCAGACCCTGAATAAACACCCAGCCCTGTGCTGTTGGCACTAATTTGATCCAAGCTGAACCAATCAACCCAAAGGAGGTTGAGTTACAGTGGTAACTTTACTTGATTTATTGTAATCACATGTACCTAAGTACAGAGAAGAACTTGTTTTGTGAGCAGTACAGGAAGGTCACAGCAAACAAAGACATATAGATCACAGAGTGCTTAAACAGAGTGAGGAAAAGTTATAAGAAATGTGAGAATAAGATCTGCAGTAGAGAGCTTGCAACAAGCCACCCATTGTTGGCACCATTTTGGAATACCTTTACGTGCACATTCCATGGACAGTGATGATCAAGACTCCAATTCTTTCCATCATATTTTAGTTACGGAATCTCTCACACTCTTACTGACATTGATGTACATCAGAATGATATAAAAGTGGTACTCAACCTGTTTAGCCAGGTTACCAATGCACCTTTCTTGACCAGAGAGGCCTAGCTTCTGGCTCAGGGGCAAAGGGCTAACTCTGGGCCCCAGGGCCTTCTCATTATGATAACACTCTCTTATCAACAGTGAAAAGTGACAAAAGAATGTCAACCTAAAATGATCAGGCTGAGATTCACCTTCTTTAGAAAAAATTAGTGAGATGGTTTTGATTGAGTCTAATTGCTACCAAAAGATTATTCACATGTCAGTTGGATAATATTTTTAAAAATTGAATACATTTCAATGCATAATGGCACAAGATCTTATGAGGACTTCAAAAGATTTAATCATTTCAGATTCAATGCATGGTTATAAATATCTGCTACTTTCCATTGGAAAGATTTTCATTTGTCCTTTTTTGTTAATTAGTTTCAAAGCCGATGGTTAATATTGATCGGTACCCCTGTGCTTTAACATTAATTTTTTTTGAGATCTAAAATTCAGATGAATCAATTATATTTGACAAGCAAATCTTTGTGCAGCAATGAACATATTGCCTAACATCTTATGACAATAGAGAGAGCTCAGTTTTGCCGTACTATTTAACCATAACATCTAAAATGCTTATAGATAATGAGAAGAAATAAGAATAAGCTGGTATAAACTGATATGTTGCTGCACATTCCACATAACCTGCCACAACTGAGAATCCTTACAGATCTGTCGATTAAATTTGCTTTTGCTCCTTTGCTCTTCAATTTCACATTCTCATGCATTTTGATACCTTTGAGTTACATCTTCATTATTGCCTTGCTGTCTATTTTTAGATAAAGGAAATATAATTTGAAAAATCATATTTTAAAGGTGTAATATTGTTAGCTTTATGTGCATTTGCAATAATACACTATTATGATTACATAACTATAATCATTGCAAAACATGCCAAATAAAGAATGGCATTTCAAGCAAATACTAAGGAAAATTAATGAATTCTATCAAATGCTGTTGCTGCAGTCAAAATTATATTCATGCAACAGAACATAGTGTAGCCTGCACTCAGTTCATAACAAAATAATTGATGTGCTCTTTAGAGTTTATAATTTTTGCTCTAACTAGTTTATGGAGGAGATATTCTGCCTGTGTTGATGCATGAATGTTACAAAGTCATAATTTTGGTCCTCATTTGTCTAGCAATGGCGTTGTTACATGCAAATCCACTTAAATGTCAGTGAAATGTTAACTACTTGTAGAATATTTAGTTTAAAATTAATTCTCCATACACTTTCTTCTGGTTAATTATTATAATTTGATACTTATCCAAAGGATTCGCAAGCATACTTTTCTTAGAACATATATCATACCAAGGTAACACATTTTTGAAAATCAGTTTTCTGTGATATTTACTTTTCTTATTACATCTTGTGCCACTTTTACAGCCACGCAACTAACCAATGTATAAAGCATTTGCTAAAGTAGTCATCATATAAATTGTACGAGAATAAGATACACTTTATATAGTTAAGTTGTTATGCACATCACATAAAAAAAATAAATTGAATTGATTGTTTCATTGTCACTTGCATTTCACAGTGAGTAATAGAGTAAAAATCTTCAACTGTTGCCACAATCTGGCATCATTTTAAATAGTTTAAGAATAAAAAGAGTAAAAAGAGAATCCATCTTTATTCTGCCACCTCCACCATGAGCCCTGACATGATACCTGTGCTGCCACCCTTCTTCTACTGCCTCATTTCAGTCTGCACAGGGCCGATCAACATAGGAGTCGCCAATTTTCAGGCTCCATGTCTTTGCTCCTGGGCCCACCTCGCTGTTGCCAAGCCCCATACTGAATTTACGCTCGCCCCAAAAAGTGCCTTGTGATAACCAAGTGTCCCCACTCTGGATCTACCACGACCCCAACTAAGAGTCCCTGACTCCATTGTTGCTTCATCTGCTCTGGGCATACCACACTGTAGCCGCTGCCTTGCCCACACCAAGAGTCCCTGCTCTGGGCCTGCTGCAACCAGGAATCCCTGGCACTGCCTCACCAAGAGTCCCACACCTCTGAGATGTCACTTTGCTGACACCATCATTTTGAAGAGTCTGCTGCCACCACCTCTGATCACTGGAGGAGCTTTGCTGCCTCTACCATTGCCACCAGCACTCATCCGCTGTCAATGCTGCTGACCAACCTGCCAAAGAAAAGAAAAATAAAAGAAAAAAAAATGAAAGAAAGCAGATGAGAGCAGTTGAGCTCCAGGCAAGAACTCACACACAGCCCTGCTACTATGCTGTCATCTTGGAACCAATTTACTTCCTTTCCATTGCTCCATAGGTCCTATGGGCTTGTGTCATTCCTAATGCACATTTCCACTTCACAGTGTGGGATATGTTTATTTTGCTAAAGTGTTCAACTGCTCCATTTCCTAGAAGAAGAGAGACAATATTACAAAGTACCAACCTGGTCAACATATTGCCTTGGAGTAGATTTTGAAATGAAGTAAGTTTACAGGGACAAATAGGTGATAAGAAGGTATGTTCCTAAACTCTCCCAGGTTACCTTACAAAAACCATGAATAAACATGAGAGCTAATGCTGTCAGTAAGTTAATGGAATTGGCCCAATTCAGATGTTAGACAGAAACTGTTTAAGCTTTTTTTTGTTCTAACAAGCCCTCCAATCTCTTTGGTGGCTTTGTTAATTGCAAGTCATTTGGTATTCTTCCTTCTTTGTATCTTAAAAAAAAACTCACTTGGTTGAATTGTGCGACTGGAGGGTAAAAAACACACAGAACAAGTTCCTTATTGAAATCTGAAATATGTTTCACACAAATATGGTGGAGACAAAATTCTTTGGTGCTGTGTTTACCATCAAAATGCCAGGGAAAAATTAAACCTCCAACCACAAACATTAGGCAATAAAACCAGTCAACTCAGATCTTTTCCCTGAGCAATTTTACCCTGTATTAGAATGCAAGACTAAGGCAAGAGAAACCCATTGCTTTTGGACTGTGGATTATGATTCCTTTCTGTCAACTAATGTAAGCCACAATCTGAGCAAAGGTCAGCTGAAGATAATTATTTCACAAGGCAGTCTCATTACGAAACTGAAGTCATGCACTGTCTATCTGCATTCTTTTGCAAAATCTCTTTCATCTTCTGATCTAATCATTTTCTGCAATAAATCTCAAAGCAGAATAAATAATAATGAAATCAATGTGATGACTAATTGTTTCCAGATGTGATAATGCAGAGGCATCATTTTGTCTTGTATACATGTACACAGCGGACAATGTAAAATCAAGAACCACAGCAAGATCTACAACAGAACTAAATGATTCCATGCTGCAAATTTCATGGGCTGAGTTTTCTTACATTTTGGAAAGATATAAAACTTAGGGCTGAGTTTCCTAAATTTTATCAGGGTGTTTCATGGACAATTACCCTTCATGGGGTAATTATATGTTTTCTGACATGATTCTCTGGCTGTTCACCTCATTAAGTACAGACCCACCTCCAAAACCCTGTTCTCACACAATCTTGTGCTCAGCAGCGATGGAAGTACTCGCCCTTATCTGGGCCTTATGGCAGGTGCCATGTTTAAGCCCCAGCTACACACCATCACAAATGCTGCTAGCAACTGCCTTTCGCTGAGCCATTCCAAGTGACGGGGCTAACAGAGGAGGCAGGCTGGGAAACTTCTTCACCAACAGATCCTGGTAGACCCAGTGGTAAAGAGAAGGGTCATCCTCTTTTCCCAGGACCCTGAGAGGAGACCATGGCACCAGGCACTGCCAGCCTGGTGTAAGAAACTGGGTTACCACAGTGTCTGTCATCCAGAGGAATGCACTGTAATTCTGCAAGAATGTCTGCACCATACAAAGTAAGTGCCTCCATGCCTCTCTGCTCCCTCACACACACTCTAATTCTGCTATTACACAACTTTGTCAGGCTCATGATCCATCACACTCACTCTTGCATGCAGCATTTCCCTCAATGAATGATGAGGTCATCTCCCCAGAGTACTAATCCTTCATGCTCTCCACAATTCTTACTCACTCACTTGGGACCAGCCCTCCAGACTGACAATAGTCCCCCTGCTATCTGGATGAAGAACCACGTTTCAGACAATGTTTGAAGCACATGCAGTGTTTTTGCCAATACAGCTGCTTGCACATGCTGAAGGTGTGACCATTGATATAATGTGGCCCTGGATATCAGCATGACCACACCATTGACTGTTCAGAGCTGACAAGCCATCTGGCTTAGTGTCAGCATTAAAAGGCACAAACAGCAGAGTTGCTGTCAATGTGCGAGTAATTGCAAAGTGAGACAGTGGTAAGAAAGAAGCTAAGAGCTGTGCGATGCACCCTGTTCCTTTGCTTGAGGTGGATGTCTGTTCCTCTGCATAGAATGGCCTGGCAACAGCATTACAATGTATGATGTCAGTGAAGTGCAGTATTGAAGTATTGACTAAGTTAGTCACCAAGAAGTGCCATAATAATGTGTGTGGCTGGTTCTTTGCCAATGCTGACTTTGGTTGCAGATAGTTGCTGCACATGAAGCATGCTTTGAGATATTGAGGAGGCTCAGAGAAGATACCAGTGAACAGCAGTGACCGTGTTCCCCTTCTGACCTTCAAGTCAGGAACTGGCACCATCTAGTTTCTCATCAATACATGAGAGAGTAGAAACCTGTATATAAACGAGGTGAGTTTAGGTATTAGAGAGCTGTTAGTACATGCAAATAGGACACCTCCTACTTATTAGTGAGATTCCCACCCGGCTGTTAAAACCTTACGGGACTTTGTTTTCTCGACATCATGAACTTAAGCTTTCCATTTTCGGTATATTCTCCCAATTTTTAAAAATTGTCAATGTTGTTTGACATTCTTTCAATTTTATCAGCAACTTCAATGATAAATTGGACTTATGCCTTTGTATTTGCATTGGAAATCAGTACATTTGTAATTTTAGAAATCTGTTCTCTTCATATCCCTCGGAGAAGGACTTGGCTTCGGAGATAAATTCGCTTCAATGATGATAACATGGAACAACACTTCCAATTAATTAAAATTTCCATCATACATTCTAGGAAGGTATTCTACACTTTGCTGGGAAGGTTCTAGATACAAACATCTTTTCTAAAAGATCTTTCGGAACCAATTAATGCCATTGTTCCACAAGGATAAATTTAACATCTAACATTTGATGTCCTTTTCCAGTTTAACTTTTAATATATAAATGAGCTCCTAATTGCATCAATATAGATCAGTTTTGCATGCATATGGATACAAGTACTAGAATACTCAGCTCACCATAACCCAGACTGGTGAAGTCTCTCAAAATGGCATCTCACACAAAGTGTGAATTTTATATGTGCTTTATCAATTCCATCTTAAATTACTGCTGCTTTGATTTGTCTTTATTAGACAATCATTACATTCCCAACATCCACTAACCTTCCTTGTTCCTGCACCTCTTTAAAGAGGTGATTAATTATTGAATCGTACAAACATTTCCTGCCGAATACTTGTGTTTGAATGGTAAGGAACTACATAAGTAAGTGGAACCTATCTCCAAAGATCCCTGGAAAAAAAGCGGCAAGAACTCAGTGAGTCAAATTTATGCTCTATGCACACCTGTGTGTTCACCAAGACGTGAAGAGATTGAGAAGAAATATTCTGCTGTTATGAAACTAGTCAGAGGACAAATGCATGGCACATTTTGACAAATTCTCTGTGGTTTACTGAGTCCTTAGACAATATCAATAGTTTGCATACCTGCCTCTGTCCCACCTGAACATTCCTCAATTGTTGTTGGTCTTTATTGGTTATAAAGTCATAGAGTCATACTGCATGGAAACAGACCTTTCGGTCCAACCAGTCCAGGCCAAACATAATCCCAACATAAACTCAGTCCCACTTGCCTAGGCTTGGCCCATATCCCTTCAAAACTTTCCTGTTTATGAATTTATCCAAATGTCTTTTATGTGTTGTAACTGTACATCCAACCACCACTTTCCCTGGCCGTTAATTCCACACATGAACCAGTCTCTGTGTAAAAAGGTTGCCCCTCTTGTCCTTTTTAAATCTTTCTCCTCTGACCTTAAAAATATGCCTTGTAGTTTTGAACTCTCCAGCCCAAGTCATTCACCTTATCTATGCCCCTCATGATTTCATAAACCTCTTTCAGATCACCCCTCAACCTCTATGCTCCAGCGGAAAAGGTCCGAGCCTATGCAGTCTCTCCTGATAACTCAGAGGATGGTGAACTCGGCCCAGACAATCACAAAGGTCAACCTCCCATCTATAGAATCCATCTACCAGACCCGGCGTCAAGGAAAGGCCGTCAGCATTCTCAAACATCCATCCCACCCTGGCAATGTTTTTCTACAACTTCTACCATCGGGGAGAAGGTACAGAAGCCTGAACACACGCACCAGCCGGTTTTGCAACAGTTTCCAAGCTACTTTTATTTGAATACTGAATGGACTCACAAACTCTTAGCATTCACCTTTACCTGTGTTTTGTTTTATCTGCTCTTTACCTATTATTTACTTATCTAATCTACTTAACTCTGTGATTTTCCTGAATAGTCTCAAGACAAAGCTTTTCACTGTGCCTCGGTACATGTGACAATAAATTCAATTCAATTCAAATACTCTATTCCTGGCAACAACATCATAGTAAATTTCTTCTGAACCCTCTCCAGCTTAATAATGTCCTTCCTATAACAGGGCGATCAGAAATTGCCACAGTCCTGTAATCTAATGTAATCTACTCTGGAAGAGGCCTCACCAATGTCCTGTCCAATGTCAACGTGACATCCCAACTCTTATACTCCCATGTCTGAGCAATGAAGGCAAGTGTACAAAATGTTTTCTTAACCTACCTGTCTACCTGTGACATAAATTTCAAAGAATTATCTACCTGTTCACTATACCACCAATTTTGATGTTATCTGCTAACTTACTAACTTACCTCCTATATCCTCATCCAAATTATTTACACAAATGATAACAAAGGTAGACCCAGCACTGAGCCCTGTGGAACACCACTGGTCACAGGTCTCCAGTCCAAAAGACAATCTTCACCATTACCCTCTGTCTCCTACTATAAAATCAATAATGTATCCAATTTGCAAGCTCACTCCGAATTTCATGTGATCTAACAGTGCTAATTAGTCTGCCATGCACAGTTCCTGCATAAGACACTACAGTTCCAAGTTAATCTTGTTAGAGTCTGTAAGGTTGCTTTGGAACATATGAAAGATGCTTTTGGGCATTATTTGCTTGCTTAAGTTTGGAGTTCCAATGGATTGTGGTCCCACCTCAGGTTCCTGCTGAACCCACTTACTTATACTGGATTTCAATAAGTTTTTCAATGCAATCTCAAGTGATTACAAGTAAATTATTTGATTGCTTCCTCTTGACTGACGTGTGTAAAAGTGCAAATCCCTGAACAATTCTAGTCATTTTGTTCATATGCAGTAGACAGTTGTACAATCTAGTTTCTAAAATTATTTCCTCAGTTTTAATCCATTTAATATGTCATTCCACTCAAGAATTTATGGGAATTTTGGGGAGCTTAAAATAAATTTTTCCTTCCTGTGTTTTCTTTTCCGATTTGCCAACTTAACAGCATTGAATAATTAGCTTCAATGAACATAATATGGGACACAAGGGTATGAGTCAGAAACAATGAACAAGCTACGTAATGTGCTGTTGGTAGGGTTATAGAATTTCCTGTTCATGACTATTTAATCACTTTATACCTGACCACATTGATCATTGAGTAATTGGAATAAGGATGTCTTATTCATTAAGATGTGCTGTTAAATATTTTCAGTGCAAATATAGTAGCTCTTAAAACAGTCATGAATAAGACATGAATTAGTTACATTTTTGTTATATTTGTAGCCTATTTTCTTTCCTTTCCTCTTCAGGACACTTTGCTGTGGTGGGTGCCATCCCTTATGAGAGTTAAGAAAATCCTAATCTTCTGGCAATGCCAATCCGGTTTTTGGCAGGTTTGATAGTAAAGATAAATATAGCAACCATTTGGACTAGCCAGGATATGTGATAGATATTATCAACAAGTCTGTTTGGGTCTGTTACAATGTATAGTTTGGATCAGGTAGGACTTAAACACAGATCTTCTGGTTCAGGGGTGGGTACATTACCACTGTGCTACAAAAGCACTCCAGGGGTTGTAATATTCCGCTAAAATTGTACATTAGATCCAATTGGCAGTCAATTAGGTCTCAAGAATAGAATGTAATCAGAATTTTACCTTTCTTCCTTAAAGAATATGACTGAAGACTCAGTCATATGGATTACTGGTTACAGGATCTAAATTTCAACTTTACCGAAAAATATACCTTGAAGCTACAAATTTGCCTAAATGTTTGTTTATCAACACCCTTAGAGATTGAACTACTATCTGAAGTACATACAATCATTCAAAATTCCATTACAGTCTCTTTTTATTCCCAAAAATACTTACACTGTAAACATTGAACATCATTGCTTGATGGTATTTTTATCAACATCGATCTGTAATTTTAAGCTGCAGTTGCTGTTTGTGAAAAGTACTCATCTCTGGGGTGCAACACTGCGTTTCCTAATTAAAAACTAAATATCGACATGTTCCTTTGACTAGAAGACTAATCCATATAAACTTGAGAAAAGTTACGAGGCAGCTATAAATTCGTAGATGCCAGATGGTTATAATGTCAAAAATGAACTAATTAGTTATCTGCAGATGGAAAGCATGATTACTCTCATAATTCATTCACAGTGAAAAGAAGCAAGCATATAATGAGGGAGAAAAGCATAATTTGAATACCGGAAGGTTACAGGCTACTCCCTGAAGTAAACTAAGCTCTGAACAATATGAAATCATGTCTTTATCAAAGTGATAGCAAGCTTAAAACTAAAATAAAGCACAAATTCAGTTTTAAATGGTGCCACCTTTAGCAGCAGCATTATTAATGGGTCATGGGTCAAAAGACTATTAGGAACAGGATTTTAACTTATCAAGTCTCTTCCATGATTCCATTTGTTCCTGCTAATCTGCACATCATACCTCGTGATATTTCCTTGCTTCATACCCCTCGAAATCCTGAAATCTTGTCCCCAGGATATTGTAATCCTGCAATCAATACTTGTAAAACTGGACACAAACTGATGAGTAAAACGGTCACTGCAAATCATGTGACCTTTGGCATTCTGCTATTCAGACAGTCCAAGTTTCAAGTGAATACTGAATAGCCATGTAGGGAATTCACACATCCCTTTTTATTTAAGAATGAGTCAATACAAAAGGATTATATATCTAGCCAGCCTAATTCTCAGCTTCACCATAGAAGAGAACATAAATTCATGATGCTGAACTTTCCCATATTTGGCTAAGTGTCAATTTCACAGAGTTGCCCTCAATAAGTTCTGACAATTTAGGATGCAATTGTCTGCTGTTCATCTCATTAAATACACCCCCCCCCCACTCTATCTTGCACACAGCATAAGTGCTCGCCAGACCCAGGGCCTTTTCCATTTTTAAACACCCTCCTATGCACTACTTCAAATGCTGAAAGCCAGAAATTGCCCTTCACTGCGTGTCGTTGGGACTCACAAGTATGAGGTACATTGGCACCACATTGTGTTGACAGGGGGCTGGAGGTGCTGGAAGATGGGGTGGTGCGGTGGAGGGCCATCGTCTTTCCCCAGGACTGGCAGAGAAACAATTGCACCAGATCCTGCCAGCCTGTTCCAAAGTTGCCACCCAGGTCAGTACCATCTCCACATAGAGTCATGAGATGTACAGCATAGAAACAGACCCTTTGGTCCAACCCGTTCATGCCGACCAGATATCCCAACCCAATCTAGTCCCACTTGCCAGCACCCGGCCCATATCCCTCCAAACCCTTCCTATTCATATATACATCCAAATGCCTTTTAAAAGTTGCAATTACCTAGTAATGTCGTAAAAAAATCAATGCCTTTCACTGCTGTGCCAGGGTAAGTGCCCCCATTGTCTCTCTGCTACTTCATACTCACTCTACTGCACCCACCTCCCGCCAAAAATCATAGTCCACCACTTTTGCTTATGTATGTGGAAGAATTTACCCATTAGTGCCGCAGTTTACCCATAGTTCTCTGAATTCCACTGAAGAATGCTGCACCTTCCCTCAGCAGCTCTGACCCACCCCATACCTCCAAACTCTATGCTTTCCTGCCCTCTGCATTTCTCAGTTACTCACTCTTCACTAGCACCAACAGCCATGCCAGCCTGTGCCATCTTGCTCAATAATGTTATTGCCATGAGGAAACATCCCATGACAAGGCTAAGAGGGCCAAGGAGGGGTAGTGATGTGGGTGGCATTCATGTTCTCCCCCATCAATTAGAAAAAAGCCTTGTGTTTGTGAGAGAGGATCAAGGACACTCATGAAGCCCCCGTTTCTTAAGAGAATGAGCTTCACTGTGCCGTGCTGTGCTGCTCCCCCATGACTTACCACTGTGAAGGGACTCAGAATATGCTCAACTTTTGCCCCATTGCACAAATCATTCCTTTTTTGCAGGTTCCAGCAGTGTCCAAACTGCCTCCTCCCAAAAGAGACCAGCCCCCTTTCCCTCTGAGGAAGGAGCCACAGGATGGTAGTGTCCATCAATGCCCCACCCTGAGGTACCTAGTGTTCTGGCATCTCACACACAGTGATTGTGTTTCCCCCTTCACAGTGATTGCACCCTCTGCATCCTATCATGCTACCTCTAATTCTCACACTTGATTTCACCACCTTCCCCAGGACAGCTCTAGCCCTGATAACCCCCATTGAATTTTAGTCCACAAGCTCATAGGACTGGCTGTGACCATCTCTTTACTGGAAGGACAATCCCAATGGAAGGCCCAGATCTCTGACTGATCTCTTTGCAACTCCCCAGCTGATGTACCAGTAAACCCCAGACTGATTGTACCCGATCCACAGGACTGACTGCTGTTTTCTGGACCGAGTGACATCGACCTCCAAATCCTGGTCCTACTACAGAGCTGACTGATTGTGGCCAAAGCCCCGAACTGAGATTGGAAGATGTCCTTGACTGACCGTGGTGGGAGTACCAGACGGACCACTGCCCTCCTTGACTAGATGAAGGACTACTCCTCTTAGAGATGGCTTTCTGACTGAGGTATATGCAAACTACTTGCTGTGTAAGCTGCACATAATGTATGTTTGCCATTGATGTAGCAAAGTGCCATAAAAGAATATGTCCACCCCTTGGGTGATGATTTGTAGAAAATATGACAAGCTGTCCTTCTTTCTGTCTGTGTTGACAGACATATCGAAGTCAAAATAGTTGTGAGGCTGTTAATTTTGATGTTTTGGGGCGGCAATGCCAAGTGGAGATGTTCTGAATATTCAAGTTGGCACAATGTTACCAAGCAATAAAGAAGCAAGCAACCTGGAGATGCATCCTGTTCTAATGCAAGTGATTGGTACTTGTCCCTGCCTACATATTGGCCTGATGAGTGCAAAGTGGAGTATTGAGGTGCTTAATTGTGCTCTAAGTTAGTCTGAGACATGTCATGATGATATGGTGAGGTCGGTGCATTGCTGATGCCAATTTCCATTGTTGGAATAGCACTGCCCATTAAGGGTGCCCTGAAATGTTGAGTAATGTTGGTCAAGATAGAAGCCTGGAGAAGATGCCAGCAAGTTGCAGTCACCAGACATCTGCTCTGACTTTGAATGCAGGAATTGGTGCTGTCTAGTTTCTCCTGGGAAAGTAGGAACCTGCATTTAAATAAGGTGAGATCAAGTAATGTGAATGCATACAAACAGGCACCTCACTGCTCACCAGTGAGAACCTCATCAAGCCATTAATGTACTCACTGGATGAACTGACTTCTCTGTACCAACCCCATCAAATCCTTTCAACATTTTAAACACCTGATTAAATTACCTCAACTTTTCATACTCGTGGAAGTACAATTCAAATTTATTCTACCTGCCCTTATCATTCAACTCTCTAAGCAGGAATTTCTTTGAACATTTGTCTTTCATGAACTCTTAAAACTGAAAGAAATTAGCGCTAAGATTATAAGGCAAAGTACATTAAATTAAGCTCACCTCCAAAATGACTTTAAGAATGGTGATTGAAATTAATACAGATTTAGGTGTGCATTTCCTCTCATGAGTGAAATGGTCTCATCATCTAGTAATAGGGAAGGAACCAAACGTACATTATATAGGATTTTGGATAACCCAAGATTCCCTTCCCCATAATTCTCATTGTAAAATATCTTTGTATGCTATAAACACATTGAAAATTCATGCCAGAAGCTGACTGAAGTCTTTCTTTGAAAGACCTTGATTCTATTCCAGTTGCTATCTATAGGCTTAACTATTCTGATACGCCTCTGATCTTTCATTTTCTGCCCTCGGTAAACTTGAAGTTATCCAAAACTTTGCTACCTGCACCTTAACTCAAATCAATTCCCCATCTCCACCATGCACACTAAGCTACACTGGGTCCTGGTCAAACAATGCTGTGATTTCAGAATTCTCAATCATTTTTAAATCTCTCTTTCATCCTGTCTTTGTCATCATGATCAATGCCAAGACTCCTTGAAATATCGCTGCTCCTATAATTCAGGCATCTAAAGTATTCTGATGTTAACTGTTTCATCATTTGTGGCCCATGTCCTCAGTTACCAAGGCACTCAATGCTGCAATTCCCTCCCTGTATGTCTATGTCTTTCTTGCTTGCTTTCCTTCTTTAAAACATGCAAGATCACAGAATTGTTACAGTGTAGAAAAAGGCCACTCTGCTCATTGTGTCTGTACCAGTTTATAACCCATCTCTTTGCCCAAGATATTGATCATCTGACCAAATATCTCCTTTTGTGACTCGATGTCTCACTTAGATTTTTAATGGTCCTATGAAGTGCCTTGGGACATTTCATCATGTCAACGGTGTTATGTAAGTTTAACTTGATGTTGCAATTTCCCTTCAATTTGTTAAAGCAATGAACCAGTTATTTTAAAAGTCCAATTATAAGCGATAAAAAAAGCTTTATTTTCTGATTTCACTTTAAAATGCACCATAAACTGCACCTTCACAACTATTAAACAGTCTTCTGTGAAATATGTATGTATGCTTTTTGTACAATTTTGCTCCAGTGCATGGTATTTTTGTCTCTGCTAGATTGTTAAAACAAATTGACAAGCAAGCTGCCCAACAAGGTTTCATTTTCTGTGTTCAAACTATATTATAAGGTGGAGGGACCTGCATTAATGTTGCACTTTTTACAACATGAGGACATTTCAGGTTCCTGTAAAATCAACAGATTAGTTCAGAATTGTTGTTTGTGAACCCATGCTGTTGCCAGTTAACAGTTCAGAGATCCTATAAATGAGATATAAATTGGTTTGTTGAAGCTTTGTTGAGGAATGTATCTTGTCCAGGGCATCAACCATGTGGGGACATATCATTATGAGGATGCTGAGATGTTGTTTCACCTTGTGGGAGAATCTAGGACCAAAGGGCATAATCTCAAAATGTGAGGTCATGCATTTATATTAGAGATGTGGTGGACTATTTTTCTCAGAATCTGTGGGATGCAGAGAGATGTTGAAACTGGATTGTAAAGTATATTCCGGGCTGAGATAGACAGTTTTTAAGGGGTAATTTTGCATCAGTTAGGTCCAAATCCTGGAATTCCCTCTCCAATTACATCGTAGGTCTGCCTTCAGTGTACAGATTATGGGGATTCTGAAGGCAGCTCATCATCACCTTCTCAAGAAGAACTAGGGACTGGCAACAAATACTGGTCAACACAGTGAAGCCCACATCCTCATGAGTGAATGAGAAAATAAAGGAATCAAGGGTTATGAGGGAAAGGCAGGAAAGTGGAATTTAGGATTATCGAGTTATCCCTGACCTCAGACTTGATGGGCCAAATGGCCTACTTCTTCTCTGAAATGTTATGGTCTTCGTGTTACTGGTATAAACCCATTAAAATGTTACACCCTGTTCAATTTAGGGCAAGTCAGTGATTAATAAAGTTTGAGAATCTGCTTCATAACATGTGATCAATAGAACCAGCCCTGAAAAACAATTTTGTGACCGTAGTGTGCTGTTAAATGACTATTGTCAGCTCTTATAAGCCAAATTTTTTCATCTAGTTTTTTTCACTATTTGTGCAATCTTTTCTCTTCCATTGTTTTCTGTCAAAGTTTATACAAAGTATCTTATTTCAGCCCTTACCATTTCCTGTTTGTACATCTGTGAAAATCTTTTAATGTGTTTGGTTGCTTGGGAAAAAAAATCACTCCAACGTTCCACTGAGAATCCCCAGGAAAGAATGCTGCACTCAGTTACTGGATCACTGATCACTGCACATCCTTAAAAGACAAAATTCTTAAAGTACCAATGACTTATTGCTTCCAACTACCAGCCAGTAGAAGCAATGGTATAATTTCTGATTTCATTGCGTAGAGACTTCTGTGGTGTTAAATCAAGGAAGTAACTTCTAGGTTAATGTTTTTCATATCTTTCTCCAGCTCCTTCCATTTCAATTCAGAATTCTTTGAGACATTCTTTGAGGTCAGAGGCAAGTGACCTTCCTTCACTGCAACTCTGGAGCTTTAATTGATTGAGTTATTGATTCACAAATGGCTAATAAATAGCTAATGATTACCTTGAAGCAAAGTTCTTGGGTGCTAACCTATTTTATACAGATGGCATGCAACAGAAAATCTGATAATAAAATAGAAGTGGCACTTTCCATTTGTGTGAAGTCATAAAATGTTTTCTGATTGGCTTCAAACACACTAAGAGATAATTTAGTTAAAGCGCTTTTCTGTTATTGAATTTCTGCTGGAACTCACCCTTTTCCACATGGCAGACCGAAGGGCCTGTTTCTAAGCTGCAGGACTCTATGACTCTTTGATTTACTTTCAACACTCTGATCTATATTACGTTTCCAAAGGTAGACAGGTATCTGTCACTGACATCTCTTGTATGAATTAGTGAACCAAAAGCCTCCAAAATTTATTGCTCTTGTCAGGACTTTGAGATGACAATCTGCAACACTGAAGCAGAAAAGAGAATTTTGCATCCGAGAGATCCTGATTTATTGTAATACACCAAATGGAAACAGGTGACAGTGCTGCCTGTTCAACTGTATGAGAAGCTACTTCTAAAGATGACATTATATTTCCAGTCATTTTTGTCATCAATTAGCAACGCCTCAAAGTTTTTAAAAATATATACTGACTATCATGTTTTGCAAGCTGCAGTAAGCACCGGTGTCTTTAGGGTGATCTTTTATTCTGGGATCCCATCTGTCCTTTCACGGGAGTGTTAAAAATTCTATGTGATAAAAGAAGAGCAGGTATTGCCAGCATCCTGACTACACTTAGCCCTCAATCAACATCAAAAATACAGATGAAGTCGTGATCATCACATTGCTGTTTTGGGCAGTTTGCTCTATCTAAACTGGCTGTGTTTCCCACAACAGTACATTTTTGCGATGAAACATTTTAACCTGTGGTCCTGAAAGGTACATGAAAGGCATACAAGTATTTCTCACTTATGTTGCCAAGAATGCACAATAAGGTGTGTATAGCATTTTGGGAAAGCAAATCTTTGCAGGATGTATACACTTAATGGTAAGGTCCTAGGGAGTGTTGCTGAACAAAGAGACCTTGGAGTGCAAGTTCATAGCTTCTTGAAAGTGGAGTCACAGGTAGATAGAATAGTGAAGAAGGTGTTTGGTATGCTTTCCTTTATTGGTCAGAGCATTGAGTACAGGAGATGGGAGGTCATGTTGCGGCTGTACAGAACATTAGTTAGGCCACTGTTGGAACACTGCATGCAATTCTGGTCTCCTTCCTATCAGAAAGATGCTGTGAAACTTGAAAGGGTTCAGAAAAGATTGACAAGGATGTTGCCAGGGTTGGAGGATTTGAGCTAAAGGGAGAGGCTGAACACACTGGGGCTATTTTCCCTGGAGCGTTGGAGGCTGAAGGGTGACCTTACAGAAGTTTACAAAATTATGAGCGGCATGGATAGGGTAAATAGGCAAAGTTTTTTCCCTGGGGTTGGGGAGTCCAGAACTAGAGGTTTAGGGTGAAAGGGGAAAGATATAAAAGAGACCTAAAGGGCAACTTTTTCACACAAAGGGTGGTACATGTGTGGAATGAGCTGCCAGAGGAAATGGTGGAGGCTGGTACAATTGCAACATTTAAGAGGCATTTGGATGGGTATATGATTAGGAAGGGTTTGGAGGGATAAGGGCCAGGTGCTGGCAGGTGGGACTAGATTGGGTTGGAATATCTGATCGGCATGGACAGGTTGGACTGAAGGGTCTGTTTCCATGCTGTACATCTCTATGACTCTATGACTCTATAGGATGTTGGTCTTCTGAAAGTGCAGAGTCTTTTCTTAACTATTCAATAGCGTGAATTAAACGCCACAAAATAACGCAGCAAAATGGAAATAGCACAAAAATAAATCCTGCGATGATATGAACGAAACTACCCTGACTTAAACAAAAACTATTTACCTTTCAATACAAGGGTCTAGCTGAACAGATTTCAATACTGGGAATGGTAATCTATTCATGTCAGTGTTAAATTATGACATCAATGTTACAAAATCAAGAGGACTGTTATAATAAGATACTCACAAATCTCATGGCAGCAGTTCAGAGCAATCGCTCCACATTAATTGTATCACAGACAGATTTTAGATATGCTTGTATCATGTGTGGATTTACTGATTTTCATCCTCAGACCACAGCAAAAACAAATAGCTAACTTGGCTTTCAATGCTTGGAATCTAAGTGACAGATTTCAATAGCATTAACCTCAAACTGGCTCCTGTAGGTAGTGGAATGTCCATCTTAAATAAAATAATAGCTCTTTGGGAGACTATAAGTGCATTGGCCAACTGAATGGCATGCTGGGAATTGGATCAGGCCAGACAGACAGATATGCAAACAAGTTGCACTGATCGATTATATTGAAGATGTTAATGAGACACTAGAACTGAGATATTAAGCCAGAAGCTTGCAACATTCGCTGTCCACTTGGATAAACCCAGACAGTTATGAAAGCAGGAGGCTGGAAGAACACAGTGGTGGAGACGTCAACCCTGAAGAAGGGTTACCTCCTGAAATGTTGACTTCTCTACCTCCTGTTGCTGTATTCTTCCAGCCTCCTGCCTGTCTATGTTGGATTCCAGTATTTTCAGTTTTTTCGACAGATATACAAGCCACTCACCTTGATTGACTATTGAATCGGTGTTGATGAGCCAACATTGGTTTTGGATGGAATGACAGATCTAAATTTCAGTAGAACTGTTCTTGAGACAGTTCAGTTCCTAAGGTTGGCTCAATCAATAGGGAAATTTCAATATCCAATACTGTCTTTTGTAACACCCTTCCTAGGACAGAAACTCAATTTACATGTGGTAACTGGATTATGCTAATTATATTATTACATAAAACTGCCATCACTAAATGATAGTGATGAAGAAACAACACTTTGAAAGCTAGTACTTCCAAATAAACCTGTTGGACTATAACCTGGTGTTGTGTGATTTTTAACTTTGTCCAACCCAGTCCAACACTGGCACCTCCGAATCATAAATTTAGTAAGCCACTGTACTTGATACTGACTAGCTAACTATTTAAATGAGACCCCTCAAATCAGAGGGGTTCCTCACACACTCCAGAGAGAACATCAACACCAAGAAGCAGGAACCTTGGGAGCAGCAAGAACACCTCAACAGCAGTTCAACCAACTGCAATCAGGATGTGGAAATGCCAGTACTGGACTGGAGTGGACAAAGTCACACAACACCAGGGTATAGTCCAACAGGTTTATTTGAAATGACAAGCCATCGGTCCACTGCCCTTTCATCTGGTGAAGCTGTAATTGGGGTAATATAAATTTCTTTATCAACTTGCACTTCCAAAATAGATTTTAAGCCAGTGTCACAACATAGGCTTTTAAGAACTGTAAGGTTACTCAGGAAATTACAGGGAACAGGGTTTCATAGCATTTTGCGTGTATGTATGTTGTGTTTTCATGGTAATAAACCATGTCTTGTGCTAAACCATGTCTCATTATTAGTGTAAAATGAGTCCCACAAAGTAAGCAAGTAGCTCAGACACGCAGGAAAAGGAAGCTTACAGTTCTTTCTGTGAATTTAAATCTCTGCTGCCTGAAGTTTTTTGGTGTGTGTAGATGTCATACACTGTGAGAGATGACATCTCCTTTACATCTGGTTTGGGGGTGGATGGAGTAGATACTGAGAACTATAGCTCACAATATGCCTAGGGCTCCAGGAGGCAACTGACAGGGCAACAGGCTGGGCATGCATTAAAGATGGCTCAAAGCATGGTTTCAGCATAAACTCAGTCTGTACAGTGCAAAACCCTGACTGAAGAACATTTGGGCAGATGGAGAAGGTTCCCATGTACCAGTGAGTCAGGAGCTCCATGCAGCTGAAGTGTTGTTATTAGCTCCATGCTGCTGAGGGGATCAGAGCTGAGAAAAGCCCTGGGAACCAATGACTGTTCTGTGCTACAAATGAATTGGGGCTGTGAAAAGCTGTGGAACAGTGATCGCTCAGTGTAGCTGCAAGCTGGAGTTCGGGTCAGCCCTGGGAGTAGGTATTTCTTAATGCTGCTGAGGAGCTGGGTCTCAGGGAATCCAGGGGTAGTTAGTGAAGCTGTCTGCCAGTGAAGCAAAAGATCATTAGAGACACAGAAGCAAGCATAAATGGGGATATTTCAGACTATTCAGAATAAGTATGTTCTCATTATAAAGGTCAAGTCTAAAGGAAGGACCTACCTTCCAAAGTGTGTGCCCACTCTCTAGCCCAAGAAATGCAATACAGCACAGCATGGATACCTTCCATATTTTAGGATTTGGTTTACATTTATTTAGGCACTTTTTTTTGCAATTTCCTCCAAGTTTTCTTCTTTCTTTTTCCTGAAAACTATAGATAAGTGAATATTGGAACCAGAATAGGCAAAATGGTGTTAAGAATGTTTTGCATGCAAAACCGCAAATGTAAACAAAAGACAGAAAAACTGAGCAGAATGAATGACAGGTTAGATGTTTGATTAGAATATAGAGAATGGCAGAGAATGACTAAGCCTTTAATCAGAAAGAAAAAACAAGGAAGCTAGCTAGGAATGTAAAAATTAATAACAAGAGTTTCTGTAGCTATGTACAAATGAAAAGAACAAGTAAAGTGAGTGTTGGTCATCTAAGAGTGAGAATGGAGAGGTGACAGTAGATTATAAGGAAATAGCATATGAAATGAATAGATGCTTTGCTTTCACTTCGCTATAGAGAACATAAAACATTTCAGTAATAGTTGTAAATCAATAGGTAGAAGGAAGAGATGAACTTAGTTAAAATGCAATCATGAGGAAGCAGTAATAAACAAACCGATAGAGTTGATGGGCTGACAAGCCTCCAGTACCAGATGAACTTCATCCTATGATGTTAAAAGAGGTGACAAATGAACTGTAGAAGCATTGGTGTTAATTTTCCAATATTCATTCAGTTCAGGAAAAGTTCCATCATTCTGGCAAATAGCAAGCATAACCCTTTGATTCAAGAAGGGTTAGACTAAGTTATGTTGGCTGTTGTATTAATTCATATTACTCAGTGCAAGGTCATTACATTTTTGCCACAGAACAGGAACATTTGTCAGTATGTGGCAGGACTTCTATGGATAATACTTACAGTAAAGTCCCGCTGTTTGCGAGTGATACATTCTGGAAAAACCTTATGAATATTGAACTCACAAGCTGTAAATCTATTTTATAATAGCAGTTAATTGGATTTCTTCCAAACATCCAAGTATGTGATATGTCCAGTCTACCACAGAAGATAAAAGTCAGCAAAAACAATGTTTTAATACAAATAGGGAGGTCTTCCTCAAAAAATTGCATAACAATGTAAGAAATATGTCAAACTTGACAGACTTACCCTCAAAATAATGATTTTCAGCAGAATGTAATGATTATAACAACAAGGAACACATACAGGTAAACACTGGCAGATGGCATATGTGTGTGTGCACGTTCTAGCCCAAGAAATGCAGTACAGCACAGCATGGATACCTTCCCTATTTTAGGATTTGGTTTACATTTATTTATGCACTTTTTTTGCAATTTCCTCCAATTTTTGTTTCTTTCTTTTTCCTGAAAGGCATAGATAAGTGAATATTGGAGCCAGAATAGGGCAAAATGGTACAATGGTGTTAAGAATGTTTTGCATGAATAAGTGAATTTGCAAATGGTGAAAGTGGGATTTTTCTTTTTTTTTCTTATTGTCTACTAATATTAATTGCTAAGGTTATGTTAATTATTAGCTATTTAGAACATCCAATGAAAAAGGACTGTGCTTTTTGGATTAATTCAGATAAACAAGTATGCCATGGCTAAAATGAAATGTAAGGAATACTATCTACAACTCATATTTAATTGATAATATCTTGACAACAAGAGAGTTCCATAGATTGGAAATGTCCAATTTACATCTTGCTAACTGCTATCTTACATCCATATAATGTAACAGAGTCAATGGCACTGTAGCTTCGTTTGGAGGTAATCAAATGTGGGATAAAAAGGCTTAGCATTTTATAGCTTTTTGTTTTATTCTGCCCTACTCTTGAGCTCTGAAAG